>NW_015505399.1:813286-819461 GCF_001515645.1 Sinocyclocheilus grahami | reverse complement strand
ATATATATATATATATATATATATATATATATATATATTAAACCAGAAAACAGTTATTTTAAATTGTAACAATGTTTCACAATATTAGTTTAGTCTATTTTTGGCCAAATAAATGCAGTCTTGGTGAACATAAGAGATTCTTTCAAAAACATTCAAATATCTTACCGACCCCAAACTTTTGAATTGTGGTACAGATATTGCAAAAGTAAAAAAAAGAAAAAAAGAATGCTGTTTAATATTCTTTACAGAGAACATCAGAGTTAACAGTAAATTCTGCTGAATTTCATGCTTTTTTTCAGGTGGTTAAAGGGGCTTGAAGATGACAGCCAGGAAACCGATGTCCATTACAATTCTCTGACTGGAGAGGGTAACTTCAACTGGCGCTTTGTGTTCCCCTTTAACTACCTGCCGGCTGAGAAAGTGGTGGTGATACAAAAGCGAGAAAGCATCCTCTCTCTGGACAAAACTGAACAGAAGATCCCTGCAGTCCTTGTTATGCAGGTGTGGGACTTTGAAAGGCTTTCTTCTGATGACTTCCTGGGTAAGAATCTCTTTAGCTTAACATGCTTACATTTACATCTGTTTTATATGCATCACGTTCTCTCTAGATCTGCTCTGTTGTCACTCCTGATGGGATTTGTGCTATATATACTTGTGCTGTATAGAGCTCACAGTCCCTCAGTAGCAGAAAAATACAATTATTCCTAAGAAACTTGGCTCAAAATATTTGATGTTAATACTTCATGAAGGTCATGTTTATGTGTCCATAGGCTCAGTGGAGTTGGACCTCCATGGGTTTCCACGTGGAGCGAAATCAGCTAAAGTTTGTAAGATGGAAATGCTGACAGAAACCATGGAGAACATCTCTATCTTCCAGCAGAAACGCTCCAAAGGCTGGTGGCCCTTCATTAAAGCTGGAGAACTCACAGTGTGTGAATTTAATTATTTCACGGAAAGAAAAATTGTGAATTAATCACTCGATAGCACCATGCTTGCAAACATGGACAATCAAAACCTAACCTTTGACTCATTTATTCAAAATGTAATTGTTATCCATTTTCATTTGTTCAATACAAAACAATAGTAGGTATGGTATTGTTCAAGATTGTTTTACATAAACCTGATCTAATAAGAGTAGCATTTAAACAGTTTTCTTTCTGCAGGGGAAGGTAGAAGCAGAGTTTCATCTGGTAACAGCTGAAGAGGCAGAGAAAAATCCAGTGGGACGTGCACGGAAGGAGCCAGAGCCTCTAGAGAAACCAAAGTAACGAGACTAATACACTTGCACCTATTTTCAGATGTTTTTATTCATATTATTATTAGAGCTGTCAATTAAATTAAAAACATATAGGCCGATATCATTTCAAAAACATAAGACTGAACTGAATTACAGTACATGATATGTGTTTAAGGTAGTTCCACTGTACGTACTATATACTGTATGTGAATTATTTCTAATATCAAACGTTAACTTTTCTCTAGTCGTCCAGACACTTCCTTCTCCTGGTTTATGAATCCTTTCAAGTGCTTCTTTCACCTGATCTGGGGGAACTACAAGAAATACATCATTGCCGGACTGGTGCTGCTGATTGTGACCTTGTTCCTGGTTCTTATCTTCTACACCCTACCAGGGGCGATCAGTAGTAAGATAGTCAATGGGTAATCAAACACCCTGATTAAGTAACTGGACACAAATGAGCAGCACATATTTAACTTGTTATTGTTGTTGCTTTAATGATGCACACATTTAAACACTTGCTCTGCATATCTAACTTTTCTGATTTTAGGAACAATCTTTTATTTAATGTGCACCAACAAATGTAATGCCTACACACAACATTACATGTTTATTCATCTTTAAACAGCATAAAACACTGAACATAGCACATGAAAACTGTAGAAAACAAGTGTTTAGTAATCACTTCCTACCTACAGATGGACTTTGTTCTACTGTAGAGCTTTGAAACTAGATAAATGATTATGAAGTGACTTTCAAAATGACGGCAATAACTCAAAAATGAACATTTGTGTAAATATAGTGACATAAAACAAGCGACCACAACCCCAATGAGTCCATGTAATGTAAATGTGTGATTGTTGCAAAGGGTTAAAGTAACATTTATTTGTAGTCTTTGTGAAACATGTTGTGTATTGCCTTATACTGATACCAGAAATTATCAAAAAATTATAAAGTGTTTTATTCTCAGCTGATTGAAATGTCATTGCATTTCTCAGAATACTAATTAAACAGATTTTAACTGTAGCACTGGTAGTACTTTATGAAGTAAGAAATGTAGCTTTATGAAGTTCTGATTGAAAGACAATAAGAAGTCTGAAATGTTAATGTAGTATTTCAGTTATTGAGTGTGCCTTTTGATCCTTAAAGCTCTGGCGCCGGAATTATTGAAGAAACAGTCACAATACCATATGTGCACTTTTTTTCTAAGTCACTGTGGTTTAAAAAAAAACAAAAATAATATCTGTAAGTGAATCATTAACCAAAACTGATACGGCTCTTGGTTTACAGTTTTCCCCATTACTGAGACAGTAACTCTACTCGTAAGCATTTTATCAGAAAAATATTCCATACCTTTTCATACCAAAACATACACCAGCCACCAAAACAAAGACTAATTTCCAGAAACTATAAACAGCATTCACCGCTTTTTCTGTTAAACCACATTTGCCAGCTCACAATCAAACACACATATCAGCTTAACACAGCAATTTTGCAATGTGTGCTCATTCAGAAAGCACTGGCAAACATATTTTTTTGGTCAACGAATGTCAGCATGGTTATTGCCAACAATGCCGTTTGCTAGAAAAATTTAGGCTATAAAAATTAACATGAAGGTATATTTTAATGAATTAACCAAATTAGTATTTCAAACCACCCTGAACACTGCAGTCAAACATACAGATGAAAAACATTTCAAGCATGTGAGCTAACATAACCAGGGCAGTCATGCTAACACTGTTTTCTGGGACAAATATCAGTTTCCGCTGTGTGCAGAGCACAGTTTCTTCACCGATGACCACAATATCGTTGAATAATACTTTGTACCTTTTAGTTTACATGTTAGTCAGCTCAGTTGACTTTAGAATGCATGTTATAGTGCAATTTCAGTTGTTTTATGTTACTAAATAACCAAACAGTTTAATTTGGATTCAGTTTGCAAATGTAAAAGTAGGGCTGGGTGATATACAAAAAAATTATTTTTTTTAAAATCTAATTCGATTTTTTTCAGAACATTTGACCGATTCTCGATTCAAGTAACTTTTTCTTTATTAACCCTCTAGTTAAAGAAAATTCTATTCAAAGTGCACCACACAAGAAGTATGTATGAAGTATATATGTTAAATCGCTTTTTAAATATCTTTGCAGAAAAGATTCATGAACGACAACTATATCTCGTACAAACTTGTCTAACAAATTACATGTATTATTCTGTAATGAATAATACATTATTATAATGTTCAGAAATAATACAAGGAAAATGCTTTCAAATTCTCGAAAGTCAAGGTTATTGAAAAAATGACTGAAGGTATAACACCTGTAGACTGTTATTAACTATAAATGTTCTGTAAAAACAACAATGAACAGCAGCTTTCAGCCTGTCACCATGACGCAAACATGAAATATCAGACATACAGTTGTAGTTCTTTAAAGCTTTTTAATTCAATTGCACTGCTTTTCCATGGTTTTTCTATGTAAACATGGACACATATGACTTGCGCTCTTGACTGTTTGACTTACGGTCCTTCACAGAGTGCGTCACACGTTTGGTAATATTTCTATTCAAAATCGAGATTTATATGTATATAAAAAAAATCGTGACAAAACATTACATTCGAATTAATCGATAAATTCTGAAAAATCGCCCAGCCCTATGCCAAAGTAAACATTAAAGGTGCTGTATGTAAGTTTTTGACTCTACTAAAGCATAAAAATACCATAATATGTTTGCAGATATTTAAGAAACATGCTAAGTTAACATACTTGTTTATCTGAAAAACAATGCTACAGTCAGTTATTCTCCTTTGAAAATGTGCGTTCCGGGCCGGAATGTCGGTCTCTGTTTTGGTTTGTGAAACTGGCACTGCCAGTTTACCCAATTGTATTTCGGGACCCCAGGTTGCCAGTTGGCGGAAAACACAGCGCATTTCATTTCATTCATCGTCAAGTGCGCTCATTCCTGTTGGTGTCGTCAATCTGGCAACCTGCGTGTGCGTCAAGTCTGAGAAGGAGGGGCCGGGTGAAAAAACCCTCTCCAATATTTTGAATTTGGACTGCAGTACCTAGTTCAGCCACTCTGTGTCAATCCTACATACAGCACCTTTAATGAATAGTCCAATTTTTGTTGTATATGATGTTTGCACAGATCAGTGTAAGTTTATAGTGTAAGTGCCTCACTTCGGAAAATATAACAGTTAACCATTAAGATGACAACAACCTAGCGCGCCAATACTTAGTAAACTGCATCATTGATAAGTTGATCTCGGTGCAGTGGTTCTGTGCTGTGATAGCGCTGAGGGTCCAGATGGCATCAGACCCTCATTCATGCCGCGTGTCGCAGCTGATTGAGTAGGACTGGGTCCCAGCTGCAGCAGCAGGTTATATGTGCCAGTCTCTGACAGTCCCCTTCTCATTCCAAGCCCACCGCGCTGCGCCATCGCTCCGCCTCGCCTGCGTGAGGAGATCAGGCCACCACGCTGGGCAGGTGAACTCTGCACAGGAGCGCCGCTAAACTGCGCAGCCTGCGAGGCCATCAGACAGGCTTGTAATTTGCGTTTGGCACGCCAGCGGGCCACTCGAAGACGAGTCTTTTCCCTTCGTTCCCTTACCAAGTCTGCAAGTAGAGCCTGCGGTAGAGTCTGCTCCAGCTCACGCCGTCGGTTTGTACTACGGCCTCTGTTCGTGTTGCGCCCTCTCAGAGTCCGGCTGAGTTTGTATTCTTCATACAGATTCAGGTCCTTACGTCTCGGACGCACCTGCTTTTGGACCCCTGCCACTGACAGCTGAGAGTCGTCATCTAAATGCGGCCAGGGAAGAGAGAGATTACATAGATTAATAAAAGTATTTAATATTTTAACCAAATATTGAGCCATTTCACAGAAGTAGAAAGTAATGGTTTACTAATGGTTAACTAAAACTATTACTAAAACCATTTTAAAACATTTTTTAATGTTTACATTTTTGCAGCTAGTTGCCAAAGCAATATTTCCAATTTTCTTTTATTTATTTATTTTCCAAGTAAATTTTTTTTTTTTACTAAAATAACTAACATTGAAATAAAAAAAACCCATACAGGAATATTAAAAAAGTTCAAAAACCAAAAAATGTCAACTTTAAAATAAAATCAGAAAATATAAAAAAATATAATAGTATATCACTGATATTTAAAATAGCTTGGCACATAAGTGCTCCAATATTTGAACCAGTCAAACCAAAGCCCATCTCAAAACTACTGTGATTTCAAGAAAGACCAAAAAAGGAACATTATGATATACACACAGTGAAATATTACAGAAGCCTTCATTCATTTTAACACATTAATAAACAGGCAGTGTTTCCTCTGTCACAGGGTGGCACAAAAGATCACTCTAAAGCTTTTTGTATGAAACTCACGAACTGACAGATCGGTTGAGATTCCGTGCATGACGCAGCTTCGACGTGTGGTGAAAACATGGTTTCTAATGTTACACATGTCAGCTTTTTCCTCTCCTCTAAATGGTTTTGGCTGCTTACTGCAACATCACATCCTGTCAGTTTCCTGATAATCTTGAGTATCTTCTTATCAATGTTTGCTGAGCAAGTTTCATTTACACTAAAGCCAAGATATCTAGATTTTTAGAATGCATTTGGTTTTTCACTGTAACCTGACATGCAATTTATAACTTTTTTCATATTTTATGACATCATATTAATTTAAGGATTACATGTAATATTTGTACTTTTCACACTGTAGGACAATTTAAAAGTAGTTAAAGCAAAAAGGCGCTTAAAATGGTTCCAAAAAAATCTCAAAACTATAAACATTTTTACTTTAAATCCTGATTCTGATTCCGAAACTTAAAACCAAAATGCGTTCTTGTTTTAGGACAACTTTGATGAACTTTTTTTTTATCCACCTCAAATGTTGACTACTAATATATATATATATATATATATATA
>NW_015505399.1:803276-813139 GCF_001515645.1 Sinocyclocheilus grahami | reverse complement strand
TTTTTTTTTTTTGCTTGAATTTTGTTGTTTATGAAAATGTTAATTGCTTATTCCACCTCAGGCCAACAGTGATTTTATGTTGTCCATTGAAAATAAATAATTTTTATAGTTCAACAACACATCATTCTGTATTCTATAAAAATATACAATAATGCCAAGAGGAAAAACTACTGGAATTTACTGATTACATTGACAGTTTAACAATAGTTAAAGCAAAATAAATAAAAACGTTCAAGATTTTTTTAAATCAACTTTCTTAAAATCCTTATTTTGATTTTAAAAAGAAATGTTAATAACCCTAATCCCAACTACTCTAAATCATTTCGAGTTCTGAACAACAGGTCAAGTAATTATTAAATTATTTATTTAACAGTATGTAATACAGTCATTCTTTGTACAAGCATAAAATGTATAAAACAAAACAGACATTTTTACATCAGTTTAGGAGGATGTCCTCCCTGGAGCCAAACGCAGGTAATCTTTGATACACTTTTCTGCCTCTGCTTCTGTGGGACTCAGAAGGACACTGTTCCTCATAGCTGCAGCTGTGTGTTGAAAAGACAAAATTACTAGTTTACCAAAAAAAAACATTGACTTTCATTTATTACTGAACATAGCATTACTGAACAAGAACAGACAGGCCTGACTATGCATATGCGTGCAATTGTAAAATTTTAGTGAGCACAAGTGGAACAAATTTTATAGCAAATTCCTTGAATATTTTTAAATTAAAACATATACACATGTGATTTGAGTGAGATATATAATTACAACAAACAAATCATGTTTCACTATAATATCACTATCATACTTTTATCCATAAAAGTATTTCATTAACTTTGGACATACCTATTATTAGTGCTCCGATATTTGTTTTTCTTATGCCTCGCTTGTCTCCCTGTCCACACCAGTTGAGCTGTTTGGCCACATTAGAGGAAAACATTTTGGTGCAAATTCTCCATATGGTCTTTTTCATAGTTCGACCTCCACTAACAGACAATCTGTTCACCTAAAACAGAAATTTAAATATAGATTATGAATAAAAGTTCTCCAAAAATTTCAGTCATTTTGGTCACTTCTTGAGTTGCATAATTACAACGAATCTTACAAATTCTTGCATTGTCCCTCTATCCAGAAGTCTTCTATAGACATCAGAGGAAAGACACAATCCTCTTCCTCATCCTCCATCTGCAGTAGAGGCATACAGTGCTTGTTCCCTACAAGGCACTGAACCAGTGCAGTCAGGTGATTGATTTTCCAGTTCATTTCTCCCTGTGACTCAAGAATAGCCCTCTCTACAGCTGCAATACCACAGGTGATTTAGCTGGAAACTGCCATTTGTAAAATGGTAATTATTTAAAAATATATGAGTTTAATTGTCTATGATAAAATTATCAAACTTACCTGTACATTGATTATTTTCAAAACTCTCTGGACTTGCGTCCGACATAGCTGTAAAAACAAATGTACAAACATTAAACCTTCAAGTTTGTTAACGGTAATATATTTCAAAAAAGTATTAAACAAACATATAGAAATATCATTGTCTGTTGTTAGATTTCTGGTAAGAAGCCATTTCCAACTTAAACCAAAAAAAAAGAAATATTAACTTTTGTTCTGTGTAAATAATGACTTTAACAAAGAATACTTTCACTATGTATCAATAAAGGCATTTTTGTAAATAAAGAAAATTTAATTTTTTTAGTTAATTCCCCCCAGCTTAGAAATTACACACGTTTATTTGAAACAGAAATAAGTACAAGCTAGAAACATGCCCTTTTTCTTAATGTATTATTAGATTTAGGTTGAAGTTGCTGTCGCCAGGTATTTCAACCCTGTTGCCATCATAACTATTTTATTTAAATGTGCTTAAGATCATAGAATTCTGTCTATATTGCAACATCACCTGTTCATTAAGTAAACTCTACAAGGACATGTCTTTCATATGTTTCTCAGTAGGGACAACTTTATTATTTCAACCCTGTTATCATTTTGTACAGTAAACAACTGATGATTGAAAACTGAGTATTTGTGTAATGTAATGCTCCACATTTAATTCTTCTAATAAGGCTCTAGTGTCATGCTCTTACTTGTCTAACTCAACTGTGTAACGGTCAACCCTGTTACAGTCAACCCGGTTACCTTTACAATTTTCCCAAACCTATATCATTATACCTTGAAACAGTATACTAATGTGAAATTAAAAACACTGTTCTCTCCGAAATAATGTTTAAAATGTACAGCGATTTACTTTGGAAATGAAACAATGCAAAGAAAGGAATTGTTTTAAAACCATGACTGTGAGTGCAGTAATGTCAGAGTGGCCTAAGCAGCTAGACTCACCTGTTTTCGTTGATGCATTTCTCTTGTGATCCCCATCATGGAATGGGCTTGCGACGTGTAAAAATCATGAACAGCCATGTAGTGGGAAAAATGTGTTGGTTTCTTCAAATACAATCATTATTTTCAATTCTGACAAAATGTGTATTTTATGAAAATCAAACATGAACATTCATTCGAAACAAAGGATCACAAATCTCACTGTGTTCAAAAAGGTTTAAAATTTTAAATTTAATGATGCAACTTATTTTTATGATTGTTTGAATGCTCATTATTTCATGAAAATGTTTTTGCTGATCTAAAGACTATTTTCCCACCTCAGGCTAAAGTTACATCTATTTCATGTTATATATTTTATTATTATTTTTAAAATGTTTCAGTTCAACTCGTGATTCAGTATCCTAAAGAAATATTCAGTAAAGCCAGGCATAACATTAATAATTTACTGATTACCTCAGATACAGTAAACTAAATACACAGAATATTACAAAAACACAGTGATGGAAAAAAAGTAACAGGGTTGAATACGATAACAGGGATGAAGTGACTACTGTTGGTGAAATATACATTAATTGATTCAATCATTCATTTAAATATTAACTCATTTACATAGTAACTAATAGTACAATACAAAAAATACAGAGTAACATATTCATTATGAATGACCCACAAATTTTTGTGAATTGAAATCAATCTCAGCCAGCCCTCTCTCTTTCAGTTACTACTGAAATATTGTTCAGCTCATTGACTTCGTCACAAGTCATCTGGTGGAGCCTCAATGTTGATGGACTCAAGAGCCTCTCAAGTGCTTTGTCGACCACCTCGCTTTTAAGGTTATTCAGCCTCGATAAGGGCCCTGATGAGTTTCCATGCACCTGGGATGTCCTGACCCTGACTTAACAGTCTGTCTGTCATCCTCTTCAGGGTTGCAGCAACACCATCAGACTGGGTTCGGGATTGTCTGGAGGGGTAGCAATTAATTTGAAAACCCTCCTCTTCTGTCGTTCTTTGGCCTCTCTCCACTGCTTGCGCCTCCATCTCTGAGCCTTCTCACACAGGTCACCAATTCTCTTCTTTTTCCCTGTCTCAACATCTCTTCTCCACCTCTCTCGCTCACTCGTGAGGTACTTTTCCCTGCGTGCCGGATCAGCATCCCTTCTCGCCCTGTACTCTCTCTGTTTTTCAGCAGCTGTTTTTTCCATTACTGTGTCTGAAAAAGGAATCCAATATGAAGACTTGCTCAGCTTCTCCATATTCCAAAAGAACAGATGCTTTCAAAACTCAGCATCACTTGATCATATGTATGAATTCATCATATGTGCAAGTTGAATTACATTTATTGATGTCATTTCATATGACGCTTTTGTAAGTAACGACAGTACTATTTTACAAAAATGTAGATATTTTGTCTTTTTCAACCCTGTAATGACCATAATGCTGAATTACATTTAGAAATGTTTCAGGATCAATTGTTACAGGGTTGAAGTTCAGTGTAAAAACGACTTGCTACAGCATCAGTGTCACTGCAGTACTTGAAATTATTCAGACCCTAAATTGAGTATTGAGCTTTGAAATGTTGATCAAAAAAAAGTTCATGAATTTCTCATTGATGCTTGTCTCTGTAGAAACTGCCTTCAGAAAGTGACTTGCACTCTTCGCATCCATGGCAAGCTTTGATAGTAAAACCAAGGTGACAAACCATGAGTGCCAGTGAGAAGATAACCATGCTTTCCATTTCTGGTGCCATCAATTCTTTCTACAGTGGTAAACAGTTCACAGACCTCAGTTCAATCTCAAATACTATGTGAAAAGAGGTCTGTGTCAAAACAGAAATCTGCCTCTAACCACACTCTCAGGTTACCTCTAGCTTACCTCTTGAATAAACAGAAGTGGCAAACACATTTTTCTCAGAAAATGTTGTTGAATAGATCTCTGGTATTATTTTATGATATTTGTGTCACAAAGAAACATTCATACAGCTTTTCAACGACATGAGGTGAGTAAATATATATATATATATATATTTTTAGTGAACTGCTTTTAGAGAACTGCTAGTGAAAAACTTTAAAATCTTATTTTTGAAAACATTAATACACACAAAATGTCAAACTAAATGAATTAGCACATTGTCTAACCCTTCCTTTTCTGAGGTGGAAATCTTTTTTCTAGGTGGATGTACTTTTGGTTTTTCAATACTGACGTAATTCCTGTAAGTGGGGTTTGACCCTTTGTGGCGTCCTAGTGTACATTTTGTTGTTTTGTACGTTTATACAAAATTTGTATACTTGCCAAACTTGATTGTTTAATTGCACAGTTACACTAGTTTTTACCTAAAATTATAAAAGATTTGTCTTGATTGCTTTTAAGTAAAGCACTCAATCATTTTTAGTGGGGTTTTTTTTTTTTGGTGCACGTCCACTTTTTTGGGGGGAAACTCAGATCAAAACTTATTTTCCTTTAATCTAAGGATTTTGAAAAGCAAGCTGTTTAACAAAGCAGCTGCTACAATTGAATCATCTTGCTTTAACACAAACCGGTTTGTTAAAATCAGTTTTATAAAACCTTCATACTGTTATTCTTATTCCCTTGTCTAAGTATTTTAAAATAAAAATACAGATTTATTGTTTTTGAAGTGGTAAGTTTTTATCCTTAAAAAAAAGTTTGTACACCTATGTATGTTTTGGTGACATAATTGTAATATAATGGCTTTAATAGCCTGAGAAAAGACATTACTATCTACAGTACATGTGTAGAAATGTTAAATTTTATTCTTACAGGTAGTTGGGTCCACACTGATGAATGCTGGGATTGCAAGGTCTGCTGAAGTGCTTGGACTCTGAAGAGCTTGAAATGATGCATGTAGATCTAGTGAGACCCCGAGCTCTGGTTCTTCCGCTGGCTGGTGAAGTTCAGCGTTGGAATATTCAAATGTATGTATGCTTCCAGCTTCTGTGGGTTCATCTTTCACACAGACTATTTCAACCTCCGCCTCCTCCTGTTTGATTTTAAGTGACGGTGCTCCAAAGGTCAATGTGCTTGTCGTTTGGGATGACACATTTTCATCTGCCATCATGGGTGCAGAGAGGACGCTGCTGTCCAGCATGTCTGTGTGTCCAGTCTCTGCAGAGGCGAGAGGGTCCTGACCCCAGATTGGATCAATGGTCTCAGACAGAAGCGCCTGACTGTCCACCAGATGAGAGCTTGAGTTCTCAACTACGGAAACAACAAAAGTCACTTTCTGTTGAGTTTAGGGAAAACATTAGGAAAGTGACATTATTTCTGGTGCGGTACAAAGTTTAATAAGCATTCATTAGTATTAGCAGAAAATTGGGGTTACACTTTATTTTAAGCTGTCCTTGTTACAGTGTTACACTTTATTTTTTAGGTGTCCTTGTTACAATGTAATTATACATTTAAGTACTGAGTAATATTAATTAACTACATTTGCTTACTATATGGTTAGGGTTAGGATTAGGGTTACTTGCATGTAATTATGCATAATTTATGCTTTGTAGGAACAGTTTGTTTGTCTCCCTTTAAAACTATCTACTGTCCTGCTTGAAAATTTAACAGAAATTGTTATGACACTTGAAAATAAGTGTTTATATAAATGTATTAATGTTGTGCATATATGTGCCATCATAAGACAACTCTGCTTTAGATATCATATTGGCCTACCACTAGTTCTAAGAATAATATATGATCAGCAAATTAACATATATCCTTTTATAACTGCAATTACTAATAATGGAAT
Source organism: Sinocyclocheilus grahami (assembly GCF_001515645.1). Classification (NCBI taxonomy): domain Eukaryota; kingdom Metazoa; phylum Chordata; class Actinopteri; order Cypriniformes; family Cyprinidae; genus Sinocyclocheilus; species Sinocyclocheilus grahami. Next base: position 807,045 of record NW_015505399.1, on the reverse strand, counting down.
GTTTTAGTCATTCCTGTTACGCAGCACATTTTTAACGTTGTAACTTCTTAAAAAGGATTTTTAAAAAGGATCTATTTATAATACAAATCCAAAGTGTAGTTTATAAAAGGGTTTGCTTCATGTATAGAGCCTTTTAGTGCTCATGTGGTTATTTGTTTATTTGTGCATGTTTCCTTAAAAGTGTCTGTGATGTATGTCTGACAATTACTGACAATGGAATTGTTTGGTCAGTCCTGTTATGCAGCTCTTAGAAATTAGTATGCGTGTTATACTTTAAGTAGGCATTACTACAAAAATTGAAGTGTATAAAAGTGTAGTCCATAGTTTAGAAAATTATAATATGATTATTTACACAACAGCAAGAACAATAACAGGATGGAACTTAACAGGATGGAAAAAAAGAGCTAAAGTTAGCTACTGCTCAGTGAAGCATTGACAGTTAGCTTACATGACACTGCGTTTTTGCGTCTTTTTACATTCTGACAATCATATCAACAATTTATTTAAATATAATTAAATATTTAAAGAGTGAGACAAACCAACTAATACAACAAAGCATATTTAAAGACATCTAATCAAGTGTTAATGCTAATACCTAGCTAGAGATGTTTGTACTGTTGTCTCCAACAAAAATTGTCACATCCTGCTGAATGATAACAGGATGGAAATGAAAACTGAGGAGGAAATTGGCTACTAAATAAAACAATATAAAAGACCATAACGATAAATCTGGAATCTTTCTTAAAGGGGTCATATGATGCGATTTAAATTTTTCCTTTCTCTTTGGAGTGTTACAAGCTCTTGGTGCATAAAGAAGATCTGTAAAGTTGCAAAGACTAAAGTCTCAAATCCAAAGAGATATTCTTTATAAAAGTTAAGAGTCAGCCACACCTACCTAAAACGGCTCGTTCTAACACACTCCCACATATCTACCTCACGATGTGAAACTAAGCGTTTGAGAGAGGCGGGGCATAGAGGACCTACAATAATGTACAGTATTTGAAAAATAATGTGTTTTTTGAACATTAAAGCATGTCAACATATTCTGTTACACTAAAATACACAAAATAATGATCTTTAAAATAGCATCATATGACCCCTTTAAGTAATATGTTTTTATCCTAGTGGCAAACATGGCAAGACGATCTAAAAACAAATGAATGAAATTCCAGGTTTAAAATCTACATTGTGTTGACGTCACAATTTGTGATGTGGAAATGGACTATAGTACATCGATGACGCTTCGGTGTCTATTAAATTATTCATGAGACTACGTGTTCTTATCCAATGAGAAGACGCTTCGCTTAATTATTCAGAACAAACAGAAGTTTCAGACTGAGATGACACCGCTGCACATTAACTGAGAGAAACGTTCATGGATCGAAGAGTGTTTGTTTTTGCTTTGTAATAAGAGTTCGGCACAAACGCGATTCATTCACTTGGTGAGCATAACCGTTTTTACAGCTCTGTGACACAACCCGTCAAAAGGCTTATATAAACGCCACAGAATAAGCCTTAAAAGTTCTCAGAGGTGCCCCGGCGCGTTCATATAAATGTTTTCGATGCAGAGTGCAAATGGCTGTGCATTCATTTGTGTTTTTAACTCGATGGGAGCGAAATGAAACTGTCTGAACGCGAAGCTGTGTGTGTTGTCTGTCTCCCCTCCTCCGCCCGTCTGCGACGGCGGTAAAGTTAGTTTGACATTCATTAGACATTCGGGTTTTTTGCCAATTAAACTCTTTGTGGCTTTTATGTTTTGAGCCCAAACTAACTTTTTAAAAGTAACTTTTTAAATTAATTAAACAATTTAACTACGTGACATTATAATATAAAACCAATACTAAAATGTTCGGAAAAACATACCTGTTATCGCACAAAGCTCCGTTTTTGGAATTACAATTTTATGTTTTTTATAATAATTTTACAATTTTTAATGTATGCAATAATATAAATCCATTAAACGACAACACCATTTGATCTAAAGGTCTCAAAACAACTGTACAATATTCAGAATATTATTCCCTATAATGCACAAGGCTTGTTTTTTCAGATTATGCCTTTACTGTTTTTATATACAGCACTGAATACATATTTGATATACGTTTTATATAGTGTACCCACTTTAATTAAACTCTGACACCGTTTGAGATAAAGGTATCAAACCAACCGTAAAATATTCAGAATATTATTCACTATAATGCACAAGGCTTGGCTTTTCAGATTATGCCTTTACTGTTTTTATATATAGCACTGAATACATATTTGATAAATATGACTTAAACCTCTTTGTATGCCATGGCATAGCATTTGGATATTACCATATAAATATATTTTTTTAATAATAAAGTAACAAGAACTTTAATAATTATGTCATCCTATAAATGCCGCTGTTAACAGATATACACATGGTGTTTGTGATAAGTGTTCCTTTTGTAACATATCAGTTGAAGATATTGAACATTTATTTTTCTATTGTCGATTTTCTATTTCATTTAGGGTTGACTTTAAAATAGACCTAAAAATAAATAAATAAACAAAGCCCTCAATTTACAACTTCATGATATTTTAAATGGTTTTTAAAACCCATAATTTTTCTGATAAACAAAATTATTATTTTGTTAATTATCTTATCAAAGCTTTATAAACAAGTAAAAAAAATTATAAAAATAAAAATAAACCATCATATTACCTTTTGTAACACTGGTCTTAAAATATATTTTGAAACTCTTTCTAATATGATATCACAAAATAAGAAGCTTATAAAAACAATAAAAATTCTAAAGCTTTTCATATTTATGTAACTGCCGTAATGTTATATAGTGCTTTTTTATACAGGTATTTTTAGATTGTTAATATTTTTTTATATATGTTTGTTCAATTTTTTTATTTTTTCTGTTTTACATGCTTTAAACTGTATGACATTGCCTTATATTTGCCTTGTATGTTTATGTGATGGAACTATTAAAAATAAAAAAACATCCAACCATTAGTCTGCTATGAGCGAGAGATGGAGAGGAGGTGTGCAAACACAAAACCCTGCCCTCTATTTAGTGTCACTTGGAAATATACGGCACAGCACTGAAGCAAAGCCGGTTGCAAATTCCAGTTCACGGGAACTTTGAAGTATTAATATATACCTTTAAGGTACTGATATGCACAAGTTAATGTGAAAAAAAAAATGTACAGCGTTGTACCTTTTTTCCCTGAGATTATACTTTTATATTCAGCCATTTCACAAAGAAAATAACATTGATTGCCATTGAAATGTGAAAGTGCTTTACCTAAACATGGGAGCGTGATACAAATGCTCATTTTAGAAGAACATTTCAGATGGAACTTAAAGGCTTTTGCATCTCTACTTTTCATATGCTTTCAATAGATAAATTAGCCCTGTGCATTATAGGGAATAATATTCTGAATATTGTACAGTTGTTTTGATACCTTTATCTCAAACTGTGTCAGAGTTTAATTAATTTAAGTGGATACAGTATATAAAACGTGAAAAATATGGTTTCAGTACTATATATAAAAACAGTAAAGGCATAATCTGAAGAACCAAGCATTGTGCATTAAAGTGAATAATATTCTGAATATTGTACAGTTGTTTTGATACCTTTATCTCAAACTGTGTCAGAGTTTAATTAATTTAAGTGGGTACAGTATGTAAAACATATGACAAATATGGTTTCAGTGCTATATATAAAAACAGTAAAGGCATAATCTGAAAAACCAAGAGTTGTGCATTATAGGGAATAATATTCTGAATATT
>NW_015505399.1:801387-803223 GCF_001515645.1 Sinocyclocheilus grahami | reverse complement strand
TTTTTCATCTATCCTGGTGTGATTGTTCTTAAACTGTTAGGCTTTATTTACAAAATGAATAGGAATCTAAGACCACACACACAAGCATGGAAGTGTTCCTTTAATAAGTAAAATTTTGGTTTAAACAAAATTGCATGGACAAAAGTTTAAAAAGTAGCCTACATTTGGCACACTGTAAATGAGAAAACGAATACTTCACTGCATTTTATGGAATGGAATAAGAAACTAATTTCATGTTAAAAAATAATTTTATTAACAAATGTTCATAAGTGTGCTTGTTTTGATATGATATATACAATATTATTCTAAGGATTTGTATTAGTAAGGTTCTTTGTTCATGTTCACCAACTGCATCAGATTAAAAATATTAAAAAACATTAACATTGTGAAATAATTTTTACAATTTAAAATAAAGTTTTCCCCCGTAATGTCAGATCTCAACTTCTCCTCTACATTTTAGTATTGGTTTTATATTATAATGTCACGTAGTTAAATTGTTTAATTAATTTAAATGGTTAATGTTTTAATTCCTAGAAATTGTGCAACATAAAGGGCATATATTTAGGTCTATCTGAGCTAGTTTGGGCTCAAAACATAAAAGCCGCAAAGAGTTTAATTGGCAAAAAACCCGAATTTCTAATGAATGTCAAACGTCAAACTAACTTTACCGCCGTTGTTACGAGATTTTTGGTTTCCGTGATTTTTCACGTGATCACATCATGAGCCTCTGCTGCCTCTCATTCCAAGGAAATCATTCTGATTTTATTTTTGTTATTTCTACATTGTTTTTGTAAACAACTTTGAGTCAATTAATATATTATCTGTGTTCATGTCCTCCTATAACAGTTTCCTCCAGTCAGACTTTTTAAGCTATGAGTATGCCTATGCATTCCCCACCACTCCTGCTGCAAGGAAATGCATAATTTGATTTTCGGTTTCAGTGGGCGGAGCATACATGAATATTCATGAGTTTCTCGGACATGCGCATGGAACCAAGTGGAACTGAGAATTTCAGTTCCCTCTCAGTCGGTCACTCTCGACGTCACGTCGGAGGACCGACGAATTGGGATCTCGCTTAGAGGGACCAATCTACTTCGAGTGTAAACTAAACGAGCCAATGCACATTGGCATGCGATTATTGCATCCAGCTGCTGCTGATCACAGCGTGAGTATAAGTAGGCAGCAGGTGCAGCACATATTCAGCTTTTCGCTTCGGAGCCGAGCGATCACATCGTTCCGCTCCTGACTACTCTACGGAGAGAAGACTGAACGAGTTCAGCACGCTCTTGGAGAGCTCTTCGTGTTGGCGGACGGCGCTTCAGCGGTGGTGGTTTCCCGTGTCGAGTGGGTTGCACACATCAGGCTGCACTACCCCCTGATTGTGTTGCAAATGATCATCTCCCCTGTGCGCCTCAGCACGCTAAAAGAGCTTTTCCCCCTAAAAGAGCAAATTCGGGTGCGTCTTTCTAAAGACGACGTTGCTTGGCAAACTTGACGTTACGTCTTTATAAAGACGATGTGGGTCTTGCTATAGACAACGTATCACCCGGGCGTTCTGGATGCGGTCGTTACCTGGCGCTGGGTGATGGTCACGATCGCTGCCTCTCGTGCCTGGGCATGAAGCACGCTGAGGTGGCTTTCGTGGATGGTTCATGCTCCCATTGCGGGGGTATGACCATCTCGGAGTTGCGGACCAGACTCCGTTACCTGCAAAGGGCGGAGTGCCCGTGCCACTGCCTAGATCTGGGGTTCCCTCTGGGGGCAGCCGGGGGCGTCCTTTTTCTGGCGGTGGGCGGACTGGTCTTACGGTCACGGTGAGGAATCCCCCTCCGGGGA
>NW_015505399.1:800841-801316 GCF_001515645.1 Sinocyclocheilus grahami | reverse complement strand
CAAGAAACATTTATGATTATTATCACAGTTGAAAATGGTTGTACTGCTTAATGAAGTGTGGAAACCATTATACAGCGACAAGATTCCTTGATGAATGGAAAGTTTAGAAGAACAGCATTTATTTGAAATAGAAATCTTTTTTTTACCTTATAAATGTCTTTACTGTCATTTTTATTAAATTAATGCATCATTGAAGAACAAAAATATAAATTTCTTAAAAAGAAAAAGAAATCATAGTAATCCCAAACTTTTGAATGGTAATGTCCTGTATCAAATGCCAGAATCAAGTGAAGAATTGTTTTTGTTTTTTTAGCTTTATCATGTCATATTTTTATACAGCAGATTCTACAAGGATGTTAACATCACATTCTCGTCTCCTATGTTGTCTTGTTTTGGTGCATAAATCTTTTGAGTTTGTAACAAGGATTCAATAGTGATTCATGCTCAAAATTCAGGAAAACTTTACTTTATTAAT
>NW_015505399.1:780071-800462 GCF_001515645.1 Sinocyclocheilus grahami | reverse complement strand
ATTGAATTCATATTTTTAAAAACAAAATGTCACTGTCTCACATAACATCAACATCCACACCAACACACATTTTACCAACATCTTATCACAAGCTAATCAAGGCCACAATCCAATCTTTATTTTTTATATTTAGAGGCTCTTTTTATTTATTTATGTAGTCATTTAGCAGACGCTTTACACATACATACATACACATAACAAAAAAGAAAACAAGTAGATAGAATAGAAAAAGAATAGAGAAAGCTAGTGTTAAGAGGCCTTTTTAAAAGAAAACAAGCAGCTGGAAAATGAATAGAGAGTGCAAGTGTTAGAGGGTCAAGTCAACAAATAGATGGAATAGAATTACAATAGAGAGTGCTAGAGTTAGAGGGTCAAATATAGATGGAAGAGATGTGTTTTTAGCAGTTTCTTGAAGATGGCTAAGGACTCAGCTGCTCGAATTGAGTTGGGCAGGCCATTCCACCAGGAGGGAACCGCTAATTAAGAGTATATATATGTTTGTGAAACTTTATGACTTAGCCTATAAATAATGTTGCATGAGTGTTTGTCGTGCATCAAAATAGACCATGCATTTGTATCAATGATCATCATTGTGCATCATCCAGGTACAGTCAGTGCAACACACGTGCAAATGGAACCTTAAACCTTGTGATAATCTTCATTTGTAAATTCATATTTGTTTGTAAAAATGTTGAACTATTTTACATTGGAAAAAGAAAAAAATATGTTTTTGCAGCAGTGCATGATTGTATCATAGTTTACAACCAGACAGCAGACAATTCACAGCCAGACAGCTTGGAGAATGTTGAACGGGGTAAGTTAAGACATGGATCATCACACCAGTATACAAAAAATATATATGTCCACAGATACGTTTATTTCATTTGTTGCAGGCAGTGATGCATTCAACAAATGATAACGACTAATAACAGACACAGTTATAAAGCATCGCAAGCTAGAAATGAAGAGCACAAAGAACTGAAATCAATGTCTAGGCTACAACTAGCTGAAGTTTGCTGTGCTTTATCCTAACATTACACAAAGAATGTCTGCAATCATTCAGTCAGGGACGACTGCACAAAACGTGCAAACTAATAAAAGCATTGTAAACTGTTACGAAATGATGAACAAATGTAGTTTAGGCAAAGGTTTGTGCAACACTGTAAATATATGTACCTTTTTAAAAAATATTCCATTAAAGCTGCTGAGATACAAAGAGCATGAACTGAAATTCTCAGTTCCACTTGGTTCCACGCGCATGTCCGAGAAACTCATGAATATTCATGTCTGCTCCGCCCTGCAGCGCACCACGCCCTATAATAACACGCATTACCCATTCATGTCTATAAAGGAGGCGTTTCATACCTTTATGAACTGTTGATCCATGTGTCTCTTCAATGTTGACCTCAGGAATGTGATGCTCACGTCTCAATGTTTCTTTGGACATGTGCATCTGCTGTCTCACCCATGAGGGTCCAGCGAACGTTACAGGGGCTGGCTCAGAGACTCTAGGTCTGGGACAGGGACAGGGCTTTGGGGGATTGCTCATCGGCCCTCTTCTGCAGTGCATCCCTGTGGATGTTGCTGCCATGTCTCCATCTCCCTGATACTGTCTGTGGTTGGGCTCTTTAGCAGACAGGACGCTGATGTACTTGCGCATGGTTTTCATCTGACAGCGGGACGTCTCCAACATCCTCCTGATGTTCTCGTTCTCCTTCTCTTTAGCTGTCATCTCCCGTTTGATCTCCTCAAATTTGAGCCCGACCACCCGGATCATCTCTCCTAGCACGGTCTCCACCGCGACGTTCACGGCGTTCTCGATAACAGCGCCCATCTGGCCCCGCATCAGAGAGATGGTCAAATTCACATCCATGCTGACGGGCCAAAACACACGTGCGATCGAAAAGCTTTAAATGGCCGATCGATGTTCAAGTATATTTGAGCGAAACGTACGTTTTTCAGATAAATGTTCAGGCACCGTCCGCCATTGGCCGTGCAACGACAACACAACAGTGAGACGGAGAAAGAATCACATCCGGTTCAGCGGGCGCGTTAACCCTCTGTAGGAAGCATACAGACAGTATGCTGCTTGAATAAAAACATCAGTGTGCTGTTGATTTTAGGATGGCAAGTTTGTGTGCATGTAAATCTCCAGGGAAAGATCTGCACAATTGGATTCAGAAGAATAGAAATGAGGCAGAAACACAGAAGTTTTCAAAGTGTTCTTTTGTCAAAAAATTAATAATGCAACCCAAGTTCTCAAAAACAAATCAAAAAATCACTATCAGATGGAAAATATACATGTTTACATGAATAGAGTGGATGTGGTTTGAGGTTGAATGATATTGTAAATCTGTGACAAGTCAAACCTGCTCGGTTAATGTCAGGGCTTCTGCATGATGTGGAAATGATGCTCATGTGAGAGATGCGAAAGCGTAGGTCTATATGCTGTTGTCTTTGGGCTGAGGTTGTTCCACAGAGTGTGAAAAGTTTGCTGGTACCTTCAAAATCTAGTTGGACGTCATCAAAACATTCTTCATTTTGAATTAGTCTTTGAAGACTTTTTCTAACTAAGCTGGAATAAAAGACTGTTCGTTTGTAAGTGTAATGTGATATTTGTTGACATTATACATTGAACATATTTTTAGAGGGAAGTAGGCCCTATCTCTCAATATCAAGAATTAGGACCAGACATGCTCATATTATGACCTTGTGTGCATTTGTGGGTAGTTCTGGAAAGATCTATTTCTGTATATCTCTTTCTGTCTATGTTTGAAACAAACTGTAGTAGACGCAAATACTGTGATTTACAGTATGTTACAGTTTTTATGATACTGTGTTGATCACACTGGGGGTCACTGGTTGTTAATAATTTTCCTTCCTAAACCGATAATATGGCTAAGCCATTCACATCTACATACCACATTTATGAGATCTTATCTTACTGTGTTTTTCTTTATTTACTTCACCATATAATCAGCAAATTTAAATAATCATTCAATATAGTCTCTGTTTTATATATTTATTGTTAGAAAAAAAAATTATAATTTTTTTTTGGGGGGGGGGGGGGGGATCTAAACAAAACTCATTTTATCATTGATTATCGGTCCATGGGATCAAAATAATAATTTAAAAATCCCCAAGCTTGATACTTCATATACATTTAGCTTGGCATACCTACAATTCAGCATTAGGTTGTACAAGCCACCAGATGAAACCATCTGACACAGAGAACTTCAAGACTGCGTAACGTATGCAGTGCAGCCGCAATATACAGATTCAGGCATTCAGGAAAGTCTGTTTTGTTTGGTAGAAAGGCAATAGTTTTGTCCTGTGATATTCTTTAGTGTAGCCTAAGTAAAATTCACCCAGCAGTAAGTCCTAGAGCAGTTAAAGCATGAGCTCACTTATGCCAGAAAAGGGCTCAGGCAATAGCAAGATGAGAGTTGTGGTTCATATCTCTGTGGGATCCTCCCCGTTTCTGCACTTCACGCATGTCCACGTATTCGGTGTTGTCTAGATCACGCCGGTTTACATTCCTCTGAAACAGTAAAATCATTTGAAGAACTGGTGTACCAGACGGCCACAGGCATATTGCAATACTGGCACAAATACAGTGTTGGCACAACAGAGGAAAGAACCTACCTGCATTGGGACATAGGTCAGTGTGTCAGAAGACTCAGGCTTTGTGTCCTGGAGAGGAAGACAAATACAGCACAATATATAAATTCATATCAGCTCAACTGCAGGATATCAATGTAATTGTATTAGACTTAGAATAATCAAACATATTTGATGCCTATATTACATTGTGATTCCATTCAGCTTTATCTATACTTATAGAAAAAAAGAAGAAGAAAAAAAGGTTCAAAAGAAAATTGGCTGAAAATGTACTCAACCTCAGGCCAGCCAAATTGTAGATGAGTTTGTTTTTTCATCAGAACGGATTTGGAGAAATTTAGCATTACATCGTTTGTTCGCCAATTGATCCTCTGCAGTGAATGGGTGCCGTCAGCATGAGAGTCCAAACAGCTGATAGAAATGTCACAATAACCCACAAGTAATCCACATGACTTCAGTCCATCGATTAATGTTTTATGAAGCTGTGTGTTTGTAAGAAACAAATCCATCATTGAGGTGTTTAACTCTAAACTCTTTCTACTGGCCAAAATAATCCATAATAACTTTGCGGAGCTTGATCTGTGCATATTTCTCCTCTGATTGAGAGAAATAGGGCAAGCAATACTATGGATAGAGGACTACTTTAGCTGAAAGCAACTGTTTGAAGTTAAAAATTATGGATTTTTTTTCCCAAACACACAGCTTCTCACTTCACAAGACATTAACTGAGGGACTGGAGTCATGTTGATTACTTGTGATGTTTTTATCAGCTGTTTGGACTTTCATTCTGATGGCACCCATTCATTGGTGAGCATGTGATATTATGCTAAATTTCTCCAAATCTGTTCTGATGAAGAAACAAACTCATTTACATCTTGAATGACCTGAGGGTGAAATTGTTCATTTTTGGGTTAACTATTCCTTACAAAATGTTTTCAAAGATACTAAGTAAAGCTGACAATTTTATTAAACCCCCAATAAACAGCAGATGCTAATGCTAAGAAGTAGTGCTTGCACATAAAAGACGGGGGGAAACAGCATGGAAAGCGCAAAACAGCATTAAGTTATTATTTATTAAGTGGTGATTGTTTTATAAAAGCAGTAAGGTCCTTGAGGCAATGATGTATGTAGTGTGAATATAGTCAATCCGTTGTGCATAATAACCGCACTGTGACTGCAGTATGCTCACAATATAGCACAGCCTCTGTCTAGACAGTATAAAACAACACAAACATAAAATAAAAAGTTTTACCCTCAATCTGATGCAGACTGCCGTAAGAATAATGCTGTAGACAGACAGCATTACCACCACTATTATCAGACCACAGATTAATAGGGTATACATTTCTTCAGGTGTGTGACTTTCTACAGGTCTGTGATCCTGGTTATTTGTTTGGTTAGTGAATGGACAACTGTTCTTCGGTGGAGCCAAAGACTTATTGTAACCTTTAAAAAAAATTGTATAAAGGTTATTGATTTTTAAAAAAAAGCTAATTTCGAACTGAATCTGAAATATTCCACATTCCTTGCATGCATTTCTGGGTATATAAAACTGATGTACTGTGTTGTTTACACTGGGTGAACTTACCTCGGAAAAGCTTCGTTTTTGGTCCTTCTTGAATTTTGACTGGAAATGGTTTAATTTTGGATATCTCACAGGAAAATGTATTTTTGTGTAAGCCCTCAGGTTTCATTAAGGTGAACGTGAATTTGTTGTCCTTATGCTGCCATGTACAGTCATGTTTATGCGTGCCCTGTTCTTGGCTTTTGTTATAAACCTCACAAACATATTTATCATTCATTTTCAACTTAGCTTCCAATTCAAACTTTTCCTCTCCATTAAGCATGCATGTGACACTGACCGAGTCGTCATCATTGAATGTGTGGTTGAGAGGTTCACTCACGCTCCAACTACAAACTGAGGTGACAAAGAAGAAAATCAGTTTAGTTCATTTAAAGAGCAAATGTTTTATATTTCGATTTTACAGTTTGACGTTGACCATGTTTATATGCACACAATTGTTTAAGTCTTTATTTTGAAAATACCAGTTATATGAATCTTCCTGAACATATACATATTCCTGAAATGTATAATCAGCTTAATCTAAATAAGCATGAGACATGCACAATATTTTCCTGATATTCTGTTCTTTCTTGCTATTTATTATGATGCATTTAGTACTTTTGAACAGTAATTTAATCAGCTTATTCTCATTCACGTCATTATAATTGTACACAACAATGTAAATAAATGAATATTCAGTTTTGGCAATCAGGACATTTATATAATTCTGATTAATGCAATGTTTTATTTTAATACACTGATTTTTACTGTTGACTTAAACATGTCGAGCTAAATTTACCATAAAAATGACCAGTTAAAACCAACTTATTGCTGGTTACCAGTGTAATTTACTGTGCCAGTAAGAAACCGTTATTGCCAATCTAAAACCGGTGCCAAGACCAGACCATCTAGGAATTGAAGCTGGTCTAAATTAGTGTCATCTGTTTTAATCGGCTTGTTTGGTGTGAATGTACACACACCAGTAACTGACAACAGCATTAAAAAGGTTAGCCTCTTACCATTGTGAAGTATGAAACAAAAGCTGAAAGTAAGCAGAGTGAACCTGTCAAGCATGTTAACGTATCCTCGTCAGTTTGACAGTGTGCTGCTGGCCGAAGCTCTTCGGTTTGTTTTTGGTGGAGTGAGAAAACACAGGAAGTATGTGGGTTGGATTATTAATATCACCCACAGACATCATATTTGTTGCTCAGTATGATGTGAGAAATTGATTAAGAGAAGACAGCAACATTTAACACACTTGATAAACAATTTATTATTGTAACGTGAATCATAATTTGTGATACAATTTTAGTTTTGACCTCTTTTCTTAAGGTGTCCCAGCTTAGGCACGCGTCTGACGGTGAGGAAGTGAGTGGGCAGCGTTCTTGTAATATGAAGTTGTTGAAAGGAAAATGTTTGATGTACAGCCATGTTAGGAAAAACCCATATCTTACTTAATGAGCAATAAAGTAATTCTGATCCACTTACTTTCATATGCAGTTTAGTTTCATAAGAATAACAAAGTCAGATACAGTATTCTCATTTTGTTCACGATAGTTATGATAAATGTTCAGCTATGTAAAATTGTGGGTAACTGTGGTTTTACATTAGACAGCATATAGACAAATTATTTACATGTGTGACCCTGGACCACAAAACCAGTCTTAAGTCGCTTGGGTATATTTGTAGCAAAAGCTGTATGGGTCAAAATTATAGATTTTTCTTTTATGCCAAAAATCATTAGGATATTAAGTAAAGATCATGTTCCATGAAGATATTTGGAAAAATGTCCTACTGTAAATATATAAAAAAATTATTTTTATTAGTAATATGCATTGCTAAGAACTTCATTTGGACAACTTTATAGGTGATTTTATCAATATTTTGATTTTTTTTGCACCCTCAGATTCCAGATTTTTAAATAGTTGTATCTCGGCCAAATATTGTTCTATTCTAACAAACCATACATCAACAGAAAGCTTATTTATTCAGCTTTCAGATGATGGATAAATCTCAATTTCGAAAAATGTTTTGTGGTCCAGGGTCACATATACATTTTTTAATTTCTTCACTACCAATTAGGCAAATAAATGATGATTAAAGTTGAAGTTTAAGTTAACCTGTCCTACTTGTGGCCACAGTTGTTTGTGATTCAGACGTATACATTGTAAACCAGGCTCTTTTCGGTTCCACATCCTGTTGAAGCATCACAAATATGAAAGCACAGCAAGTTAGCAGGCAGTATCATGTCCTGTTTTTGTGATGGATAGCTGAGGTTCTCAAAACAAAAACATTTGTGATGACTTTGTCACTTTTTTCTTCTTCATGTCTTGGTGATAAGAAAGATTGATACTGATGGGTGACACAAGTTTGACTTGTTTTTATTGATAAAAAGTCACGATCTGTTGCATTATTTGACTCCATCGTATGACTCACTTTGGTACTCGAGGAGGGTCATTGCAGGTTTTTGTGATGTAAAAAAATGTATCCAATTTAAATCATCTCTTAAATCTTTTTTTCCCAATACAAATAACAAACAAATAGAAAAAGGGGGGGAAAAGACTTACAAGTCTAACCTAGTTGCAAGTTCTTACCCATTAACTAAAATTTGGTCGAAGCATCTTTTGCTTTTAATACAGTATCTAGTCGTTTTCTATAAGGGTCATATCATGTCATAAAGTGACTTATACCTCCATATACATTTCCACCTCCATTTTTTGACTGAAAAAAGAAAGCATTATTTGTAGATAATTCTGGCAATGTTCCCTCAAAAACTGAGGTGCATAAGCTTAGATCAAGCCTGCGATCATTCAGAAAACCGCCAAGAAAACCTGTGCTAACTGTATGAAAACAAGTTAACAAAAAGATTGAATCCAATATTTGGTGATAATCAAGCACAATAGGAAATTTACAAGCAATTTTTAAAATGAGGTAAATAAAGTTCCAAACGTATGTTCGGGAAGAGCCTATAATCATTCAGTCCTGTCAATCATCATTATGAACCCATATAAGCAGAAGTTTTTGAGTTTCTCACTCTATGTAGTACCGCAATGGGTCAATCAGGACTGGATGGGCAGGCAAACTCGTGACAGGATTTTCAGTACGGCACAAGGGTTAAATGTAAATATGTTTATTTCATTCTAATAAAATGTAAAGAATACGAAATAACAAAAACAGTGGTCAAATGTTGTGTAAATACATGTGAATACATGCAAGTGAGAATTCATGTGAGTACATGTAATTGAAAAATACAGTGAGCACATGTCAATACATGCAGGTTAAAATTACATGAAAATACATGCAGGAGAATATTACATGTGAGTACATGCAAACGGAGATATTACCCCCTTAGAATTTCATATAGCTCTCTTTATGTGAAAGCATAGGCGCCGTGACTGTAGAGGCCCTCCACTTGCAGGCGATCATCTGTGTAATAGAGATGAGTGACATCTGAGTGACATTTGTTCACATTATTAGTCAAAGTCTAAACTTGAGTAAATCTATTCAGAAATTCAGTACAGCTTGTCGACACAAGTCTCAACATGACCCGCCGTGCTAATCTTTTCAGCGGGGCAGTCTGTTAAAGAAAATCATTAGAATAGACATGTTTCTCACCTGTAGAATTAAACTGCAGGAAGTGATGATTAGGATGGCATATAGCAGAGGAAGTGGGTCTACATCACTTTTGACAGCTTCCCGCTCTGAAGTCTGGCTCTGGCTCTGGCTCTGAGTCTGGCTCTGGGTGGATGCAGTGGGGCAGTTTGGAGTTTCTATAAAAGAAGATAGAAGATTTAGTTATTACTAAAGTTGCTCTCATTGCAGCCTACGCTACGTCCACCCAGTATTACTTTCACTGAAAACTTGGGCTATTTTGTCATTTTCATTTTTAGTGGATGAGGCCTCCACCTTTTTGACAACAGGAAGCTGGCGGTCTTTAACGGCTAACCTTCTCATCTTTGATGATTGTTTTTTTCTTTTGTCTTTTTAAGCACTTACGTTAGCACACTTGCGTCATAAAGAAATCTACATTTTCAAAGAAAAACATCATTCTCGTGTAAAGTCAAAGTTTCCACTGGTAATATCAAAATGTAGAGCAGTAAGTGCTGTAAAGTTGAATGTGCCGGGGAGGCCCCATTTCCACCCACTTGACCTCAGGTGACAACAACATTTCCTTGTTCACTCTTTTATAATCTGGTTCCCTCTAGCGCTTTAACAATGAACTATATATTCAAATGTACTATTAAAAGAAAATTACTGGGATAAATAAAAATGTATGATGATATACAGTATTTCATTTAAGTGATTACATTATGGCTGTCTTCTCAAATGCATTGCTTGTTTGTTATTTCAATAATTGCAAAAGCAAAATACAAAAGCACAAGAGTGTTTGTAGATCATCTATACATTAACAACTGTACAAAAAGGTGAAACTATGGGGAAACCACATGCAAGAGACTGAAAACAAGACTAGGCTATCGCTTACCTTGTATGTAAACAACAGTGCCGTTCCCAATCGTTCTGAGATATGGAGGTGGGAAGAGAATCTCGATCTCACAGCGATAGATGTCTGTGTCGTTCCCTCGCAGTCCAGCGATGATCATGTCCACTCTTCCAGAGCTAATATTCCCTCTGCAATTAACTGTGCCATCTGTTGTGAAGTAGGGCTCAGAGAGGTTGACATAAGCGCTACAGAGACTCTCACGGCCGTGCAAACCTTTGTATAGAGACACCTGCATTTCCTCAGGCTTTAACTTTGAACTGAAGGAGCAGCGGAGAGGGACTTCTCCCTCTTTCCCAACCACACGATACGGCTGAGACACACGCAGAGCTGGAAACAAAACAAAAGATCATCAGATGTAACCCAAATACTCACAACCTTCGATTTTTTTCGTTCTGTTTGGGTGATTGTTTAACTGCACCACAAATGTTAAGTACAGAAAAGTTTAAAGTTTTGAATCTGAATGAACAGCTGAATGAACAGCTATGACAAAAAGTGCTTCAAGGTTCACATTAAACTAATATAATATGCACATATAGACTAATATTCCAAGAATTCTGTCTGAAAATGAGGATCCGGATCATGTTGGAAGTTGTAGCTACATTTAGGTCAAAGTTTGACCCACTTCAGTTTTGCTGCATATTAAAATAATCATCTTAACAGTCATAGAACAAGAGATGATAGATAAATTCTTCATAAAAAAAGTAATTATTAATCAAATATACTTTAGTATTCAAGCAGTCTTGCTACACAGGGGTAAAGCTGTTACCATCTAGACTATATATGTGTCTGAAAAGCAACACACATTTGAAGCTCAGCTGGTACTTACCCAATCCTAGCGGGATATATATCAAGATTCTAATAAGTGTGATAATCATTGTGTCATGTAATAACTGTGGAGGTATCCCCCCTGTCTCTTTATACTTGAGTTCTGGAAACATCTTTGTGACATCAGTAACGTAGCAGGAAACCTCAAGCTGACTGCAAATGCCCGTAAAGTGCTCAAAATTTTGCAAGTAATATATGTGCACAATATGTGTAATCAAGGGAAAAATATCAGCAGAATGAGACTCGAGCAAAAACAGTACAATAGCAGTGGAACTGGAACATTTGGTTAAGGGTGTGGTTTGACTCTCAGCCTATCATAAAGCCCAGTGGTCAAGAGATTATTTGACTAGTCTGAATTTGGGGAAAATACTCAAATCAGATACACTTGAAATCAAATTCAGCACTTTCGGAATTAGTTCAATACATTCTTTTTTCAATTGGTCAACATATCTACTGATCTCTTGTTCATTATTGCATCATATCAGATTATATTGGAAACTGAAAAAGAGCAATCTACATTAAAGACATAAAATGATATTAATCTGAATTGTATTAATTGTATTCCATTCTCTAGGGCCACACTTTATATTAGCCTAGGTGCTTTTTCCTACTCTTTACTTATATTACAATTAAAACTTTTGATAGCTATAATGCATTTATTGTGTACATAAATGTTTTTCTGTGAAACTAAAATTTGCATTCCTGCATGACATTTTGGAGAACAGTGGTTACCGTCTTGCCACCCACCACCCTCCTCTTTTTTCCTGTAATTTCCTGTCTCACTGTTGCTAAAGAATTATACTGTTATAATAGTATATTGTACAGTTTACAGTGGGGTTCAGATTTGCATTGTATTGCATAATTAAGGGCAATACTGTAATTACAGATGCAGTATTACAGACGATAAAACTGAGATGAGATTGTTGTAATGTTGTTGTAGTCTACAACAGATCATGCATTCAACAAAAGATCTTGATTAGCTTGACTTTTTAATGAAATAAATTGTATTTTTCTCTAAATCATGATTTCAAATCCTACACAAGTCACAATGAAGAAATGCCAGACTGAAACATGTTTGCAACAAATGAAACACAGCAGGTTTCCTTTTAAAGTCAGAGCGTCATAGTGTTTCAATGAAAATACACACCCACTGGGGATCAAAATCATTCTAATATGGCAACTTGCTGCTCAAGAAACATTTCTTAATATTATAAATGGTGAAAACAGGTGAAGTATCCAGCAGTTAAAAAACTCCCTGCTAAAGGACAGCAAAAAATATTTTTTCTAACATGAGAAACATTAAATAAACATCTAACATTAAATCTTTTTACTGTTACTTTTGAGCAATTTAATGCATCCTTGCTTTATTATGAATTTCTTAATAAAAACATACTAATAAGTCATGTTTCTTCCGCACCAAATGAGCATATTTCGGATGATTTCTAAAGGATAATAATGTGACACTTGAGTAATGGCTGCTGAAACTTAGCTTTGTCTTCACAGGAATAATTTACATTTTAAAATGCATACAAATGAAAAACAGTTATTTTGTAATAATATGTCACAATATTACTGTTTCCCTTTATTTTTGATCAAATAAATGCAGACTTGTTGAGCATAAGAGACTTCTAACAAAAACATTAAAAATCCTAATGATTCCAAACCTTTGACCCCCAGTGTAAATATACTATACAATATCTATCATATATACTGAACAGCAATAGATACAAGAACAATTAGTAGATCTGTTTAATACACTCTCTGGGCAGTACTGCTCAGCTGATAGGAGGTACAAATGTTGCTACACTGCTGATATTTGCTGGATAAATGCTGCTGAGCTCATCAGCGTCGTTGGAATCCTCTTGGTCTTGTGTTTATGTAGGGATTCTCAGGTGGCTCTGTGTTCTTGAGTTTATACTGAAATAAAAACACCAAATCAGCAATTTAGCACAGGAAACAACATATAAACCTCGATTGTGTGTGATTCCACATATAAACACTTCGAATTGGTTATGAATTTATTTTAGGACATTGTGTCTCTGCAAAGAACTCCATGTGTGAGTAAACATGTGGTTGCAGATGTGGATACTCACTTTGAGGTAACAGACGAAGACAGTGATGATCAGATCATATGCAAAGATGACCCCACAGCCAACAGCAAGTGGCAGTGTCTGATCAATGGGACAAGTGACAGTTGATTCTATGGGCTGCAGAGCATCTGAAATAATGTAAACAATACTAAAGAAAATATTCTACTGTAAAAGTGCTGTTTTAATATTATTCTGTATTGGTTTAACTCATCAAGTGAAAAGGTTGCAAGGGTACAATGACAAGGTCCAGCTGTTCTGCAGTTTGGCAGCAGACTATCATAGGTTGGTTTATACTATTTAAGCATGGGATTAGACCAATGCCTATTCACTAATCAAATCATAAACTGGAATTAAACACATTCAAATGTGAATTAAAATGAATGACTTCTTGTTTTACCTTTAATGAGCAATATAGTCTGGGATGCAGATGTCCTGATTTGTGTGTCGATTTTGCAATTGTAGAGTCCTGTGTCACTGGCTTCAGTCCTTAGAATCTTAAATGAGACGGAGGAGTTTTCTACGTATACCTGAAACCGCTGCCATGAACGATTACTGTCCACATCACTCAGGTTTGTTGAGTGCAGCTTTGTATCTCCCTTGTATAGAGAGATAGATGGGTTTTCATGCTCTGCAAGTGCTGGGCAGGACACAAATGCTGTTGCATTTTCATCCACTCTTTTTATTTCGGCTGAAAGATAAAAGCATATATGCACATTTTGTTTTGAAAGAGAAAGTTAGAGATTGAGGATGTGGTGCACTGCACATGGAGTTGGCTGTTTTCTTCGCTGCTTTTCCCCCCTCTTTTTTGTTGTTGTCTGTTGACTTGTTTCTTTAATGCAAAGTCTAATTTTGTAATATTAATTTCAATGATATAACATTTCTCTTTAATAAATATTCTGGAGACACTCAGTTATAAATATCTACAAGGATTCATATGCTGCACACCACATAAATCAACTGCGCAACTGAATTAAGAAGCAACAGAAAATCTCAAACCTTTGTGGAGACTGCAGCTTGAGGAGGATTCAGTAAGTTCAGCATAGAAGAGGGTAATGAGAACAGCCATTGCTATGATCATCTGCTCCAGCATTTCTGCACTGCTGCACCGAGCACGTGAAAACAGGGGAATATGACTTCAGAGCTTTTACAGACAGATGCACGGGTCACACGGGGTGAGGGGGTGGGGGCTGTTTCCTACCTGCGTCACAGTTTAACACTGTGGAGGACTGAGGAAAGCAGCCAAACATTTGACAGGGGACTCAAATGGTTGATTTTGCATGCATTTTTCTCTGGAGAAAAATGAAGTGTTCCCTTATGGTTGTCTTCTTTTGTGCTTAACTTAATAAAAACAATGAGTAAAAGAAGAAAACTGGTAAAACTACCATGCAAGGAACATTATTCCAACACAATCAAACTTGATATAAAAAGAAGAAACAAAGAAAATAAACACAGACTAGATATTTCCCTGTGGTTTTTAAAAGCTGAAAGGTTATTTGGGACATGAGTAATTTTCCCTGTTGTGGATTTTTACATAATGAGATAACATTTATTCATTTGTTTCTTCACTTTGTGCATTGAAACTTCTCGGCACTGGCACGCACAAATACACTGCCTTGCAGTGCAGCATTTCAGTGATAAGAGGAAATGAACGATAACAAAAGGAAAGAAGAGGTGTTGCCGACAGTGTTGTGGTTACATTTTACATTCAGAGTAACAAGTACATTTTACCATCAGCATTCTGTAAAATTCTGCAACTGCTGACTGTTTTTATGAGCAAGCACAGGCTTCTCTACCTCTAAATGCAATCTTGCATTCTCTACTAGTCTATAAGTCATTAATGAATAATGTACATCCTGTTCTAAAAAAGTAGAAAATTATGTCCAAGTAGAAAATTCTTACTAATTCTTCTTTTAAATATTGCTTTGATTATCAAGAATGCTAATTTTAGTGTGTTTGTGTAATATTTTATTTATACTATCTTCAAAATGTGAAATGCACTGATTGGTGCTTTCATTGCTTAATACATTCATTAAATATTTATACTGACTTCACTTAAAATTGCATTAAAGGGGTCCTATTATGCTCTTTTACAAAGTCTTGATTTTGTTTTGGGGGTGTACTAGAACAGGCTCTCATACTAGGTTGTTCGAAAAACACATTATTTTTCAAGTATTTTACATTATTACAACACCTCTTTCCCCAGTCTGTCATGAACGGCTCGAATAGTTCCTGTATCAAATGAAGGCCCGCTTTCTGAAATACGAAATGTGCTGTGATTGGTTAGCTGGGCCAGTGTGTGTTGTGATTGGCAGCACTCGGCGCCTGGTCGGGAAATGTCATGCCCCTTACTGCCTGCAGCCTTCATTGTAAATATTGCATCAAAATCAAATCAGTTTGAGCACGATTTAAACCCGGATGATTGTAACCACTCTAAGTTCGTCTGCTTTGGGAAAGCTAGCGTGTCTCCGACATAGTGATGATAACACTCGTTGCCTTCTCTAGTGCAGCTCAACCAGGTCTCGTCCCATTCGTTGATATTTGTGATATCACAAATCCCCGGAAAAAATGCATTGTAGTCCAAACGTGTCGTTCGTTGTAGTTTTTGAAAAGTTTATTTCTGTTAAATAAAATATCTCCTTTTGAAGTGGACTTTGAGCTTTGTAACTTTGCAGATCTTTTTTATGCTCAAACAGCAACATTACAGACTAACTAAAGTTTAAAAAGTGAAAAAGCATAATAGGGCCCCTTTAAACTAGCTTTGAAAATCACATGCAGTAACAGATATAACCACTAAATGGCAGAATAGACACGGAAACTCTTGCACCTGTTGCTTGGTTTAATGCTATAACACACAAGGCTGTGAAATTCACTTTGTATGGCATGTTTTTTCATTGTTATTAAATATCTATTTTTAATTTGTTTACATCTACTATGCTCTTGTATGATTTAGGCTAATATTTTGAACATTTTTCGTTTTTTAATTAATTTCTGATATTTGGTCTGTTCTTTATACTGAATGCAGAGCATGTTTAATACAGTGCACATATATCTCCTCACTAAGAATAGAGTAAGTGATGTAGACCACAGAAATGTGGTCATGATGAGATTGTAGTGGTCTCAGTTTCACATTTGTTGATGAGTCACACTTGTTTGATGTGGTTAGACTTGGGGGCGTATTGCAGAAAGATCCTACATTTAAAATCTTATCTTATCTGTTTGGTAACCATGGTCATTTCAGTTAGGACCACATTTAGGACAAAAGCTATTAGGCTACAGAACAGCATTTCCTAAGTGTGTTATCTTATCTTACAGATAGGAAGGGGATATTACAGAAACCTCCTAACTTAACGAAAAATCCTAAAAACGGTCTTAACTTTAAGACAACCACACAGCTATCCTAACTTCAAAATTATTTGAAAGCTATAACGGAAAAAACGCTTACAATTGTGCTGTCCAACAATGGTAGCCTATTACATTTATTACTAATTGAAAATGAAGAACGGAGATGTTTAGTGGTAGAAAGACTCTTGGAGAAAGACACCCTGAAGACGTGTTACATTTTGATGACAAAACACTTATATGTAATTACAGACTGCCGCGCAACATATTACAGTTAGCACAGAAACTGCAACCAGCATTACAGAGACCAACAAAAGAGCATCAGGGAGCACTAGGCCTAACGCTACCAGTTATGGTGAGCGTGATTTGACCAAGTTCAACATGTTCCTGGATCAACATCCTTGTTTATCCTGGGCTGCGTTCAGCCCAGACAAAAACAATGCGTTGAACACCCTGTTCTGATGACGCAAGAGTAGCAACTATGGGAGCTGAGAAGGCCATTCTTTGTGTTCTTTTTGAAGAATTTTCGGAGCCTGATGAAATCGGTATAAATACGTGTTTAATACTGCAAAATACCCTCGATGTTACAGTCACTGCCCTTGCCCTCCAGAATAAAAGAGAACATCCCAATCAAATGAAGGGATTTGTGGAAACTGTGGTTCCTAATTATTGTGATCCAACATTTGCCTCGCATTTCAGGATGAAAAGACAAACATTTCAGGTGAAGGGTAATCCACTTCTTACCTCCAAGACTGTGTTATGATCTATATGACCTTATTATTTTTATTGTGAGTATTAGGCTTATCATCATTGCTGAACACTGTTGTTGTGCTATGATATTGTAATATTTACCATTATATAATCAGAGGGGTATAGAAAAGTTTATGAAAGTGTCACTCCATAATACAGTAGCAAAATATATAATTATGTATAGTATTTTTATGTCACATTAGTCAGTATTTAGCACACCTTCCTAAGGAAAGGATATTAGGATACTCTACTGGATATATATCTATATTAGGATATTTAGATTAGACAGACTTAAAGAAGTTCCAGATCTATACTTGTGCTCTTATTATTTCAGTTATTTTGCCTTTAATGTAAATAAGCATGTGCAAACAATATACTTGCTCTTGTGAATTTATTTGGATGTTAATTACATTGTGCGAGCTGTCTCTTTAGTACGTGTGGTTTACATACATGTTGCTGCTGATTGGGCTGACATGTTTGGCACACCCGCCAAACAAGAGAAAACGCATCTCAAACCCCGTTGCACACCGTTTCCAGGAAACATGTCGTTCAAACCGGAAAACCGTAGCAAAACGGTGCACACCGGTTTGAGCTTGAACTTGTCCCTGGAACATCATTCCAATCAGCCAATCAGAATTGAGAGATAACTTTTCAGGAAATGTCAGTTTTAGGTTTAGGATTAGGTGCTTCTACACCCTTGTTAATCAGGTATTATTTCCCTCTGATTTTAGGAATAAATGATGGGTAAGGTTAGGTTTAGGGGTGGGGGTTGAGGTTGGGTTAAGTCTGTATTTTTGGACAGTAATAAACATGTCCTACTTGGCAAAGTCACGGCGACCTACCAGTTATAGTGCAAGTGACTACCTCACGGTTTTTTGCAAGTGAAAAAAGTGAATTAAGTAGCTTCTATTATTTTGTTTACCTCATCAGCAGCTCTAGCAGTGTTGGTTGCTTGGTAACAGACCTGAGAGTGGGTTGTTGAACTTGATAATGCAATTTAAGATTTCCTAACTACAGATAAGATACGGTTTTAGAAGATAAGAATCTCAAATCAAGGTAAGATTTGCTTCTGTAATACGAATTTGTGCAAAATTCTAATTTAACATATCATATTTTAAGACTAAGATAAGAAACTTTCTGTAATAAGCCCCAAGCATCTACTCTCATTTCATAACTGTTTGAACCCCTACACTACTAACATTATGTGTACGTCCACCTGTGGAATCACATAGAAACTTGTGTGTAGAAGCATTAAGTTAATTAAATAAAAAACAAAAGATTACATGTTCCAACCCAAAAATAAACCACCATTCAAACATTTATGGGTCAATAACATTTTAAAAATGTTTTTGAAAGAAGTCTCTTATGGCTGCATTTATTTGATGAAAAATAGGCTACAGTAAAAAAAATTAAAAAAAAGCAATAGTTCGAAATATTTTTGTAATTATTACTCTTTTATTTATTTTTTTATTTTTTACATGTAATAAAATAAAAATGTCAGCATCCTCACTCCAGTCTTCAGGGTCATCACGGTCTTCAGGAAATTATTCTGCTATGCTGATCTGCTGCTCAGTAAACATTTCTTACTATAGGCCAATCAATTTTCAACAGTTGTGCTGCTTTACATTGCTGTGGGGACCGTGATATATTATTTAGGACTATTTGATGAATATAAAAAAGTGAATAGCATTTGAAATCGATTTTGGTAACATTATAAATAAATGAATTAAACAATTTAATAACAATGAAATCTTACATTGACCCAACTTTTGAACGTTCACGTTCTATTTCCAAGTGTACGTTCCATTTTTTTACACAGAAGCAACAGCAACTGTATAAATGTCACTATAGAAGATTGAAAAAACTAATAGTTTTAATTATTTACCTCTGAACTACAGATTTAAATATCCCAAACATGTTATTACTCTGTTGAAAAAACTGTTTAGGGGACGCAAATGCGTTACTATACGAGATAAATATCAACATATTGCGCCCCGAGAAATGTCCTATAGCATATAGGCTAATAAGTGCGGCCTAATGCATTTCAACGCATAGGCTACTTGGTACATATGCTGAAATGTTCAGTGGGAGAGCGTGTGTCAAACACTGACAGAAGACAAAGCGCAAGCGAGTCGTAGCTCCATGCCTGGCGTGACGTCACAGCGGGTAGGGCGCAATCGCATGGATTTCGGGGCTGGACAGGAAGCGCGCGCATCGGGAATGGACGCGCGAGAGGAACGGGAGGCTCGCTCGTCTCATCATCTTCATATATAAGCGATCGGCAGCGGGGAGCGAAAACCCGATTGAGGTGGCAGAGGAGCGGGGATTCTGTCGCTGGATTTGCGCAACACAACAGTGGCTTTTCCCATTGTTACCGTTTCCTTCGGACAAGACAGAAGCCGCAGAGCCGTCGGCTGGTTTGCGACAGTAAGCGCTTACTCTTCATTTATACTCGCCGCTGCATGCGACCTCTTTCTGAAATAAAGATGTTAATGAGCGGATCAGAAGCATGGCTTGTGTATTTCACGCTGGCGGCGTATTAGCTCGTTATCTAGGGCGACACAGAGGAAAATCCAGGGAACAGCCCTGAAATTCAGACAGATGTGCAGTGCCTTCAATGTCTGAATATGAGGGCTGCTCCCTTGAAGAAACGTTATATTCGATAATAAAATACTGAAACGGTTAATGGCGGCATGAATAAGGAATCTGGAATAATGAGGTGAGATTAATCAGTCTGTCAAAGAGAGAGAATGATATGCATCTCCATCTCTGATGTTTCATTTGCTATTAGCCTTTTGGGTTTCCAGCATTTCTGTATCTAATGCAAGCCTCATTTCTGCTATTATTGGTGTTTTTCCTCTTCGTACCTGGTGGAGTGTGTTCTGCAGTAACATACTGCAAACAGATGAGCTGTTGCCAAATGGACCTCCCCTCCCCTGCACACACACACACACACACACACACTGATATGTTCAGGCTCCACCCTTTGCCATGACAGCTGTGGGTTTAGTGCCAGTCTTGGTGCCCGTAGAGTGGAGGCCCGTTTTCACACATTTTTTCCCAGCTTGTCTGAGTATGTGAAGTGAATTTACTTCAGTGAATATTTATTTTTCAGGCTTTGTTTCAGAAAGTCAGTCTCTGTACAGACATACAGTATTTTCACATTACATTGGGTATACTGTCACAATGAAACCTGCCATTAAATATTTAGAGTTTTTCCAGCATGTAAACGCTAAAACAATTCAACAGAAAAAATTGTAGGAGTTAACATTTCAGATGATTAAACAATTTTTTTTGGCCAACAAAAATCAATAATTAAACTGTACAATTTACAACTAAAATAACTTTTTTTTAAAAAGCAATAATGCATTTAGCAAGAATGCATCAAATTGATAAAAAAGGGACAGTAAAGACTTTTACTAAGGACTTTTTCTATTCATCTAAGAATCCTGAAAAAGTTGTATTATACCGGGAAGAAATGGACAAAATTGTACAAGAATATTAAGCAGCACAACTGCAGCATTGATACTAATAAGTAATGTTACTTGAGCACCAAATCAGCATATTAGAATTATTTCTAAAGGAGCATGTGACACTGAAGACTATAATGACTTTCCCATCATAGGAAAAATAACATTTTAAAGGTGACATATCATAAAAATCGGACTTTTCCAGGTTTTAAGTGCTATAATCAGGTCCCC
>NW_015505399.1:767032-779815 GCF_001515645.1 Sinocyclocheilus grahami | reverse complement strand
AGATCTAAAATAAACATGCGATTTATTTCCCAGCAGTTTACCTTCACAGACATAACCGACTGTTTTTGTAACTCGTGTGTTAACATAACATGAGAACTGTGACCGCTGCTTTCTGTCCGTGTGCTTCGGATGTGTGTGCTCAGAAAACCGTATATATCAGAAGTTTAAACTCATATGGTTTAAAATGCATGATTTCGGCGCGATAAACATGATAATCAGAACCAAAACAGATGTTTTTTAGCAGGTAAGAGCTGTAATGGCACAGCTCTATTCTGGAAAAGGGGGCGGGGAGCAGCAGCTCATTTGCATTTAAAGACACAGGCCCGAAAAACAGCGTGTTTCTGCTTCCACTCAAAATAGGCATTTTCAAAATGTTATAATAAATGATCTGTAAGTATTTTGAGCTGAAACTTCACAGACACATTCTGGGGACACCAGAGACTTATATTACATATTGTAAAAAGGGGCATAATATGTCACCTTTAAAATATATTTGAATAGAAAACAGTTCTTTAAATTGCAATGATATTTCAGCGTACGTTTGTTTACTGTATTTTTGTTTAAATAAATGCAGTTTTGGTGAGCAAAAAAATCTTACAGACTCCTGAACAATTTTTGTTTGGAGAACTTAATTTACAGAGGTCAACATTTTAAGCTTGCACATAATGATTTTTATTTTCTGTAGACTGTTCTAAAAGCCACTTTTTAAACCAGTAGTTTCAACCAACCGCAAAAAAGCTAATGTATTGATCAAAACAGTCCAAAATCATGTCTTTATTGCCCTTATGCTATTTTAACAGTAGATCGCAGAGGGCTATCATATAAAAGTATCCTTAAATGAGTAGATCATCTTGCATATGCATTAATAAATGCATCTTTGGTGAGGCCAGTGGCAGATTGGAAGAGTGGATCCTAAATATGTATCATTGGTATACAGGAAATATTCCAGCGAGCTCTTTGCCTTAGATCTTGAAAGCTTTACTGTGCTTGCTGCTGGTAATGCATTAAACTTGAGATTTATTTTTCTGCACAGAGTGCTGTTGCTTCAGTCTAATCCAGTGGGAGCAGTAGAATATGTGCTGAGAGGGATGTAAAACCATGAAATTGTTTTTTTTTTAAAGAAGAATTACAATGGGATGTTTATTCTTTAGTGTTGCTATCTTTATAAGACCTTTCCCCTCAAATGCATTGTTAGTGTTATTTGCAGAATTAGTTTTCATTACCTCTCACCATATGTGCAGCAGTAAGCCAGTGTCCATGCCCACCGGATTCCTCTTTTTAGAGCTGGCCTCCTATACCAGAATGACGTCAAGTGATTGTGAAACTAGGGTGGATGCTGGCTGTGAGAACCCTGGAGTCCAGATGCAGAGAGTCTAGCAGCCTGGATCTTTTTCTGCTTGACAGATTCTTTGTTCTAAGTGATCATAAATGAGTCCTGATAAAGATCCAGTAGGTTCTCTGTGGTGCTGACCTTTGCAGCATGAGCAGCTATCTGACGGCTCACACTGCGCCCACTCTCCCTCGACTTAGAACTGAAACCAGAGATGATTGCGAGGCTCTTCAGGATGAAGAAAAAGAGCAGGCGAAGAGGAAACGGGCAGCTAGGATGAAAGGGAGTGAAATTATTTAATTTAATCGCGTCCCACAAGTCTCGGACGAAAGGACGTCCTTTGTTGGGGCAGGAGCAGGTCAACTGCGTGCATCAGTCTTCGAGGCAGCGCAAGTGCAATATTGCTAATGTTTCGTGAGTGAGGGAGGACTTCGTGCCAACTTTAATCAGCTCATTTCGGTGACATCTGCTGTATAGCAGCTCAGATGTATTGTCTGGGGTGTGTGATCTGTCGTCGGCTTATAGTTTGGCTCATGAATGGCACTCAATGCAGATGTTTGCTCCCTTGGAAAACAGACCTTAGACCAAAACCTGATTTGTCATCAGAATGATTTGTCATAAACCCCTCTGTCTCCATCACACTACAAACATAAAGGTGGAACAGGGTGACTCATGCAGAGTGTTTGTACACATGGTTTGTTGAGCTTTGCATTGTGATCCAGTGTTTTATTTTGGTGTGTTTGGTTTTGTATTATGTTCAAATCAATGTGAACTGTGTTACTACAATGGCAGATTTTGCCCCCTTGCATTGGGTTCCCTTCTGACAGTACTGCTTATATAGTAACCTGCCTATGTTGGGTAAAAGATTAAAAGTGTTTCCAGCCTCTCATCCAGTGTTGTTTTAGAAACATTGGCAGCTGCCACCAGGCAGTGAGATGGTTTTTTCTGTGTTTGTGAAAGGCAGACTGTTGGAGAGGAAGATTTGTTGCATTCATACACTCAATTTGCTGTCACAATGCATGTTTTAGATTGACCTGAATCATTAAGTTGCAATGAAACAGAAATGGTGAGAGATATTTTCTTCTGTATTGTGATGTACATCCAGGTGAAATGGATTAATGGGGGAAAAATAGGTGTGGACTTGGTTCTATCTGGTTGTTGATTGAATGGAAGCATATATGAATGCAAGTTTGCAGTCAATTAGATAGGTGCTTAAGCAGATCAAATTAATGGAGAAGTCCAGCATACATCACCAAAGAGAAGTCTGTTGTGTCACTGGAAAATCAAGTTAAAGGGATAGTTCACCTAAAAATGAAAATTCCCCTATGACTTACTCATCCTCAAGCAATTCTAGGTATTTTATGACTTTCTTTTTTCAGAGGAATACAAGCAGAGTTATATTAAAGGCGTCATGATGACATAAGAAACTAACTTTCCCTTGATCTTTTGACACAGAAGAGGTCTTTGTATGCTTAATACCTCCTGTAAGTTTCATAACTTAAAATGTCCTCATCATCAATAAAAAAAGCATTTATGTAATAATCCTCAGAAAATGGCTCGTTTGGATCCGAGGTGCAGTTTCTTGACAACATAATCAAAATAAAATGGTCATTTCCTGACAAAGCATTATGAAATAATTACTTATGGTTTGTGATTCAGCTCCAGTGCAAGACATCAACGAATAGTCATCTTCTCACCATAAGCCCCGCCCACTGGCATTCAGCCACTTAACGCCTTGATGCTTGATTACACTTAATGCGAGTGTCGCGTTGCATCAAAAGCAAATAGACATTACAATCACTGCCGCTATCTTGTCTACACTGGATACAGTATACAGATGCGCATTCACTTTCGGACACAGTCCACGTGCTTGAGCCTGTCCATAGGACAAATGGAGTGAAAGAGCGTTCACTTTGACGCTTTTGGCTTAAAAAGCTCGTCCGCATCTTTGTACAGATATCAGAAGGTTCCCAGCGTAAGGAACAAGTGGGCAGTTTATTTTTATTGGCATCCCGGATCGTGTCTAAGGATTTTGTTTTGTAAACGAGGCACAGTGTCATGGAGAGTTTACAAAGAATCATTTGTTGAAAGATGAAGCAGTATTAGATTTGACTGCAGCTGAATCACAAACCATAAGTAAATGATTTCATAATGCTTTGTCAGGAAATTACCATTTTATTTTTATTATGTTGTCAAGACACTCACATGCAATAGCGATGTGATATACTGTAATAGTATCAACACTGTATTGCATATTACAATTACACTATTTCCTGTTAGCCAATCATAACAGTGGCTGTTACTGAAGCCTTAAGTGACACGCCCCTTAAAACAGGTAGCTTTAGACAGAGGGTTTTCCACATTTGTTTTTTTTTTCTTGTGCCAAAAAAAAAACAAAACAAAACAAATTGTTATTAACATTATAATTAAAGCTCAAGGTGTCAGGGATCTGGAAGGGAGGACCCAATCGCAGAGTGAGTGACAAGGGTTTATAACAAAACGGAGAGATACAAGAGGGTAATGAGGTGTGCAGGTGATTCAATGGCAGGAACACAGTTAACAGAGAGACAGCTAGGGAACACCACTGGGACAGCCTTGGACATCAACTGGCAGAATAACAGCAGAGGAAGTGGCAAGACCAAGCAGATGGAAAAAACCGAGCAAGGCACCATAAAGCTGAGGTCAGATATTGTTGACCGCAGACTCTGAAGCGGACCAAGTACCAGGCAGGTAGAACCAGTGGCAAGAACTCATGGGAACAGGTCAAGACAGGACAAGGCTCCACAGGAACACAAATTACTCCAATGCTGGCAGGGGGATGAATAAAACAAAAGAACTGATTAAAAGTAACAAAACAAGAAATAATTACCAAATTAACCAACACAACTAACTTAAAGAATATCAAACAAAAATGCAAAACAAAAGATCAGGACTAGAAGAACTGAATAAATACTAAAATAAAGGCAAAAACAGACAAAATGCAAGACAAGAACATGGAACTACAAAGGACTAGACAAGACAAGACAAGGGCACAAGACCAACCAGGAAGGGAAACAGGAACACATACTCAGCCACATCCACAGACAGCGACAAAGACAGTGACAGAAGGGGTGAGAATGACCACGAACCAGCAAAAACAAGAGGGCAAGGTGAACTATAAATAGGGAGGAAGGCACACGAGGAACAGGTGAGAGTAATTAGACAAACAAGGACTAGACAAGGGCAAACAACATGGTGTGGTAAAGAGGAAACAAGGAGGAGGGGCTAGAGAAGCACATGGCTGAGAGAAATATCAACAAAGCCATGTGCTGACTAGGGATGGGTACCGAAACCCGGTATTTAATCGGTCCCGGGGCTAAATTATGAAAGACCGAAGTATCGATAAGCTCTGACATTAGCGGTTCTGCTATTGGTACTGGAGAAATTAATAAAACACACATACATTTATTATTGCTATATATACATTATCTTGCAAATTCTATCTCACTGGAGTCACCAGCTTTTTTTCAAACATTTGTCTGATGCATTTTTGCTATTCGCAATTCAGAAGCGAGATCGCGCTCACGCGGAGAAGCTTCAGTACGCGCAACATGAAAGCCCTGTTTAATTTTGATAAAGGAGAGAACTAAACATTCAAACATCTGCTTACAATTTAGGCCTGTGGCTGTTTTATTAAGCACATTTTTTTTATTTCGATTTTGGCTTCTAAGGATTATGCAAAAGAAGACATGAGGTAAAGCTATTAAAAACTAGCTGCGTTTCGTATTGTGCAACTTCTTTCCCTTCACAGCGGTGCGCATTCGTTCCTCCCTAAAACCCAAACTTAACGTCAGAATCAGCTCAGTCGGTGATTGTTGTAAGATGCCGTCTTACACTGTTGCTAAATTGCGTAACATGTTTGATGATAAAATGTTGAAAGCACAATCCGCACAAGAGACGCTGTTCCTCAGGCTGAAATGTGTGCGCACGGCGCACTCCAAAACGGACAAACATATACAATATATATATAAAACTAAAAATACAGATAAGAATACCGTTAAAGTACCGAATCGATAAGCAGTATCGGTAAGAGTAGTAATACCGTTAAAACCTTAACGATACCCATCCCTAGTGCTGACACACAAGACAACATAGACCTAGGAAACAAACACAAGACAAATGGAGTGTCAGGGCAGAACCCTGACACAAATAATAAAAGAATCCATGTCATGACCCCTTGTCCTGGCTCTTCAAACTTTATAATTGCAGTGAATGGGGTTTAAGATTTTGAAGCCCAAAAAACTGCATCCATACATCATAAAAAGTGTTCCAAACGGTTCCAGGGAGTTAATAAAGATCTCCTGATGTGAAGCGGATGCGTTTATGTTAGAAAAATATCCTTATTTAAAACTTTAGAAACCGCAATCTCTAGCTTCCGCTAACTGTTGTACACGTGTTCATGAGAGAGTGGTGTTCGGGCGGATGACATTGGCATCATCCAAAGGAAAACCAGCCTCCTCTTGGCTTAGGTAAAAATTTTCTTTACAAATCCTTGTTTTGTATGTCTCTCCTCTGCGTGCTCGTCACTTCCGTATTTGTCACCGCGTTGGCCTATATGTCACCTACTGGAATGTCACTCTCTGGTGAATGCGCTTACGACAGTTAGCAGAAGCTAGAGATTACGGTTTATAAAGTTATGGATATTTTTCTTACACAGATGCATCAAATCCATTCAGAAGGCCTTTATTAACCCCCCGGATCTTAAACCCCATTCACTGCCATTATCATTTTTGGGTGAACTATCCCTTTAGGACATTTTGTTTATGAGGTCAGTAAAAAAAATAAAGACGAATATAACAAAATCACAATAAGATCTACAACATCTACATTTAGAAAACAGATTTCATTTAATGGCAAATTTAAAAGGAAATTGTGTGTTTTTCCCAATGGTGCAGTACTTTGTCCTGTTTCACTTTAATTTGCTCTAAAAATAAGCATTTTTTTTGTTTCCACTGAAAAGTGGATGTATTGCGTCTCTGTGGATTTTTAAAAACATTTTGCTCGGTCACACTTTATATTAGGTGGTCTTAACTACTACTTGCATCAGAAAATAGGTACAATGTACTTATTGTGGTCATATTGTATTGCAAAACACTTTTGCTGCTATTGAGGTGGGATATGGGTAAGGTTAGGCACAGGTTTGGTGGTATGGGTAGGTTTAAGGGTGGGTTAAGATGTAAGGGATGGGTCAACAGTGTAATTATAAGTGTAATTACCGAAATTAATTACAGATGTAACTACATATAGGTATTTTAAAAAATATAAGTACAATGTAAAAACATGTATGTACACAAGTGCATTGTATCAAATGAATAATTTAAATGTAAGTACATAGTAGTTAAGGCCACCTAATATAAAGTGGGACCCAATGCTCTGTCTGTTTGAGCATCTGGACCAGCACAGCAACATTGTTCAACATTTGATGGAGTCAGGACTCCATCAAACACTGAAATGTCACAGACCCTTTCTAGCTTGAGAAGCAGGGATCTTTCTCGGAGCCTTGTAGCTTTTGCTAAGGACCCTGAAGACTATTCTGGGTTAAACAGAATTTATGTGAGGCATATTGTTAGAATGGAAATTTGTTTACAGTAATGCCCTGATAATTCATTATGTGAACTTCTTTTAATTGCCTTTTTTAGAGCATGTGCCTGCCCGCTCTTCTCTTATGACCAGCATTTTTTATACATGGCTAACTGAACGTGTTCCACACCTCAGAGCTTTACTTGAGAGTTGCACGGCATGCTAACATTTCTCTTATTTCTTTATCATCCTTGGCAAATAGTCACATTTACCATTATTTACAACCGATAACAGAAAAAATGAGCCGATATGGGCCGATACCGATATGGTGGCCGATATATCGTGCATCCCTATTTATTATATGAGAAAAAGAGTGGTACAAGAGCAAACCCCTGATTTCATTAGTGAAAAATTAAATATGGCTTTGAGTATGTATCATGTACAGTATCATACAGTGGCCATTATAAAAAAAATATATATTTGACAGCAGAATGATTGACCAATCAGAACCATGTATTAAATGTAATCAGTCTTGTTAATGTTTGTTCCACAATATTGATGTTCACTGCTGATATTTGGGTCTTTAGCGACCTGGACCAATGGATGGATCTCAGTTAACTATTATAGGAGCCATTTTTGGAGCAACTATTGTAGGAGCCATTTCTTTCATGTTTTCTTTCAAGCCACTAGAGGCTGCATATTTATGTTGTTGAATCGGCATAGTGGGTGTGCATGAAGGAGGTCAAACAAACTTTTTGACTTTAAGTTGTAAGTGTATGATTGTCCATTTTACGATCTTGGTTCTGACGCGTCGTGATGGACTTGAGTAATTAGACACTTTTACTTCTTTATGGTTTGTTGCTGTTTGAAATTTTGAATCAAGAAGGAGACAATAAATGGATTGGAATATCCAAGCTTATTTTTTAAGTTATGGACATTGTGTATTATTATCAGTCTATTCAAGTACAAACAACGTGACAGGACCAAGATCGTAAAATGGACAAGCATGCACCTACAGCTATAATAATAGTTCTAGTTTTATGGCCAGTTATATATGAATGGCTGTCATTGGAGAAAGGTGCTTTTTGCTTATTTTTGTTTATTTGAACCATTCCTTTTTCATTTTGGATTGTTTTTAATTTAAGCACAAGCTCCTGACATTTAATTTTGGTTAACAGGGTTACGGTTGTCAGCACATTACTCGGCATTAGTGAATGTCACCTTTTTAAATCTCGATATCTTTGAACTTTCTAGTTCATACATGTTCAAATATTTATTTAATGATTCATTTTTGAGTAATTTGGCCATCCATATGTTTCAGGTGCAGTGAATGATGTAATATCATAATTTTGCTAAAATAATATAAAATGGTACATTTGTGGAAAGAACATACTAGTGCATATTTTTAGTTTCCAACATTATGGAAGATAAAATGTAGGTATGCTTTGCCCATAAAGATTTTAGAGTGTAATTTGACTTTCAATCTTTTTTATTTGTTTTTCAGAGGCCGTCTGGATAAGCCCACCGAGTAAGCATGATCTTATTTGTGTTGTTAATGTGATCTTGCTATTATATCTGTACACTTAAATTAAGTGAGTTTTCCCCATTTGTCTCCTCTTTTTTTTCCCTAAAAGACATAATGTCCATAATTGAGTTTGTTTGAAGCCGTCATGTTCATTGTAAATCATTTAAACCACCAGAAACCATCTGGATCATTCTATTTCTTTCTTCTCTCATCTCTAGAGGGCAGTCCTCTTCTGTCAGCTCTGGTCATCATCAGCGTGGTGCTGATACTGGTCGTTTCTGCAGTGGTTTGGTTCTTTCATCAAAGAAACACCCCAGGCTCATCCATCCTGAACCTGATCGAGTACCATCCGCCCTTCAGATCCCCTTCCTCCGATCAGGCCTGCTTGGTAGAAGCTGAAGAAATCGAGGTGATACCTTAGTGTTTTTTATCCGTGCCCGGGAGAGAATAAGCAGCAGGCGTTCATGGGAGATTGTGATCTCTTCCCTTTTCACTGGTTCCTCAGCGACGGTCCTCACAGAAGAAAACGAGGCAGTCGTGACTCAAATGATCTCTTTCTCTGGGGTGGAATGGAGGACTGTGTGGGGAAATATGATTTGTCTGAATGCCGTGTGTGATATAAATTGCTGGGGTTTTATTACGCAGGACCATTAAGCACATTGATTTTTCCTTCTCCTTGAAGACTCGGCTGTTTAGTAACTCTATTTGCTTTACTAATATTTTCTGAGCTGCAATGTGTCGCTTCTGTGAAAAAAGTTTCATTGAGTCTAGGGATGCACCGATATGGAAATTTTGGCCGATACCGATAACCGATTATTCTTTATTTTTGAAAGCCGATAACCGATATGTTGGCCGATAAATCTATATCCAAATTGTTATATACTTTTTGAGAGCCTGATTACAAAAAAGGTCTCATCATTAAAAGCCACATCCCAAACACTTCAACATAAGCAGCCTAGTTTGAACGGTGTACGTTTTAAAAATATTTTTACTCTCCCATTACCAAATTTAGTCATAAAGTCTTACAAATAAATAAAATTATGCATAAATAATGCAAACAAGTCACTGGACATCATTACACGTGTAAAGAATCAAAATGAATGCGCCATAGATCAATAAAACGGAATAGCCTCTGCACGGACAATAATTAAATGATTTTAATTACTAAACCATATTGTTGATGAAAATAATAAGAGAAAAATACAAGTGGTTGTTGTTATTTATAATGTATCGATGATTTTGAAAAAGTAACAAATTAATACCACTGTTTTAAATAGCAGCCGTTGAGCTGCGCGTGCTGAAGCTGAAGAGCTGAATGAACATGGTAAACTGAAGCGTTTTGCTGGCAGCTTATTTAACTCAAGGAAATGCATCCTGAGATTAATATTAATACAACATAAACATAATATTACAACTTATATATGTACAAAATTATGCAGTTATTGCGTGCTATAGTCAGAATGTGTGATCCTGTTGTGGATGCGCTCTTCCCATAACAACGCGCTGAAACACGGCAACTAAACCCAAAGAATTCCCAACGTTTTATTATAATAATGTTCTCATTAGAATGTTATATACATGACATTCCCAATCATAGTTATTAATGTTGTGCACTGCTGTTTGGGCTGCGTGTGCTGAGCTAAAGATGATCACCGGTAAACTGAAGCGCTCTTTTTAACTTAACCAAACGCATTCTATATGAGATAAATCAGATATACATCAAATAAACACAATATTACAATGTACAATTGCACAAAAGGCTGCAAACGAACAGCGCGCATCTGAAGTGTCTCTGAAGGAAATAATGCATTATTTATCGGCTTTAAGATATCGGCCAAATTTTCTTATCAGGCCGATACCGATAACAGAAAAAATGAGCCGATATGGGCCGATACCGATATGGTGGCCGATATATCGTGCATCCCTATTTATTATATGAGAAAAAGAGTGGTACAAGAGCAAACCCCTGATTTCATTAGTGAAAAATTAAATATGGCTTTGAGTATGTATCATGTACAGTATCATACAGTGGCCATTATAAAAAAAAAATATATTTGACAGCAGAATGATTGACCAATCAGAACCATGTATTAAATGTAATCAGTCTTGTTAATGTTTGTTCCACAATATTGATGTTCACTGCTGATATTTGGGTCTTTAGCGACCTGGACCAATGGATGGATCTCTAACGGCTGCAATAGCAAAAAACTCTCGAGATATTTTAAGAACAATTACAGAAGAAAGCATATTTTCATATTTTGTTACCTTTTGAAACTTAAAAGGGTTCAATTTGAGCAGATGATTTTGTCATCGTCAGAGCGCAGTACATTCGTACATTCGGCATCTGGCACATATTCACGATTTCAACCATATTCTCAAAACTATCGTTTTCAATGACTTCATATTCAATATTTTGATCACTGGCAGCTTATTCACCACATCCAGCATCAAATGACAGTGACATTTATATTTCATTGCGGACAGTAATTGCTCTGCAGTAAAGCAATTCAAATCAATTAAATTTTTCCTCATGATATTTGTTTGCTTTATGCCTGCGGTAATTATGAGTGAAACGTCACGTCATCATTGTGTATCAAACAGTGCCACCTTGAGTAAAAAATATGCATTGCACATATTGAGTCATCAGATATGTAAATATAGTTGCGCAGGAAAAAATACTTACACATTTACATACCTCGGGTCTCTAGCGACCCTATACACTTTTTTTTACAAAAAATGTATCAGAAAACTGGCATTCTTTTATATTTTACTATTTTTTTCTTGTTTTATTGTTTATAATTAATAGATTGAGGAATATTAAAAAAGTTGATGTCTAACTTTAAAAAAAAAAAGAAGGAGGGAGAGGGTAGAGAATGATGTCCCAGGTCGCTAAAGACACGAGGTATGCATTTAAGGGTTAAACGTATTTGTGGTGAAGCAGGTTTGCCTGTGGTGCTTTCTGGTATTGTTGTGAGTGCTGAGTGGGTTGGTTG
Organism: Sinocyclocheilus grahami; assembly: GCF_001515645.1. Classification (NCBI taxonomy): domain Eukaryota; kingdom Metazoa; phylum Chordata; class Actinopteri; order Cypriniformes; family Cyprinidae; genus Sinocyclocheilus; species Sinocyclocheilus grahami. The sequence continues at coordinate 768,408 of NW_015505399.1, read as the reverse complement.
TTGTCTGTAACAGTGCTGTAGATCAAGCTGTCATCAGTTGCAATTTGGTGATGAAGGTGGTATAATGTATATTTGTTAATAAGTAGTTTGTATGCTGATATTTTGCTGACTCATTCTGTTGGTGCGTGAGCTGCTTTTGTTTTGGTGGATAGGTGGAACAATGCCTCACCCTATGTAAATATGCTACATGATTCTGCCAATAAGCCCTCCTTCTCCTCTGGCAGTGTGCAGAGTTGGTTTCAGTAAAAGGTGAAGTGCAGTTTAGTAAGATGAAGTGTGTAATCTCTATGCCGGTGGCATCACATGGTGTAATCTGTTTGTTTGAGAGGCCTAACTTGGCAACATTGTACCAGTGATGTGAGTTTGGAATGGGACTACCTGTTTGTCTGAACCAAGAAGGCTTATAAATACCAGAAAAAAGCTATCAATGCCAGTTGCTTGTCTGGTGCAGGACCCCCCAGAAGTGTATGATTTAAAGATGTGCTATCTTTGCTTATTGGCATTGGCACCCAGTTTTCTTGAGCCAATAACCTGAGCTGTGTAATTGACTCTGGAGCTGCACAAAAATTATCTCTAAAATTATCACCTTCACATACACAGTGGTGTATAAAGTACCTGAAAGCCATACTTAAGTAAAAGTACAGATATCTTACCGGAAAATTACTTTGGTAGAAGTTGAAGTCACCGTTTAGAATATTACTTGAGTAAAAGTCTCAAAGTATGTGATATTTATTGTACTTATGTACGAAAAGTATTTTTTTTAATCTTAAACGTACTTAAGTGTTGAAAGTAAAAGTACAAGTAAATGCAAAATGGAAAAGAAGCAAACAAATATATATATAAAAAATGTTCATACACAGCTTGAGTAGCAAGATTGTGTTCAGTTTTAACTCTTTCTTCCATTTGGTATTTTTGGGTAAGAATAAGAAGCACTTCATCCGGTACGTAGTGTCTTTCATTCCGACATAAGAAAACATTTCTGGAATCTGCACCTGACATAGCATTTAGATGTATTTACACAGTTTATGTATCACAGAGGGGACATTTATGCATTTAAACTGCAGTTACAGATGCATAAATAGGCCTAATGTTTTGGTTTTAACATAAAACGTTGAATACTGATATTTGAAATAATAAAAATAAAAAAAACCCAGTCAAAATGTGAAATTAAAACCACCAGTAGGTGACAGCAAGTAACTGTTAATAAGTGAGTCATTGAGATTCAACCGATTCATTCAAACGGCTGATTCATTCAGAAACAAAGCATTTGACTGTGTTAATGAGTGAATCACTGAATCATTTATTCAACCGATTCGTTCAAAAAGCTGATTCATTCAATAAGTAAACACCATTGCTCAGAGATGCAAAACAGTGCT
>NW_015505399.1:682326-757329 GCF_001515645.1 Sinocyclocheilus grahami | reverse complement strand
CTTTCTTCCATTTGGTATTTTTGGGTAAGAATAAGAAGCACTTCATCCGGTACGTAGTGTCTTTCATTCCGACATAAGAAAACATTTCTGGAATCTGCACCTGACATAGCATTTAGATGTATTTACACAGTTTATGTATCACAGAGGGGACATTTATGCATTTAAACTGCAGTTACAGATGCATAAATAGGCCTAATGTTTTGGTTTTAACATAAAACGTTGAATACTGATATTTGAAATAATAAAAATAAAAAAAACCCAGTCAAAATGTGAAATTAAAACCACCAGTAGGTGACAGCAAGTAACTGTTAATAAGTGAGTCATTGAGATTCAACCGATTCATTCAAACGGCTGATTCATTCAGAAACAAAGCATTTGACTGTGTTAATGAGTGAATCACTGAATCATTTATTCAACCGATTCGTTCAAAAAGCTGATTCATTCAATAAGTAAACACCATTGCTCAGAGATGCAAAACAGTGCTGTGTTTTCCTTTGTTAGGAACTATTTTCGTTAGCAAAATTGAGCAAAACCAAGCAATATTATGTCTAAAATGTAGCCTAAGTCACTTATTGCTTTACTGAACTTGTATAAAATGATTATTAAATTTGTTATGCTGATATCTGCAGAAAAACGGTACTTCTTTGTGTGATATAGAATAGATTAAGTTAACTATATTAAATTATACAAATATAAAAAGCATACAGAAGCATTTTTTGCAGTCTATAATTTAGAATGCCTGGAATTTTGAGTTTTAATAGATTAATAAATCACATGCGTGCACTCTGTGTGTGATTTGGCGATATACTTGATAATGTCGCACATCATTACAACAACACTTCCCACATTATCGCAGACGACACTGTATCGTACAGCACACCCTAGCCTCGACCTGAGTGGAAAATGAATCATCCGCAGTTGTGCGTGCACTTGTTTGCACATGAGCATAGGTGTTTTTAGGAGTCTAACTTGCAGACGCCAGACCACTGATTCGTCAAACCTGCTTTCCTGCAGTCCGTGTTCTTCTGACTTCTGACTTTATTTTGTAGTAAGTAAAGAACATGCTTCGGGAAAATGTATCGAGTAAAAGTATACATTTTAATTAGGAAATGTAGTGGAGTAAAAGTAAAAGTTGGCTGAAATATAAAAACTCAAGTACAGATACTCCCAAAAAATACTTAAGTACTGTAACGAAGTATTATTACTTTGTTACAATACACCACTGACAGCATTACACTATCTTACTTTCATTTATTTGATCAAAACTAACTGCTCTTTATTTATGCATTATTTTATATAAAATATTTTTTGATGGTAAAGCTGAATTTTCAGCATCATTACTCCAGTCTTCAGTGTCAGATGATCCTTCAGAAATCATTCTAATATGCTGATTTGCTACTCAAGAAACATTTCTTCTTATTGTCAATGCAGTGTTGTGCATTGTGTTTTTGTGGAAACTGTGATAATTTCTTTTTTTAATTTTAAAGGAATATTTGGTGAATGGAAAGTTCAAAAGAAAATACATTTTTTTGAATTTTTTTTTGGTCATAAATGTCTTTACTGTAACTTTGGATCAATTCAATGCATCCTTGTTAAGTAAAAGTATTAATTTCTTAAGAAAATTATAACCAACTGTAATCACCTATATCCTTCCCTAAAAACTACTCTTGAGCTTTATTTAAAATTTTCTTGGAAAATTGTAATAATAATAATAATAATCACTAAATTAAAGTCACTAAATTAATTATATAAATGTAACAATGAAATAAACAAAAAATGATACATTGATAAATTAATTAATTATCAAATGGTCTCATTCTGGGATAAATAGAATTGAAATCCCTTCTCTTTCGAGCCTAGATTTGTTAATTAAATGTGGAAAAGGAGCACAAATTACAACCAAAGAGAGTGAGAAAGAGAAGGTTAGTAACATTATTAGTAACATTAGAATGAGAATGTGTTGGATTCTAGTGAGTTCTCCAACACAGTAAGAAGAGAGTGGGTCATTTTTAGGATGTTTTAGGCATTAGTAAGTATTACTGTGATCATATTATTCCGCATGACCAAAGAAGCGACCTACGAGAGACCTGCTGTTAATGCCTCTGTATCAGTCTTAACCTACTCTCGTAAGGCAGCCAAGTGTGTTCGGGGAAGTGAAAATGCAGGTAGAGTTCGCATGAAAGAGCATCAGCTATCACGGCCTGTGCTGTCTCTCTGTCTGCTCAAATAGTGGCAGACGTGTCTCTGACTGCACGTTTGCTGCAGTTATCTGTGTTCCCGAATCTCAGCTCGATCAAATCTCTGCGTGGCCTTGTCAGTGCAATCTGAGCGTCACAAGTTGTTCTGTCTTGCCCTGTATGTGGTTGAATCTCTGAGGTCTTACCTGGATGTAGCCATGCAACCCAGTTCATTATTGGTTTTATAGATGATTCATAAAAGGTGGTAATCTCTAGGCAATAAAACTGTACACTTACCAGAAAGCCAGATCGTAAAATGAAAAGTATATAGAAATAGAAAAGAGTATGAATAACTTTCTGGTGAGTTAATATAATGTCGAAATCCGTGCTTGGAAAATCTAACCTCATTTGCTTTTGGTTCACTTGTCCAATGTTGTTGCTTCCCGGCGTGCCAAGCATTCTGCTCTGTTCCCTGTGTGGTGGACTGGGGGAAGAATGAGAGGATGGAGATCAGGATGCAGGTTTATGGTCTTCCTCCCAGCTCTCTGTTTATTGATTAATTACAAGGTTAATTTTACTAGCTTAAAATCTGGTTAAGTTCAAGGTGAATGAGAATGTAGAGATGGTGGCAGTACCGTTTTTAATTTGTCTGAGAAAGCGTGATCAAGATGAAGAGAGAAAAGAGTTTGGTTTGATCCATTGTAGTGAATTGGTTCGGACAGTCTGTGCGAATAAACATGCTCAAAATTATTAATTTTTAGTTTTTAGTAGAGGAGTTTTGTTTTGTAAAATGCTGCCGTTTGTCACTGTTGTTTAAATGGATGTTTTCTAGTTTTATCAGTTGTGTGTCATATGCAGCTGTTATAAAGTTTAATTTGATAATTGACATTCATATTGTTTTGCCTCTCTAAACCGATGCAATCTGTTTAGCTATTTTAATTATTTTTAAAACGGGTTGCTTGACTATAGTTTGAGACTTTATCTTCTTAAGCTGCAATCTTCTCTCATAATTCAAAAGTAAGTCTCACAGCACTGGGTGTAACATCGTCCTCTATATATCCAGTGAACTCCTTACTGTTCAGCAAACACAGAAAATCATTTGATCGTGTTATGACATGCCTGGAACAGCTGTCGTAATGCAAGGAGAGACATAATTGCATCCCAGCTGTTTTTCCCTCTGACACGTCCAGCACTGAGGTAAAGGAGAGGCAAATCTTCCTGGATTTCTATAAGAAATTTTTGAAGTTTGTTCAGATTGACACCTTCATATAACTTGTGTTTATTGACATTTGTTTTGTCAGTCAAATGGGTCATTCTGTGGAAGCTCAGTTCAGAAGAAATTTCCAAACTGTCTGATTGTTGTAATGGAGAAATTACATGTTGGGGCAGAAAGTCTTAATGTGTTTAGTAAGAGAAGGTGTATCAGGCCCTAGAGGTGTGCAATGTCACATTATAGTTGGATCACGCATACTGTTGCCAGGTTTGTTATGATTTCAAACATAATAATGTGTAATGAAAATGTGTTTTAATATAATGATAGTTAATATTAAATATTGAAATATGTTGTTTTTATATTTAAATACAGCATTTGTTAGAGTGGTTGACCATCTCTTAAAACCCATGTCTGTGTTTGCATGTTTTATGAGGATCCACCTCTCCTTGTCGTCATGGCCTAGACCCTCCTAACACCGTCCCAGAGCCAGACTCACAGTGGGTGGCTAAAGAGGGGTGTTACTGAGTTTAAATGTCTAGATCTCTTCTTCAGGAGACAGCTATCTTATGTACATGCACAAGGTTTCCACGAAGTCCAGGAAGGTGCGATGTAATCCGACCACCATCAAGACAATGAGCTACAACGTAACTTTACTTCCACATTTTTCTTAGATACTTATATTCCTTGTTGATTTATAAAAACATAACATTAAAGCCTTTTATTTATGTTTTTAAAAAAAAAATCAGAGACATAAACAAAAGTATGTACAGAGTGGATATGCACTATTGTTTTATTTAGTAATTCTTTTGCCGCTTAAATCTATTTTGCGTTTTTCTTTAAAAAAATCTCTTCTGGCTATGTCTGGGAATTGCACAAGGCAAGGTGAATGTGAATAGTAATTCATGTGTACAACGTAACTTTACTTCCACATTTTTCTTAGATACTTATATTCCTTGTTGATTTATAAAAACATAACATTAAAGCCTTTTATTTATGTTTTTAAAAAAAAATCAGAGACATAAACAAAAGTATGTACAGAGTGGATATGCACTATTGTTTTATTTAGTAATTCTTTTGCCGCTTAAATCTATTTTGCGTTTTTCTTTAAAAAAATCTCTTCTGGCTATGTCTGGGAATTGCACAAGGCAAGTGAATGTGAATAGTAATTCATGTGTGTGTGTGATACTGAATCTGTGTAATGGATCTGATTCACCCTACTGGTCCTTTAGGTAAAACTCCTCTTGGGGGGTCGTCCAAGTCATGTAACAACATGTGTGGCATTGGTTATCCTGTTGTAGGACCCTTAAATATAATAATGAGAGTTCAGTTAAGTTTTGACTATACAGTAAATTACTAGGTTTGCTGATCCATTGTGTGAATGAAACTGGAGTTTGAAGGTTTCACAATGAAAAAGTCCTGAGCCTTATCCTGAGCTTCTTGTGTATGCAGCATTTTAGGTGCATTCATAAGTGCGCTCGCAGGGTAAATTGAGTGCATTTTTACTTGTGGGTTATTGTGATGTTTTATCAGCTGTTTGGACTCTCATTCTGACGGCACCCATTCACTGCTGAGGATCAATTGGTGAGCAAGTGAAGTAACATTTTCAAAACCTGTTCCAATGAAAGAACAAACTCATCTACATCCTGAATTGCCTGAGGGTGAGTAAATTTTCAGTCAATTTTTATTTTTGGTGAACTATTCCTTTACTGTGCACACTTAAGAGAATGTACTTATTCTCTTAAAGAGAGTTTGGACTCTCATTCTGACGGCACCCATTCACTGCTGAGGATCAATTGGTGAGCAAGTGAAGTAACATTTTCAAAACCTGTTCCAATGAAAGAACAAACTCATCTACATCCTGAATTGCCTGAGGGTGAGTAAATTTTCAGTCAATTTTTATTTTTGGTGAACTATTCCTTTACTGTGCACACAATGTACTTATTCTCTTAAAGAGGTCCTGACAAAAGTGTCATTGCTCCGTCCTTTCTGTTGTCATATTTGGCTCAGAGATGCCATTGTAACATTTCTACTATTGCATGCTTCTTAATACTCATCATGTGTGTGTTCTGAAACGGATTGCTCTCACCCTCCAGTGGCACCAATTACGGTGCGCAGAAACTAATCGGCTCCTCTGCGATTAAACCCAGACATGCACATACACACACCATTGTGTGTCTAAATGAGATAAAGACAGCTATTGCGGTTTGAAAGTGGAGATGGCTCATGGATTTGTGCTCCCTCCTCCTGGATATGGGATAGAATTTCAAAGCAGGTCTGTTGGAGTTCATATGATGACTCTTCATCAGATTCATGCCTAAGGCTTTCCTTAATATGGATTAGCTTGTCATTGTGTTTTGCTTTCATTTTCATTGCTAAATCATCATGTTTTTTAAGTGTGATGCTGCGGATGAAGTGATATTAAAATTCTGTACAATAAGCTGATAATTATTTATATAATATATATATATATATATATATAGACGTTCTCAATTGATAGAACATGTGAATGACAGGCATTCATTATGTTTGAAACTGCAGATCTCTGTGCGTAGTTTCAATGGTGGCATATTTGTGGATTACCTACTATTGTAGCGGGCTAAATCTGAGAGATGATGTGTATTAATGCCTCATACCGCCATTCAATGTCTACAGAGCTGCAGCATTTACGGGAAAGGCCAACAGCCTGCAGAGAGATCGATATGAATAAGGGGTCTTCTCATGCTTACTCTCCCAGCCAGAGGGAAAAACTCTCCAGGAAGAGATCCCTGTTGGTTATGGAGTCTTTACATTTCTGCCATTTGCATTTGAATTGTTTCTCTAAAAAACTGAAATGTTCTGCTGGTGTCCATTAGCAGCTCTTCCCATCTGTACATGCTGGCTAGTTTCTTTATAACATTACTTCAGCCTCCGGATACGGTTCTATTTTTGTATAGGAGGAAATGGCTGCAACCAATATTGTTCCTGCTTTGTCTCGTTTCTCCACCAGCTCCATTTTAACACCATTCTTTCTTGTTGCTGGGTTTTCCTGCAATGATCTAATGTAGAAGTGATTGTCTCTTGTATATCCTTATCCACTGATGCTATTTTCATCAATGGCCACGCTAACGCTAAGCACCACCCGGGTTTGTTAAAGCTCAGGGAAGGTTGGGCGACCGTCTTGCTGTCCATGTGGCCCAGTTTAGGATACTCTGTCTGTGTAGAAAAGACATGTGGTCATGGGAGTTGAGCCACTCAGAGCATAATGCTCCCATAAAAGACAAGCACACAGAGAGGCTTTTGTGTGAGATTTGTTGGAGGTCGTAGTGGGTGGTGGTTGAGTCATATTTTTGAGTGTGTATGTTCATCTGTGTCACTGGCTAGAGCAATTTTGGAGTCTAAATGGACCCGGTTGTTACTTCATGTGGGTCTCATATGTGACGATTTCACACTCTTTACAAGAGTCACATAATGTGCTTTGTTGGTGGTTAATATAAGATACTTGTATTCTCAGCAAAAGCAGGAGTAGCCACATCTAAGGTGCAGCCACCATTTACTGTTGTTCAGCAAATTTTTTTGCCAAATGCATACGTTTATGTAAAAGTGTTTTAGTGTGTTGATGTGGTTTCTTGTGTGTTTGGGTGGTTACTTATAGGCCCAAGTTAAAACCGTCCACCCTGGATTCTCAAAGATATTCTAGATATGGTGCCTCCTTAAGTGTGAGTTTATGGGATATTTTTGCATGTTTTATCACCCACCAGACTAAAGCCATAAGTTTGATTGTTTACGAAAAATATATAAAAGTACAATTCAGATATTTGTGGTCTGGAAGATTTAGTTTTTGTTTTTGAAAGAAGTGTCTTATGGACACCAAGGCAGTATTTATTTGATCAAAAGATGGACAGTTAAACCGTAATATTGATATTACAATTTAAAATCACTGTTTTCTGTTTTAATATATTTCAAATTATAATTTATTTCTGTGATGCAAAGCTGAATTTTCAGCAGCAAGTAAAATTTCTTATCAGTGTTGAAGACATTTGAAACATCTAGTTCAGCAGTTTTTTTTGAAGCAGTTATACATTTTTCAGGATTCTTTGAATAGATGGTTCAAACAACATTTATTTGAAAATCTTTTGTAACGTTATATATATCTTTACTAACATTTTTGATAAATTTTTTGTATCTTTGTAGAATAAAAATATCCCTTTTTCAATATTAAAAAATCTTTTTGAATGGTAGTATAGGTCAGACATTGTGTTTAATATACGCATGTAGAGTTGGGAGTTTTCAAAAATAAGTATGAGCAATAGTTATTGTTGCCTTAGAAAATGCTGCTAATGAGTTATTCTGCCCTCTGGTTTGTCATAGAGTGTCCCATCTAAGAACGTGCTTGGCTTTTAAAATTTTTTTAATGACAGAATTCCTCAAAGGTGCACCGCCTGAAGCCTTTTTTATATTTAAAAAAGCCACAGCTTATATTTACTCTCATGTAAACTGTTTTTGGGATTGCTTAAGATTCTCTACTCTGGCACTTGCTTCCTAAAATGTCATTGATTGTAATAACAGCTTAACAGCAGACTGCCTCAAAATCTCTTTATTCGTTCTTTTGAACCTACTGAGTCACACCAGACTTTGCAGAGAGGTGGTAGAAGTAGTCTTCCTCCAACCATTTGCATGACCCAGTTGTTGCAGTACTCTATTTTCTCTCTTTTGAGCTGCTTGAGTTCTTATTACCACCACTAGCTATGATGCTCAAGAGTGTTTTCTTGAATGAATGATGGTAATTCTTCTCTGGGGCTTCAGAGAGAGTGTGCAGTGGCTTTCACTGTTAAACACCCATCACATATCAAAGCCATAGTATGGCCTCTGGTCCATTCCTTCTGCCAGTCCTACTGACCTAATAATGACTCTCAGCCTCCGCTGTGTCAGTCCACACCACCAGCAGCTCACTAGCCCTGCCAGGTTAATTATTTCAATTCCAAACACGGCCCTGGAGGCCGAAGAGACAGGTGACACACTAAAGCCCTTGGCAGTGCAGTTATAGGTTGTCAGCAGCTCCCTCCTTTCCTCATTTAATCTGTGTCTGTCCGGAGGGCGAGCGGACCTCCTTCACAGCTCTGATATTGAAATGAGAGCTGTAGGGGTTGAGACGTGCACGCAGATGCACTTACATTAATAAAACAGATACACATAGCTGTCTGCTTCAACTGCAAAAAAAATTGAACAAGACCTGATATAAGCTTCTGCGGCTGTGTGTATTTAATTACCAGTTACCTATTTTTGTTTTAAAGTCAGCATGAAATGAAAACGATTCATCAGTGCATGTTTTATGTTTTTTTTTTTAAATCTCCTTTTTATAATTAAAATGCAGAATTTAACCCCCCTCTCTCTTAAAATTGACCTCAAGCTTGTATTCTTGTCTGCCTCCATCCAGTCAACAACCGATGGATAGAACCAAGTCCCCATCTTACATTTTTTGATGATCCCCGGAATGTTATGTATGGGAAAGAAAAAAAATTTGCCCTTATTTTTGTTTCATTGTGACTTTAAAGGCACAAATATGTAATTTTCGCTGTTAGAGGGCGCGTATTCAAAATAAGCAAATAAAAATAGGCATAGTGTGGAATCATGGGAGTTGTCGTCTTCATCCCCACAGCCGATGCAATCCGACGGAACTCGGGCAGAAATCATGTTCATGGATGAGCTAATGATTTATTAACGTAGTAGAATGAAGCAGGGTGAGGCTGAAAGCCGTCGAAGCGAAACGAGGCCGCTGAACGAGTGCGACACACGGCTCGAAAGCAGCGGAGCTTTTATTATGCCACAGTCGACCGCTTCCGCTGCTTCCGGTCGTGCGTATCTGGGGTAAAGCAACGCTGTTTTATCATACTAGATACATTTGAAAGTTCTGTTATTATGCTACTCTGTGCGGTCGTCACCGGTCTATTAAAACACACAACATATTAAAGCGTCTTTGGTGTTTCCGTGTCTTCTACAAAACCGGAAATTGAGGGGTTATGACATCATTGGCAGGCGACACAATGACACTATGGACACGCTCCGTGTCACTAGTTAAAATTGCTTATTTTTCTGGATTTAAACATTCTTCGAAATATTTGAGATAATGTAAGTACACAAGTTAGCAAAATATATAACACTGTTCTAGTGGGTTTTAGATATTTCAATAAAAAAATCTTTCATATTGTGCCTTTAATTAAACCATCAGTCTATGGAATGTTTTTGGTATTTTTTTTCTCATTAAGGTATTACGAACCCTCATGTATTACCAAATCTCATGAGAAAATGTAAGTATTTTAAGTTTTGGCATATTTGCTGCAAAGTTGTATAAATTTGTACAATTTGAGTCATATGAAAAGGTATGATGTTTAAAATAAGCACGAAGTTCCACCCCGAAACCTAACTGTCAGTGGGGCATAAGCAGCGAATGGGAATTTTGCCATTACTTTGTAAATGTAAAATGGATTTGGGGAAAAACTAAATTGCTGTGAAAGTGTGTTGGGTATTACCCTTAAGTAAACGAATACTACTTTTGAAAAAGATGCACAATTACTTGATGACGACTACAGTCATATCAGTAGCCAACTGAAAATCATTGCGAGAAAGTGATTCTGTACGCACACTTCTAGTAGACGCCTGACATAAAAGTAGTTAAATTACAGTCAAGTTATTATTACATTGCATCTTCTTCAAGTCAGCAGTCAATAGGTGCGGTCACATCTACCAATGTTCAGAAAATTTTCACATTAAAAATCAAGTCATTTCAGTATATTAAAAAAAAGAAGTGGGAGTTTTTGAATTAATAGACTCGTACAGGAACACTGGATTTGAACAGATAATTGATTAAATAATTTTTCATTTAGAGTAAAAAAGATTTAATCTAAATGGGAAAAAAACACTCATTAGAATTCAGAAACACAATGAACAGCAGAATTTAACAAAATATGCTGTCACTGCTTTCAGTTCTAACATGACAACTCTCTGAAAATTTTAGCATGGTGATGGATATGACAATGTTAATGTATTTGGTCTTTGCGGAATAGATCTGCTTCGTTTGCTGAATTGCTGCTGCTGTTGGTTATTGCTGCTGCAAAACAAGCACAGGAACTTGCTACTGCCAATACATATACGAATACGATGCTGTGAGTTTTTAAGACATACTGCTGCTGCACAAATAGCATATAAAATAACCCGTAGCAGATCTATACAGGTGGAGCTGGGGAGGGTGGAGGGTTTCAGAGGAACTCTAAAGCACGCTGCGAAATGATCTAGTGAATGCTAACAAGCTTTTTAAATGTAAAACACCAAGCTAATTGGCTGCGTATGCAACACGAACCAATCAGCTTGTGCCAAGTAGATTAATGCTGTGAATATCATCACTTTGTGTTAACGACCCATCAGCCTGCGCCATCTAGAGTTTCAGGACAGAACTTGGCATTTATTTAATCCTTTTTGTTACATCAAAAGCATTGTGTGCAATACAACATTACATTAAAGATTTGATGTAGCAATACACTTATAATAATTGAAAAAAGTAGCTTGTTCTATCAAAAGCATGAGTTTGTTGTTCTCTTTTTCTGAATGAAACTGACCTAAATGGCACAAGCTCATTCCACTAGTGTGGTTATGTCTAAACGGAGCTGCAGTATTAGGTCAGTGTGTGGTCACTGCTTGCTTTGATGCTGTGTGACAGCTCGGTTTCTCCTCTCTGACGTCCTGCGCCGAAACACTGCAACTGTGTACTTAAAATCTGCATTACATGCATGCTGCTCTGCACTATACTCTCTCTCGCTCACCTGTTCATCATTCACAAAGGGAAGTGTATCGGTTTTCGTCTGCATGGACAGAAGGATGTGGAGGAGGTCACAGTGATAATCGCTCTTTTGTTTCTCCTTCCATCAGTATGAACGAGATGGAACTAGCTCATAGCATTAGGCTTTATGTGGCTTCCTGCTGCAGAGAGCTGATCCTTGCATTTGAATTGCAAATGGTTGTGATTTTCTTCACTGGGTGTGTGGAAAGTGTGTTTGTGAATTGGTGCTCTTCCCCTGCTCATCAGCGAGGGTTCAGATTTGCTTAACTTAAGATTTGGTTTGTTCATTTTGTTTTTTGGAAGAACAATGGAGGCAGCTAGTCTTTGTAAATACAACCAGTGCAGTTGTCTAGTGAACAGCTGTGTAGCAGAAATGTAGAAGGGTGTGTGAGAGTGTATCAAAGCATTTTAACCCCACTCTATGTATAAATAGCCTAACCCACTGACCCACACACACCACTACAGTTGACTGTTTATTTATAGTGGAGTGGTGTTGATTTGACTCAACTTCATTTCTGGAGTATGTGAGGCACTAAAGCTTATCTTAATGGTAACAATTCCCTTTTAGGAAGATTCTTGGAGCGTTTAATATGTTATTAGTATTTGATAATATTTAGTCTCAAATATAACACATCGGTATACCTTATAGGGAATACGCAGGATTTGTCCAGGAGTTGTATACAGTCTGAGCTTTAGCTCTTCAGCCCTGCCTACAGTAGTTGTGTCACTGGCATTAAATGACAATCAGAGACAGCAGTGTCCTGCAGTGTGACATGCTATACTTCCTATAAATACTTACTTCAATGTATATTCCTCTATATTTAAAAGTGTCCAATAACGACGTCACTTTTTTTTGAGGGGGGGGGGGGACTAAGCATAAGTAACATTTATTATGCCATTTTATTTATTTATTTATTCATTAATGGCTATGTCAAGCTTAAAATGCTAGATGTTTCTCATTTGAGAATTAATATCTGTTACATAAATACGTTGAGTAATTTATGCACATGAAACAACACCTTAAATAAGTGTTTATCTTGTAAATAATGTTGTTAAAGGGGTCATATGATGCTATTTCAAATTTTCCTTTCACTTTGGAGTGTTACAAGCTGTTCGTGCATAGATAAGATCCCTAAAGTTGCAAAGACTTAAGTCTCAAACCCAAAGAGATATTCTTTATAAAAGTTAAGACTTGTCCACGCCCACCTAAAACGCCTCGTTTAAACACGCCCCCACATGTCTACGTCACTGTGTGGGAAGATTTGCATAACACCGCCGAAATGTTCACGCAAAGAAAGAAGGCATAACTTTTAATCTCGCTGTAGTATTGTTGTTGCCGCCCGGACACAACTAGAAATCAGTGCTTAAGTTGTATTTACAACACTGTTCCAGAACAGTTCAACCCAAATATTCAGATGTGTGTAATGCATTTTATGGAGGACTGTTTCCTGAACCTGCAGAATAGCCTACAATGCCTCTGTGCACAAAGGCTGTTTCTATAAAGTGGGGCAGTTCCAACTTTGCAAGGACGTGTTTCTCTGCTTTAAATCAGAAACCAACCCCATGTCAACATCATCTTCTTGTGATCTCATTGTGAGGAATCTTTAACGTTATGACTTAATCAATCAGTTGCTTTCAGTTTAATTGAAATTGTATTCCATCAAAGCTTTTACCTTGTTAAAAGAACTACTGTGCTTGCATTATGTGCATTAAGCATTTATTGCATCTTGGGGTTATAATATTGAAACATTTTGAACAGCTCAGGTTCTGTCATGACCAGTAGAGCCATGTTGCATTAAACAACCTTTTTTCCATTTTTTTTTTGTGGTCATATCAACTTGCTTATGAACAGTGGCCACATTAATCATAGAACAAATGCAGACATGGTTTTATGTTTACGTGGCGTGATACGCAACGCAACGCAACGCAACGCGTAAAAAGACAGTATAAGTCATTATAATCAGTAATTATGTCCCCACTGGATGCAACAAATGCCTCGTTTGTAATGGGTTTTATTGGTGTTGTCTCATCGCGCCATTTCCGCCACACACTCGAGGTATTCGGCCAATCCCAACGCACTGGATAGCTGGCCAATCAGAGCACACCTCGCTTTTCAGACCGATGAGCTTTGTAAAAATCGACGAGTTTCAGAAAGGCGGGGCATAGAGGAGCAACAATAATGTACAGTTTGTGGAAAACATTTTTTGAACCTTAAAATGCATAAACACATTTCATTACACCAAATAATGTTCTTTTTAGCAACATCATATGGCCCCTTTAACGTTTAAACACATGGTGAAATAGATTGCAATTGTTGTGTGCTATTCTTTAAAGATCTGATATTAAACACCCAAAATAGAAAAATCAATTATTATTAAAAAAAGGTCAAGCTGATTGTCATCTGTCTCTATCTAAAATGTTTTAAATAACATTTTACTAATTAAAGTTTTATTGTCATGTTAATTGAGAGACTACAGTAAAATGCATTCTTTCTAATTCATTTGTCACAATCTTAAATATAATCTTTCTCCATATAGCAGTATACATAGAATTTAATTTAATGTCCTGATTATGAAAAGAGTTAATGACATATTAGGCTATGTGTTTCTCTGCTTTAAATCAGAAACCAACCCCATGTCAACATCATCTTCTTGTGATCTCATTGTGAGGAATCTTTAACGTTATGACTTAATCAATCAGTTGCTTTCAGTTTAATTGAAATTGTATTCCATCAAAGCTTTTACCTTGTTAAAAGAACTACTGTGCTTGCATTATGTGCATTAAGCATTTATTGCATCTTGGGGTTATAATATTGAAACATTTTGAACAGCGGTATATAAAATTGGTTGAATTGACGTTAAATCCGTTGTAGATTTTTTTTTTTCATAGTTACATAATTCAACTCTTTTGCCCAAGTTACTGTAAAAAAAAAAACCTAAAACAAAAAAAATATTTTTCTTTAATTTATAGAGATTGTAGGTATTATAAATTCACCAATAATAAACAAAAATTTGTTTTCAAACTAACTTGTCTCTACTAAGTACATTTTGAATACGAAAACGGTTACTTTCAACCCTGTTAATAATTGTAGAGTATTTTATTTCTGTTTAATATTTGCTATAAATGAACAAAATTGTTCAAATCATTGTTTCATGCCTTAGATTTGGTAACAGGGTTGCAAAAGTGGCAAACATCATATAAAATAAAGAGATAGACATTTTCTAAAATGTAATTACCTATCTCACGAACCAATTGTTGAAAATGAATTTCTATTTTGTACCGTCGTGGATAGTGGCATTTATGTGGCACTAAAGCCTAACACAATAGAGGATCACTGGGCTAAATTGTGGTCAGTCTATCCAAATGTCTAATTTTCAAGGGCCGGTTTGTGTGTCTGCCTCCTATGCAGCCCTCTAGAAAGGGTGTGATAGTTTTGATTCTATTCATAACGTGTACAAACCAGGATCTTTGTTTTGGTTTGGAAGAATGGCCTTTGGCTGACTCATGAGCTCTTTCAAATGTAGATGCTGAAGTGGTGTTGACCTTAGCAGACTTATTCTACTGAATTCTGTTCCGCCTTGACCTTTCAGCACCATACAAACTGACTGCTCTGATTGTACTGGTTTCATAAAGATAAGAAAAGAGCAAGTGGGTACAGGAAGTGATGGAATGATGTCAGAGCACCCACAGGAAAGCACGTAATGGAGGAGTGCAATGTGCTTTTATCTACCCATTCAATGTGTTACCACATAACTTGTTTTATTTGATTACATTGTTATTGTTCAAAAGGTTGGGTGATAAAATATTTTAATGGTTTTGAAGTCTCTTATGCTCACTTAGGCTTCATTCATTTGATCAAAAAACTATCCTGTAAAAAAAGGAATATTGTAAGATACTGTGAAATATTAGTACAATAAAAACAGTATTCTATTTGAATATATTTTAAAATGTAATTTTTTTTCCTGTGAAAAAGCTGAATTTTTAGCAGCTTTTACGCCAGTCTTCATTGTCACATTATCATTCAGAAATCATTCTAATATGCTTTTTTATTTCTTATTATAAATGTTGAAAACAGTTGTGCTGCTTAATGTTTAGTGATTTCAGGATTCTTTAATGAAAAAGTTTAAAAGAACAGCATTTTTTATTTTATATAATATTTTATACATTTCTTTACTGCTAAACAATTTTAATGCATCTTTGCCAAATAAAAGTATTAATTTCTTTAAAAAAAATCTTACTGACCCCACATTTTTGAGTGGTATGTTATATTATAATACACTTTTTTTTTATCCTCTTAAATTTATAGATTTACGTTGTAGGCTCATTGATAATTAATGACTTCTGGATGCTTTGTTGCTGCAACTCACAGCCCTCTACATCCCTCAACAGTACTAAATGGGTTTAGTGCAGCATGGCAAGTGATCTACATTTGAAAACAGTTCCAACCAGCTTTAGGCCATGTTTGCATGAATTCAAATTAGGCTCATCTTTGCCATTGATCAACTGCAGGTCATTGTGATGTGTACACTGGCACTTCTGCCAGCCTGGCCCATGTTCAAAGCTTGTGGGTTTGCTTGAAAAGAGAATGGGCGACAGTATTGATTCATAGTGTGATGCATTATGTCTCTGTGGATGAACACAACCCCCCCTGCTGTGTGTAAATGGGGCCTCAGCTGGACTGTCCTGTACCAGAATCATCATCTTTGATTCCATTCACTGTCTACTGCAGAAACTCCTCTTTCTCCTTACTCATTAAATTTAATGGTTTCATCAGCAAGACTGCCTCTGATCTGTCTCTGTACTGTCACTGAATAAGGGCCCCTCATTTCCCCAAGTGCCCCGAGGCAGACAGTGTTGCCCCCTTTTATCCCAGCTAGAGTTTATGCCTTGGCTATATATTTAACCTCTGAGATACAGCTGTGATATTAGAGAGGCTTGGCTGATATGGCTTTAGTACACTCTTCAAAAATAATGGTTCTTTATTGGCATCTGTGAAGAACCTTTACATTAATGGAACCTTTCAAATGCACATAAGGTTCTTTAGTGGAAAAAGATTCTTATTTAAATGTTCTCCACACTAAGAAAAAATGGTTGTTTTGAGAACTTTAAACTGAACGGTTCTTTGCGAAACCTAGAATGGTTCTTCGATTGCATCGATACAAAAACACCTTTTGGAACCTTTATTTTTTAAAATAAACCTTTATGTATTTTTATTTTTACGATTTTGTGACTTGTTAGCTAGTAGACCTAGTGGACGACTTGCTATTTTGAAGCACTTGCTTTGTATTTTAAGTGCGTTATCAGGTGTGACCCTGTTACTTTGCAGCTGGGATTGGAAAACTGGAGCATCTGTGCTGGTTGCGACGTCTGGGGAATCACCAATATGTGTCGTTGGCAAACGCCACACCCTTCTAGGCCTTGAGATGTGTAAAGGGGCATCTAGACCTGAGTGTAGGCCTTTTATGTCTTGCATAATGCTCAAGAATTGAATTTGCATTTAATATTTCAATTTGTGTCCTTGCTGCAAATCTTACTTTGTGCTTTTGGATATGATTTATGACTTTTAGCAAGTAATGATCAATCAGGTGAGTTGAACTGAATTAAGCTCACTTGTGCATCTATCGGGATTACAGAATGGCTAATTTGTTAATTTGGATCGGTTTAGGATCCTCTGCTCTGTATCTAATTGGCAGAGCTGCGTGTGAAGATTCTCTCCCATTGTGTGTGTTGCCAAGCCCGCGCAGGGAGTCTTCATGCACGTCTCCCGTTTACAGCACTCAGTTGTGCGTGAATGATGACATTAGTGATGCTTTGTCACTCTGTTACAGGATGTTAGGACCTTTGAAATCCTCCTTTTGCTTCCACATATTTTCTCTTTCCTCCTCCTCTAAACCTTGTGCTTTCTTGCTAATGTGAATTGACCACGTGATTGATGAGACAAATGGCTGGAATACTTGGCCTAGCTATGGTTCCAGTGTTTAATTTGGTCATGGACAGGCAGCTGTTCTAGAGCCAGACACCATCAACTATCCCGTCTAGTGGGATCCCGTATTTAGTATCTTCACCGTTTGTTTTCCAATATTTTTTATTTATTTGAATAAAGAAGGACGGTTACCTTTTTCTCTTAATAGGGTGGATGTAGCTGTGAGTATTGATTACAGCAGTTTCTGGATATGGGTTTGTTGGTCCAAAGGTGAAAACAGGTCTTACTTGGGTAAGATTTTCATGCATAAAAACATCCATCCACAATATTTAAGTGAACATAGGTTTGTGTATAAATATTCATTGAATGCAGCAGATTCAGTATAAACAAACAGCAATGTGGTGGATCATGGGACAAAATTAAATGTGCAGATAAAAACAGAATTGAAAGTATAAAATAATTTATAATATAAAATTATAGAATTAATATAAAAATTATATTATACTATATATATTGTTTTTTTCATATAATTCAGTCATAGTGTGTATAATATGTATACAGTATATACTAATGTATAATATAACTCATATTTTATATTTCTATCTATCTGTCTGTCTGTCTGTCTGTCTCTCTAATTCTATCTATCTATACTACAATACACTGTTTTTTTTCTTGTTACAAAAATCACTGTATAGCTCTTATTGAATTGATTATCTGGTGAGGTATAATTGCTCTTGGTAAAGACAAAAATAGGATATTGAGACAATCTACAAATCAACAGTATTGCCCTCCTATACACACACACACAGCAGTGATGAATGACCTGCATCCTGCTTATGGAGACATGGGAAACAATCTCTCTGTAGCTTCTGTTTGAGAGGATCATCCTCTTTCCATTGTTTTTATCTTTTCCTGGCAAGTGAACCAATTGTATGAGTTCCCACCCAAACAAACCAACTTGATGGACATTTATCATCTGTAAAATATTATAGATCTATTGTCTTTGAAACCAAATTGTAGCCTAATGTCAAATATAAGCCTGGTTTCTGTTGGTTGCGTGTGGAGATGTTGTTAAGTAATTTGCGTGAACGTTTGTGACTTCATGAGGTTGGACCATCATCTCCCATGAGCCTCGCAGAGGCGTTTGACCAGGGAGAGTGTTGGATGGTGCTTTGTTTATCCTGGTCAGGGATGTGGAAATGACAGAAGCATGGCAGATCTAACTGAATAAAGACACGTCTCCTACTATTAACTCACAAGGTTATTTTAGTACAGACTGGAAATCTGCAGTGGCATCAAGTTGGGAAACATTGACGATAGTTTCGCAATAATGAGAGCAATGAGAGGGAACTGCATGGAGGATTTAGTGTTCTTCACTTCAGGAAAGGAGCACTGAAATTCTTGCTTTTATGTGTAGCAAATAGTGCCATCTATGCAAGTCTGCAGCAAATTTAAACCTGCAACTTGTTAAGAGTCAAAGTCCTGGACCAAATTAATTGACACATGGTTTTCTTTATGCCTTCCTCGTGAAAGCGGGGACATCACAGATTTCTGCTTTGTACTGCAACGTTTGCACTTAGCGTGAAGACATTTTAACATGCATTGTGTGACAAATTGACTGATTGATTTGTGCACATTCTTCCAGCTCCCCTATCTGTAGTGTCACTACACGGTTGTGTGTTGAGCTCTAGATGTTGCTTTGTGATTGGGTGACTGAGTTCTGGAGGTAATAAACAATGGAGACTTTGTGGTGCCACTGAGATATTATTTGACTCTAATTTTATAAACATTTAATCCAGCGCATTCCTTGGGAAAGAGAACTCTCCACATCATTAAAAAGGATATGTTTTTATACTTAATCCTGATTAACATACTGAGTGAATGTATGATCAAATAGTTTGGTTGATTTGGCGCTTAATTTTGATCACACATATTGAGCTTGTGTAAACATTCATGAAAACCCATAAAAGTGGCTTGTTAAGCGGTTTTTCTTCCTGTTTTGATGAATTTCCAGTTGAAACAGGCTGTTTGGAAAGGGCGTGTTGAATGCCCTTTCTTTTTTATTTATTTATTTGTTTAAGAAATGAATTAATAGCTTTGTCGCAGTTATGATGAACAGTAATGATTTGCTAGCTAGTCCGAAACAACTGATGATAGTGGGAGGCATTTAATTGGACAAAAATTTGGTTATGCCTGTTAGTATGTGTCATCAATATTTTCTGAAATAGAAATTGTTGATACATTTTAGGTGAGTGTATATATACAAAGAGCTAATTTGATCAACTTTAATGTGTAAACTAGCATGTAGATGACCTCAAAGCAAACACACGTGGACTTAAATCCACAAAACTTTGATTTCATGGGGTCTTTTAAAACATGCTCATATATAGTAGCCATGAAAAATCACACAACCCTTAGAACTGTTTTCTAACGGAGTCCTCAGTGTACTTCTCCCCATTTGAATGAAACATTTAATGGAAAAGTGTTGTCCAGTGATGGATGTGTGATGGGTGTAGCCCAGGCTGGTGTGAGACAGTCTTCATGTTCTGACTTTAGCTCTGAAAGGTCATGTAGACAGGCTGCTGTTTTTACACAGGGCTGGGACATTATACAGCAATTGAACAGGTCTGGTAGTACACAGCAATTAGACCGCATGGTTATGTAACAGCATGAGTGTGCCTTCGGTGCCGCCCAGAGCAGTGGCCAATTTTATGTACCTCATCTGTCTTCTCACAGTGTTTTTCCAGTGACATTTTTACTCTGGCTGTTATTTTAGTGTTTTTATAAACAAATCATTTCCATCCCTGAATTCTTTGACCAGTCATAAGGCCTCTCGAATAAGACAGTTCTGTCTGCTAACACCAGCTGCCTCTGTTTAGCAGTAGGAGATAGCGAATCATTGGTTCATCAGTGATTTGTTTGTGTCTTTGATAGTGCATGGTCATTTACCAGTTTAAACAGTAAACCGGGTTGAATTAAGCAAACAGTATGAATTTTTTTGACAACCGGAATAGAGGTACAAGTGCCTAAGCAATGCACACAGCATCGTTAATTGAGAGGAGATCCCTGTTAACTGCATACACTTCTGACTAATTAATAGCACACAACTAATTCTTTAAATGGGCAAATAACCAAACTGTAAATGCCATTATGGAAGCTAGAGATGGTGAGGATGAATGCAAAGAGGAGAAAATAACAGGCAGAGCAAGATCACTGAAATATAGGAAGAAAATTGTAAATACTGAACTGGGGCTGAAGGGTTTATATAATGTATCTCTGAGGGAAAATGTCTGTCTTCAGAAAAGTTTAGATGGTATTTTCTTTTCATCTTACCTCTGTATAATGCATATTAATGTAGTATTTAAAAGCACAGTGCTGGTTTGTTTACAGCAGTAAGCAAGGAAATGCTGTATTGCTGCTATTCCATAAGTGCCACCTGCTGGCAGAAAGTGAATTTGTGTCTCATTCAGCCCGTTTACTGTTTCTGTTTCGTTCACATTTTCATCATCACAAAGCTACGGTTAGACCATTCTGTTTTTGCTTAAAATTGTTTAATTATACAATCTAATTTACATAAAAAACTGTTCATGCTAGCATGTTTGTTTGGATTGTGACAGTGCTGGTTTGTTTACAGCAGTAAGCAAGGAAATGCTGTATTGCTGCTATTCCATAAGTGCCACCTGCTGGCAGAAAGTGAATTTGTGTCTCATTCAGCCCGTTTACTGTTTCTGTTTCGTTCACATTTTCATCATCACAAAGCTACGGTTAGACCATTCTGTTTTTGCTTAAAATTGTTTAATTATACAATCTAATTTACATAAAAAACTGTTCATGCTAGCATGTTTGTTTGGATTGTGATTAAAATACAGTGGTTCTGCAAGTGTTTCACGCATTCTGATTAATATAAAAGCACAGTCAGGGAAAGACTGTAATAAACAGTCAAACCGCCAGAATCCTAAAAAAACGTGATACAGATATTTGGTAAAACCGCCCAGCTCTAGTCTTTGGTCATGAAAAATGAATAGCCACAATTGAAGCCAGTAAAAATGGTTGTAAACTTGGTCCATGTCCAGATTTGAGCTTTATGCCCTTGATGAGAGCAATTAAAATCACTCTGCTGGACTAGCTTTCTCAGTTCTTTCCTGAACATCCATGTCCTCTTCAAGACTCTTGATAACCACTCAGGAGTTAAGGGTAGAGTTGATTTGATTGGATTTTAGTGGAATCTGTTTTACGTCCATAATAATCCATTTCAGAATGAAATGTGAAAAAACTGAAGGACAGAGATTGTTTTATCCATCAGGAATTTATTGGATCATGAAAAGTGGATGTTCCACACCAGAATGGAGCCAGATCTGAATGACACCTCCAAAAGTCTTTAAAGAGGCTTTTTCAGCAGGCCATGGAGACTGAAAGTCAGATTCATCCTCTGATTTTCTTTCTTCAAGTCTTTAATTGTAAGTAATTACATTTGGATGACAAGTTGAAACTGTATTAGTAACTGTATTATATTATTATTTTTTTTACAAAGATCTATAGGACTCTGTGGAAGAACATCATATGTTACTAAAGACTCACTGCGGTTAGTTATCTAGCGTGTCATTGGGACTTGGAGTTGATCTCATGGACTGGAATGTAGAGCTCACAAGAACGAGGCATCAAATGTAAACTTTTGCTGAGAGCGAAAAAAATTGTAGTGTAAATAACCATCCAGGCCTTGTGCAGTAAATGGAAAGGCAATCATGACTTTGTTTGTCAGACCGGTTCAGTAGGACATATTCCATCAGTCTTTGGCGAAATGCTCCCACTGGAGAAGTCTTAAACATTTCCAGCACACATTCTCAACTGAATTCTTGCTATTTTTTTCTTTTCAGTCTCGTCTTTCACATTTCAATCTGTTTTTCCCCGAGCACAACGTGGCACTCAGTCACACGCATACTTTTGTGATTTTCAGTCTCTCTTGGAGAAAAACGGCTGCTTTAATAACGCTTAAGGATCTCAGTGCCATAGCAGTGCTGTGGGATCAGTGGGAATACGGCCTATATGTAGGGATTGTGCCAGAAACGGTGGCATTGGCTGAGCATCAGCATCCCTGCACCTCAGTCTGCTTGTTGTATGTGGTCTCTGACAACCTGTGCTGATTCGAATAAGATGAATTATGTTAGACAGTACCATCTGTTGAGCAGGAGACTGATTTGCACACTGCCAGGACACTATGTGTCATGCACTTTATGCAACTTATCATTTGAAAGCTGTTACGTCTGGTTTCATTTGTTATGTGATGTTTTTTTCACCTAAATCTGTTTACTTTTTTATAAATTCTGTAAAAATGTCATACATACAGCGAGTTGAAAATAAGTCTTCTATGATGAGCATGTTTTAAGTGAATTGCATTCTGATATTTTCGGGGACATAAAGTAAAATATGTCAGGATGATACAACTGTCAGAATAAAGGAGGAAAAGGCTTATTAGAAGAAAGGAAACATTTTCATAGTAGTTTGGCCATAATCATTTATTATATCTTAGGGGAAAATGGATTTTAAGAAAACTGCGCCACTACTTAATATTTAAATAACCTTTATCCACTAAATCAAAGTCATGTGGTGTGACCAATGAAGTAAATGAAAACAGAAGATTACTATATAGAGAACCCCTAGCAGACCCTCATGACGTTATCTATTTCTATATAACTTTAATAATAATTGTAATTATTTCAGTTCTATTTTTTTTTAGTTTTCATAATTGCAGCACTTCAACTTAAATGTATTTATTTCAGATGCCAAGTATTTTTTCATTTGTTTTATGTAATATGTTTCATGCTTTCATTTAATATTTATATATTATTCCAGCTTTATTTCAATTTATGAAAGATCATTAATCGTTTTAGTTTCAGTTTCAGTCAACAATACAACACTGTTCAAGGGCAGTAAGTTTCTGACAATGTCATATAATTTTATACATGCATATCAGAGTCACGCATACGCACACTTTAAAAATGTTTAAATGTATATTTAATGTATACTGTGATGTATATGAAGTGTACTTCATGGTTAAACCATGTGAAGTATTTATTTTTTTAATTTAGTCATTGAATTTTTTTTCAGAACCATATGTAACTGAGAATTTGACACACGTGACTAATATCCTTTTCTTTGTTATGGACACTTTTATTTGTCATTGACCCTGCTACAAATGTTCTTTTGGGGATTTGGGAATGTTATACAATGTTTATTTAGTCAGCTTATCTTAGATCTCTGGCTATGACCTTTATAGTGCTGTCACTTGCTTTTATTTATCCATGAGAACCACAAACCTCTCTGAAGATTTGTTTTGCTATTTTGGTCCCTGTCTAGATAGAGAGAGATGCGGGTGTGTGTGTGGTGTCCACACACAGTGGCTTACCAAGGGACCTCCCTTTGATACTGAAAAGAGATAAAACTCCCTTCTTTTCCGCTTATTATCTCTCCACCTGCTTATTCTTTCTTTATTTTGTTTTGAACATTTATAAAGAGCCTACTCGCAGATAGTTTTGCCCCCCGTTTTGATGGTTTTCGGTCTATTTTTGCATGTGGTTTCATACGCAAGCGAGAGAATGTGTTATGTTTGTGTGTTTCCATGCTCCCTCGCTCACATCTGGAATACTAAACTGAGAGTTGGACTCTCTTGTTGATTCATTTTCGTTTTTTCCTACGGCGACTGAGGCCAGCTCGTCCTCACCACGAGTACATTTGTTTTTCTCCTCGAGGTGAAGGCAGAGGGAATGAAGGAAAATCTGGATCTTATTTGAAGCTGTTTCTTTCTGCCCTGACGTTCTGCTGGTATCCTCACCACAGCTCAGCTGGAACGTGCCTCGTGCGAGGAGCTTACTGCGGTCGTGTCCCGAGTCACCCATCCTTGAGGATGACAGCTGTACCGTAGTCGTGGGAAAACGCTCCTCAATGCAACTTTTACTGTGAGTGACTGGACTTGAGTTGGTGGTGTGTTTGGAGGAACGTTTCCACTCATGCTCCACATGGAACGTGGATGCTGCTTTGTAATAATGCCCAGTCAGCATAGGGTTACTGTACTTAAGCCCAACAACAAACCAAACCCCCCTCTGTATCTTTATTGCTCCTGAAGTTGGGGTGAATAAACCAGAGATCTGCAAACTGAAGCAGCCCCCAAGGCCACAAAGCTCTGAGCTTTTGGAATAAACCACGTCTGTTTCAGATGAATGTTGGACTTGCGAATGGAAACTACTCTCTAAATGCACTGATTATAGTTTTTCTACTTCCATAACGTGTCTGACAGGGTTTAAGAACAGAAAAGTGAGGGGATATTTGAGATAAGCCATCAGTTTGGCTCATGAATATTTATTAGGTGATGTAAAGTTAGCCCGCAAGTTCTAACTGATCTTCTGAAAGCCAGGTAAGTGGGCATAAGCCATTGTAGCATTTACCGCTTATTTCTGTTCACTCCAGAATCTTTTTCTAGGTGTTTAATGCCATCAGTTCCAGTGTTTTATAAAAGTTTTCAAAAAGAGAGTTGAAGAACTTCAACATTTCTAAAGGAATATGCAATCAGATTTATACACACTTGATGGTAACTGTATATTTTTACATGACTCTGCTCAGTCCATGGTTTAGATTTGTTATTTTCAAAATTACAGTCCTATTAGCTTTTGGCAGTTCCTGTACCTGTCCTTTAGTTGCCTCCCTCCAATGTTTTCTTTCTTTTTCCATTTAGCTCCTCATGTAAATCTCATCTGTACTCGCTCATTGTTTCAGTAGTTGGGGTTGGATAAGGTTGGCATGTATGCAGAAGTGCAAGAACTGCTTAGATTGAGCCACGTGTCTACAGTTCCTTCCAAGACTGTGAGTTTTCATACATCAGATCATATTTCTGCTTCCAAATCGAGATTTCAGGAAACTGACTTGGATGTTGGTGTATAATTGGATGCTTTAATGCGTTGCCGCAAGATGTCACACAAGGTCATGTGATGATTTCAGAGGAATGCTCTTAGTTAAATAACATTATTGGGAAATTCCACTTGAAAGTGAGTATCACTATTCCCCACTCTCTGAGAAAGACAGAACACTCTGTGTGAAGGGTGCAGGGTAGTACTGACTAATTGCAACAAACAAACATGGCAACACATTTTTGCTTATGGCTCTTAAGATGAATAATATTTTTGTATAAATTAATGCTGATTTTATTTTGATTCATATATTGATTCAAATAGTTGTTTTGTTTGTTTGTTTTTTGCCCTTTTATTGATCAATTTTTGTGTTCTGGTCATGGAATTGTGGGTACTGGCTGAAACAGGACTACTGTATACACTACCATTCAGACGTATGGGTTCAGTAAGATTTGTTTAAATTAAAATGTTTTTGAAAAAAGTCTCATGTCCACCAAGGCTCCATTTATTTGATGAAAAATACAGTAAATACAGTAATATTGTAAAATATTATTACAATCTAAAATAACACTTTTATACTATAATATATGTCAAAATATAATTTATTCCTGTGATGGCAAAGCTGAATTTTCAGCAGTGATTACTTCAGTGTCACATGATCCTTTAGAAATTATTTTATTGGCTGATTTTGAAATTTCCAAACGTTTTAAATAGTGTAATTTACATGTTGAATCATGCCCATTTAATATAACCTGTTTTGTTGACTCATGTTTGAAATATGTAGAGTCATTTGATGCACTCACAGGTGATGATTGTGGTGATGCTTGGGTCTGTGGTTTGCATTAGTCTATCTGTGTTTTCTGAGCTTTACCATGCTCCCATCAATAACAAACACACTTTCATTATATGAGACCCACCATGTGTTGTGTGAAGAATCTACAGTGGTCACGACCCCACTTCAAAGCCTGCTTGCATCCATTTTTAACATGCTGCATGAAGGCAGACTAACTCTGAACTTAATGCCTCTGATAGGCCCACACAGCCCACCAATGCACTTTAAATCACATTAATGATGCTGTGACTATTGGGCTTGGTAATGGCATAAATTAATGTGTGGTGTCTTTATCATTCTCTTTTTAAGAGTTTTGCCAGACATCAGGGTTCCATGGGCGAATTTGAGCTTGTTCCATTGCACTCTACTGACCTCTGGCCCAGAGTTTAAAGATTGTAAGGTCAGGCAGTGGGAAGCACAAATCACACAGTTGTTGTCCATTTGCAAACAGCATGAAGTTGGGATCATGGGAAAGACTGATTGTCTGAAAATACAGGCTATCACAGGAATCTAAGTTGTAATGTTTATGAGCAGTGTAGAGGAAACATTAGTTTTAAAATATAATATTACATAAAATGATATTATATTAGTTTAGTTTAATTAGTTGAAACAATGTTTCTGGTGATGGCACTGAGTCTAATGGGGAGAATGAATTTTTAGTTGTAATTTTTCTGCATACTTCCTGTTCACATTAGACTGTCCTCCTACACACATACACAGCTACATGCCCTCAGATTTAATGTTTCCTTTGCTGCTTATGATTTGTTATCAGTAAAAATTTAAATGAGGTGTAACTTCAAAACTGCCGATCATCATAATTGCTTATTTTCATTTTTTCCCACTTACAAAAACATGCTAGATGAGCTAAATATGTTTGCAAGTTTTACAAATTTAGAAATTAACATCAAGCATGCAAAACTTCCACAATATGCACACATTTGGATTTGTTCTGAATGTGAGAGGAGCCCAAGTTTATTTATACAGCATTCCCACATGCCAGTAGTTTCAGTTTTGCTTGAAATAATATTGTGTAGACTTGGTGTTTATAATATATTTTGTTTATAATGAATGGCTCATTTTTCATTCCTGTTTCATTCTGAATACTGATACATTTATAGGATTTTTTTGCAGAGTGACAGGAACTAAAATACATTTAGAGTGTTTGTTATATACATGTACACCCTAGTAAAACAGTAATATATTTCAAATACATTTATTTCATACTGAGTATAGTTCAAATCTATTCTGACATATCACTTGAGACTTGCTGATATAAAAATTATAATTAGACTTTATTTAAAGGGGTCATATGATGCGATTTCAAGTTTTCCTTTCTCTTTGGAGTGCAACAAGCTGATTGTGCATAGATAAGATCACTGAAGTTGCAAAGACTAAAGTCCAAAAGAGATATTCTTTATCAAAGTTAAGACTCTGCCACGCCCCCGTAAAACGGCTCGTTCTAACACGCCCCCACATATCTACCTCACTATGTGGAAATATTTGCATAATGCCGCCCAAATGTGCACGCAAAGAAAGAAGGCGTGGTTTCAGTAACCGCAGTTAGTGTTGAAGCAGCATGTCAGGGAGATGCTGTGTGTTTCTAGGCGAAAAGCAAAAGCACTTTATTTGCCCTTCCGAAAGTACATGCATTTAGGAATCTTTAAGATTACTTACAACAGAACAGCAATGCATTTTATGGACGACCGTTTCGTGAACCTAGGAGAGGAGGTAATTCTGACTTTGCTATGACAATCTGGCGCTTCGGAATCAGCTTCTGTAAGTATGTTTTGTTATTAGTTGAAGTATTTGCTATTGACTGTTCAAATGCGGAGTTTTGCACATCGTGTGTGTGTGTGAGAGAGAGAGACAGGGTCACATCACAGTGGAGTCAGCTGTCTTAACCGTGGCTTGTGTACTGGAAACACATACCAGCTTCATCACTGTGTCTGTCACACGACTCTGTTGCCCTTTCGGGCTTGAACTAATGGTAAAACTAATGACATTATTTACTGTCTTTACATTTATTTTGAAAGATGAAGCTCGCGATTATGGTAAGGGTCGTTACATTTCTGACGAGTGCTTGCGGTGTTCCGCCAATCACAATGCACTGGGTCAGCTGGCCAATCAGAGCAGACTGCGCTTGTCGGAAGGAGGGACTTTGTAGAAAACGAAGCGTTTGAGAGAGGCGGGGCATAGAGGACCTACAATAATGTACAGTATTTGAAAAATAATGGGTTTTTTGAACATTAAAGCATGTCAACATATTCTGTTACACCAAATACACAAAATAATGATCTTTAAAAAAGCATCATATGACCCCTTTAAAGTACACTTTAAATGCAAGATATTTAAAGTGTACCTAAAGTATACTTTTCACTTTAGCACAATCAAATATACTTCAGTATATCCTTAGTTGGACTTCAGCAGTACTTCTGCACAATTAAAGTGCATTAAGTGCAAAATTAGTTTAATTTAGCAGACTTTAATTATACCAGTTTAGGATACTAAAAGTACAACTGCAGGGTATTTTTATTAAGTACATATATGTATATAAATGTATTTGTAGTATACTTGGCATGAAATAAATGTATTTAGTTATGTTTTTAAGGCACCAATGCAACTTACCATTTTTTTTCTTTTAATAATGCACTTTTGCCCCACTGTGACTTCTTTTCCGGAAAATAGTATAGCACCCAGAAATCATCGTTTCCAAGCTGACACATGAAGGTAATGGTGCACATGCAGTGGCTTGTTTTAAAATCAACTTTGATGATAATTATGTCAGTAGGGATCTGAAGTAGGATTCAGAAAACGCACAGAATGTGGACACAGCAAGAGTGTGGCAGTGTTGGTAGGACACATGTTGCTGTACTAATTAAGTATTAGGTATAAAGTATTAACACTCCTGTGTAGGAGGCAACAGGAGCGCCTGCTTTCCTCCATCTGAGCGAAGAGCTTGCTGTGTGTGGAATGTGTAAGGCAGTGATGTGAAACAGATGCCTCCTCGGCAGGCTTGATGCTGCACGTGGCCGCTGTCTCTCCAGACGGATGCTGCATAAAACTGAGAAGGTGCGAGCCAAGCAGTCCGGTCCAGCATCTATTAGACTAGACTACCGTGGTATGACTTCACAGCACGTGTGATTGCAGGCCTTCTGGTGATGATGATGTTGTTGTCACATGTACACACACACACACACACATACTCGCGCGCTCTTATACACGGGCCAGTATGTGTCAGCAGGGACCTTTCCGAGCACAGTTTGAGTGTCTGTAGCGGCCTACGCCCCAGGCCTGCCAGTCCAGGCCCAAATCACAGGGCTGCTAACCGCAGGGAGCTAATTGTAGCACAGCTCCTCGAAACGCTTCCCTTTAATTCTCTCCCTGGTTTCACTCTCTCTCCTCGGATCAAACATAAACAATTGCTGATAAAGCTCGGAAGATCTGGGCCGAGGAGACGAGCCAAGAGAATGTGTGAGAAGTGGAATCTGAATCCGAAAAACTTTCCAGAAACTTGAGACTGACATGTTTAGAATGAACCAATTACTCTATAGATGAGACATTTGGGGGGCTTTTTAGCCTGTATTTACGAAAAAGTAATGACAGACAGGAAAGTGAGAGGGTTGGGATTTAAACCAAGCCGGGTTCGAACCCCAATCCCCATGAGCCGATGAATATGGTAATAAATCAGTACCATAGTATATGGCACCATTCAAAAATATGGGGTCAGTAAGATTTTTTTTTTTAAAGAAATTAATACTTAGTTCATCAAGGATACAATTGACAGTGAAGACATTTATAATGGATTCCTATTTCAAATAAATGCTGTTCTTTTGAACTCTCTATTCAGCAAATAATCCTGAAAAAATAGGTTTACACTAAAATATTAAGCAGCAAAAATTGACATTGAAAAAATACATGCATCTTGAACAGCAAATCAGAATATTAGAATGATTTCTAAAGGATCGTGTGACCATGGAGACTAGAGTAATGCTGAAAATTCAGCTTTGCATCACAGAAATAAATTACATTTTTAAATAAATTCAAATAGAAAAGTCATTTTTTCAGTCATTATTTTTTATAAAATATATGCATTCTTGGGGAGCATAAGGGTCACATTGAATGGTATAGTGGATATCAAAATACCATGGGATTATAATTTGTGATACAATCACTGTACAGTGATGGAATCATAAAACAGTGGATTTTGTAAAAGTGGTCATTGGACATGTACTGTAGTGATGTTGATAATGCTTCAGCTGTGCTGGTGTGTTTAAGATATTTGCGGTGGTCTCTGGTCTCCATCTCTAATGATCCTGCCGGCTGTTCTGATGAAGATCTAAACTCTGTAACATCTGGCTAGCACTTTATCATCCCACTGCCCAGTTTCCTTCTGCATGTTTGAGAAGGACTTACCCACAATTACAGGGTTGCCAGATTGCAAATGACCCCCCGCGTATCGTACATAACCTACGGAATGTTGGCTTCAGAATGACTGGCTTGGCAACTGTTCCAACAACTACTGTAAATAGCCCATGTCTAGTTTTTCCGTAACATGGTTGGTTACGGTGGAGATTTCTATGGCCTGGTACAGTCTGTTCACGAGGTTTCCTCACCAGTGACAGGATATTTTCAGACCAAAGTACCTGAGAAGAATTTTAATAACGTAAGAGGATTATTCCCATTCTGTTATGCACAGTGTAACAGTGCTTATTTTGTTCATTGGCTAGTACATAAACTTCAAACCACTTATGAGAGTGTTTGAGAGGGTTGATGTGTGGTACAGAAACATTAGACGCTGGAGAGCGGTAATGGCTCTGTGTTTTAACAGCGATTGAAAAGTGTTGCTGCTAAGCTTGCCAAAACCATTTACAACTGAATAGGATGATTTCCAAACCATCTGATATAAACACTGATGATAAGACACTGATATATACAGATGTGTGCATCACACACACCAGGTCTCCATCTGTCCTGCGTAGTGTTAGATTCTACAGGATGGGATTCTTGTTATCTATAAATCTTTTATGCTTTGAACGCAGAGTACAAAGAAGAAATGGGTCTATGATGTTACATAAGCACTTCATAATTTACAATAGTGACAACATTGGCCATCATCGGTAACATTAGTTTGTGCAGCCTCTGTCGTGCATTATCATGACAGAATTTTTTGTGTGTCTTTGTGGCCACTAGAAGGCAGTGTGTGATTTGAAATTTCAGGTTAGTGGCTGATCATGAAATCCGAGGTCTTAGTAATGCATGTGCATTAGAGCTCAAAGAAAGCAGCATGTTGTGAGGTTCATATGTCAAATTTATGAGTGTCAATTGACATTTGTATTGATTGACAGCACTTTTAGTTCCTTTTCTTCTGAAACATGTACAACTAAAATTTGAATTTAGTCACAATTATGCTACCTTTTAAGATATTTAAATGTTTTTTGAAGTCTCTTATGCTCACTAAAGCTGCATTTATTTAATCAAAAATACAGTAAAAATTCTGAAGAACAGCATTTATTTGAAAATAAAATGTTTTGTATCATTATTAATGTCTTTACTGACACTTTTAAATTGTCTTCACTGAATATTTAATTTTTGAATGCTAGAGTCTGTCATACTGTTTTTTGCAGTAAACATGCAAATTTAGCTTATATTTGAGGTTAGGTTACTTAACGTTTTAATGTTAAGTATTAAACTTAAATGGCTAATTTAGATTTTTTTTTACCTTTTTAAAGGTTGTTCCATTTTAAAAGTTTAAAATCTGTAAAAAGTCACATTTTCCCATGAATTCTGAGTAGTCCTTCACTTTTCCTGTTTCAGATGGAGCAGTTTTCAGATGACGAGCTGGATCACGCTGCAGAGGAGGACAGCGATAAAGAGGACCAGGACCTGGACAAAATGTTTGGAGCATGGCTGGGAGAGCTGGACAAACTGACAAAGGTGATAACCAGTACATTTGTGTAATAATCTCATGGTTGTCAGTGTAGATTAGGTTTGTGGTCAGTCATTCAATTCCGTTTTGTGCAGTGTCCTCATGCAACCTCAGTGTCTGTTCATAGATGCATTTCAATTTACTATTAAAGCTTATTTTATTAGTTTGTAATGTTATGCAACAAAAGGTATTAAGTATGAATGTCATCACTGATAATCTATATTTTTCTAAATTAATCAGATAGTCCTGAAATCCCTCTACAGTGTTATTTACAGTACTGACACAGCTGAATCTACTGTATATGTGTAGTCTCACCACTCTTTGTTTATCTGTTTTGCTGTCTTTAGAGTCTAGATGACGGGAGACCGGAGAAGGTGCAGAAAGCACCTCTCAGACAAGAGACAAACATGGCCAACATGGCATACCGCTTCTCCATTTATAATATCAACGGTGAGGCCACATTATACACTCTACATCACAATATATTTGATTATTATCCACAATATTATATTATCATATTCTAATATCATTATAACCTCAGATGGGGGCTATAGATTGCAAAATTATTCATGTAACTGAGGACTGTGCATTATAAATTCATTATGACTCCATAAGGATAATTATATATTGTTTGCAATAAAAATTATTATGACTTCATGGAACACAAGGCTCTTGAGACATATGTTCAGTAAATATTTGACATGCTTAAAGCTGATTTGTTTACACTTGCTTGTGTGTGTACATTTGTTTCCTCACAGAGGCTCTGAACCAGAGTGACGCAGTGGATCTGGATGCTCTGATGGCGGACCTCTGCTCCATCGAGCAGGAGCTCAGCACCATCGGTAAGCCTAGCAGAACTTCCTCTCGCCTTGGCCTGACAGGGGACACCAAAGTTCGTCAGAAGCCCCCGGCTGGACGAAGTCACAGCACCAAGCACACGGGCAGCAGCAGTGGAGGGGCGAGCAGCAGTGGCGGCAGCACCAGCAGCAGTACCCGCGCCTCCCCCGCCTCTACCGTCAGGGTGGGCAGCTCCAGCAGCAGACCCCCGCTAGCATCCAATTTCTCTCTGGATGACATCACAGCCCAGCTGGAAAAAGCCTCCCAAAGCATGGATGAAGCAGCCAGGCAGAGCTCCACATCCTTCGGCTCTACAGTCTCAGCACCGTACTCTTCCTCGACCGTGCGGCGACCGACCTCCCATCATCATCATCGCAGGACGGGGTCGGTGGGTACGGTCACCGAGCATGAGGTGCGGTCCTTTGTCCATTCCTCTCGCTCTAGCATTAACTCGGCCTCTGCATCCAGCATGGACTCGCTTGACATTGAAAAACCCAAGTCTGATCAGGACGGGTTGCAGGACAGACAGGACCAGCCGAGTTCAGAGGTAAACAGTGCTTTGTATTGTTGTTATCTCATATTATCCGACATCTTGGATGGATTTTTTTGACCAAGCTTGAAGTAATGCATTATCTTTGAAGGGCACATGCAACATGCCTTAGAGTTTGTCTAAAAAAAAGAGATTTTATAAGGCCATGGGTCTCAACCAGGGGGCCAGGGCCCGATAGGGGCTTTGAGCAAACTTCCAAGATGGCCTTTAGGTTACTTAAAATAATTTGAAATAAGACAAAACAAGTATTAAAGGGTTAGTTTACCCCAAAATGAAAATCCTGTCCTTAATTAGTCACCCTCATGTCGTTTCAAACCTCCGCTCATCTTCGGAACACAAATTAAGATATTTTTGATGAAATCTGAGAGCTTTCTGACCTTCCATAGACACCAACGCAACTGAAATGTTCCCAGACCCAGAAACATAGTAAGGACATTGGTAAAACAGTCCATGTGACATCAGTGGCTCAACTTCTATTTTGCGAAGCTATGAGAATACTTTTTGTGTGCACAGAAAACAAAAATAACAACTTTATTCAACAATTCTTCTCCCCCAAATTACGATCTTCTGCCATTTTGGAGAGCACCACGATGCATGTGCGCGCTTTCTCCTGAACATAAACAACGCTGTTTACATTGATATCGTTCCGGAGAAAGTGTGCACATGTGTTTTCAGTTGTGTTGCTGTCTATGCAGCTGTCCGATTTCATCAAAAATATCTTAATTTGTGTTCCGAAGATGAGCGGAGGTTTGAAACGACATGAGGGTGACTAATTAAGGACAGGATTTTCATTTTGGGGTAAACTAACCCTTTAAAACAAAACCAAACAACTAAAAATCAAGATATTTCTTATTTTAATTCACCTCTTCAACAATATATATTTTTTCTTTTTAATTCCTTCGAGGAACCTGGGGTTTGGAAAACCTATATATGTACCAATGTACTTTTGTGTGATTTAGACATAGAAGAATAAATTCTTATTTTATTAAACCTCAAGGTCCCACTTTAGATTAAGTGGCCTTGTACTTACATCAAAAAATAAGTACAATGTATTGTGTTCATACTTTTGCTGCTATTGAGGCGGGATACGGGTAAGGTTAGGCACAGGTTTGGTGGTATGAGTAAGTTTAAGGGTGGGTAAAGGTGTAAGGGATGGGTCAACAGTGTAATTATAAATGTAATTACAGAAATTAATTACAGATGTAATTGCCGTTTTTTTTTTTTAATATAAGTGCAATGAAAAAACATGTACACCGTAAGTGCATTGTATCAAATGATTAATTTAAATGTAAGTACATAGTAGTTAAGGCCACTTAATATAAAGTGGGACCGAAAGGGTGAGAAAATGTTTTTAAAAATCCTTACATTTAATCCAGTAAATAATGAAAAACTTGTCATGGGGCCTTTGAATATCATTGTGTTCAGGGTGCCTGTTGGAACAGCCTTCAGGTCTAAAGCGCTTAAAATGCTGCCCATGTAGACAGCTCCCTCGGTTTCCTTCGGTCAGTTCATCAGGCCTCTAGCAGAGCAGATTAAGCATTAAGCTGAGCACTGCTTCTGTCCCTGAGTGAAAGACCGAATAAAAGCAGCTTTTACCCTTACTTCAGACTTAATTACACACACAAGTGATTTTGCTATAGTTTGGATTATATTTAGTTGTGGTATTGAGTTGGATCTAACCCAAATATTT
Organism: Sinocyclocheilus grahami; assembly: GCF_001515645.1. Taxonomy (NCBI): domain Eukaryota; kingdom Metazoa; phylum Chordata; class Actinopteri; order Cypriniformes; family Cyprinidae; genus Sinocyclocheilus; species Sinocyclocheilus grahami. Next base: position 722,473 of record NW_015505399.1, on the reverse strand, counting down.
AATGGTCAAACTTTCAACCCATTGTGGGTACAGCTAAACAAATGCAGATTTCTTAAATGCATCAGTTATTAGTTAAATTTTCTTTCTTAAATGAATTGAAGGCCATCATGAATCATGTGCGTGACAGTCACAGACCATTTCTTTTAGTTAAGGCTTTTCGCATTGCCCCAAACACCAACTTGTTTGGTTTTGTTAAATTAGTATGTTAACCGTGTTGGTTAATGTGAACCAGCCTGCTAATGGAATGAGTTTGTGGTCACAGATGAAATGATTTAAGAAGGCACACAGACCACTGATATTTAAAGCTGTCTGCATGCTTCCTTCGATTTATTCAGAGGAATAGTCTTACAGGGCAGATTGTTGCGGAGGGATTTCGCTAATCTATCCTATCCCACGGATCTTTACTGATAAACACGATTCACCTACAGATGATTGATGATAGATAAACACCTCTAATTAAATGGCACTTAATAAACGAATGACAGCGACCACACATTTGCGATTAAAAACAAAACATGATCATTACTGATTATCCTTGGAAATCACACTAGTAAGGTCTTTAAAAGTGCCATTTTAAAAATTATTTGAGCCATTTGAAATGTGAAATTGAACAGTTTTGGATAGGACATTTTTAGGACATCTTTTTAGTTTCAGTGATTATTGCTCACAATTTTCCCCTGTGCTTTCACACTATGAAAAATCCTTAATGTTTATTAATCAAAGCACTAATGACTCTTGTTTCTCCTCTCTCTGCACAAAGCACTCGTATCTGGACAGGGAGACCTCTCTCATTCTGAAAAGCATTGCAGGAAAGCCCTCTCACTTGCTGACCAAGGTGACGCCCTCTTTCCACCTCTGGATGCATTGAGTTTCTCCTAGTGGCTTCCTAACCCCTCTGTGCATGCCAGCATGATTCATTTTCATCCATTTTTCTTTCATTATGTGTCTTGGTATTAGACATAATGAAGCTCTTTTAACGAAATACAACTTTGTATAATTTCTCTAACCTTGTTCCTTATACCTCAGTATTTTTTTGGTTAATTCATACTGACCTTTACCATCTCCCCACCTCCTGCGTCATGCTGATTCCTCGTCTGTAGCCAGTCAATTCAATATATCAAAGGACATCAGCAGTATCAGAATATATGGTTGACGCTGAGCGTTGTGCATGGATACTTCACATCACCTACGATGTTTGTGTTGTTCCATAACAAAACAGGAATGTACAGGCCTCTATTAACTCAAACTCTCAATTTATGTATTGTTGATGTAGTTATAGTGCACTACAATTTAGGTCCTGTTTACACCAAGTCTGACAGGTAACCAACACAATTGATAAAATAATCATGAACCTTCAAAAGAGAGGTCAGAGTTGGTGTAAAGAGGATGCATTGTTTTAATTTTGAAATCTTGTCCTGCATGTTCTTCCTGGTGTGAATAACCCCATTTTTCATCCTTTATTTTGGTATTTACTTTTGCGTACAATCAAAATAATTGGTTAGAGAAAATTCCATGAGATGGGAATAACATTTTTATTTTAATGCTTTTGCATTAACACAATTCCTTAATGAGAGAATGTTATAGTTTTGTAAGCGAAACACAAATATTCTTGGAGGAATGCAAAAGAATTGCAATAAAATGTTTCTTCTCATCTCATATTGTTTTCATCGCCATGTTCCCTCATGGGTTCTGTAGCATCTGAGACGTCCACTTAAAAACAAATTGTTTTGCACTATGACTATTGACTTAAAATATGCCTGAAGAGCGTGTTCATGCATGTTTTAATTGCATTTTAAGTTTGAGTTTGGTTTTGGCAGCTCTTCAGGACCGCATGTCCCAATCAAATCATTAAATATGTAGGAAGATATGTAAAGGATTTCGGGGAGCTCATTCCATTTAGAGGTTAAACATTTGGACATTTGAGTTCAACAGAACAATATTAAACTTGTCATATTAGAACAAGAAGTTGAAAACTGGACATGGATTATTTGTAATTGCCATTAGATGAGTTTCATTGCTTGTTATTATGTAAGGAAACTTAGTTTCGTCACTGCTTATGTAACACGACATCTGTGATAATGACTGTAAGTGATGACTGTATGCTCCCTCCGGGTTTGTATGTACCTGTTCATTAGAGAGGTGCAGCCCCAGATCGGTTAGCTGTGGACAGGTGGCAGACGGACCCGCAAGGTACTGAGTGACATAATGATCAGCCCAACAGATGGATTCTAGGAAGCGATCGAGTTTCACCAGAAACAGCAGGCTGCAGTCCCACACAAAAGTGTTTTGCTTCCTCACAGACAATTGTCCGCCACATTCAACCAGTGTTTGTTTTTTGTCTTTTTTTTTTGAGGCCTTTCCTACACAACAAAAACAGTTTAACATCAAACCTCCGTTAAACTGTTTAGGATGAGTCTTAAGCTTTCTTCGCACCGGTCAGCTCATCTTGTTAAACTCTACTGTGGCCTATAGACCAACAGTAGCCGGACCAGTGCCCCAGACCCAAATTCAGAGTGTGTTAAATCCAACACAGTCTTATGGCAATTTATTACTAATTTACATTTCGACTAATTTTGGTCAAATTTGGAAATATACGCAGTTTCATTCATTTTCATGTGATCTGCATATGTTCGATGGACAGTTATGTTTAAGCCTGGAACTTCATGCTTTCTTTATTTCTAAAGTAGTAAAAATTCATACAAAATCAGGATGTTGTAAAATAGTTCCATTTTCTTGTGAAATTGGGTTGGTTAAACCATTCACTGGAGATCTCAGATTTAGTACAGTAGCAGTCTAGTTTTAGTAACTCCAAATGCATCTGTTGAAAATCTCTTTAAGTTGCATTGTCACTCCTTGTGTTGTTCTTTGCTGTTTTGCTTTGGACACTGTCTAAAGTGCGAGTCACTTGTGTTGTGGCGGCATTAGCAAGGCTTGGAGTCGGTTGAGGGGATCTGATTGGTTGGAGGAGTTGAGTGAACGTGCCAGTAATCCGCTTTACACTAGGGAGGTTTCATCACCTAGATTTTCATTCCTTATTCTGGCACTGTCTGTTCATCACTACCCTTGTGCGCTACGGTTTAGCATACTTTTGAAAAAAGTACTTATTACGGATATAATATACTTCAAAAGTATAAACTTAAGTGTGAACTGAATGTAATGTTTTGGACACTTAATTATATTTGAACTACAATTAAATGAATAAGTATTAGATTTAATTTTTTTTATCAAATATAAGTAAATTTATATTATATTAAATTAGTTGAACTTGGGTTAATTTGAATTAATTTCTCCTATAATCTTTTAAATTAACAATTAATTTATAGTGTATTATTATTATTAATATTTCTATTAATAAATATGACATGTATTTATGGTAAAACAAATTTTTTATTGAAACTTAAATTACATGTATTTAAATATATTTGTAATTTCCCATTTGTAATGAAGTTGCCAGTTCTCATTCAGTACAATACATAATTTCTTTTTTTTTTAAATAATCAGTTCTGGTACGCTTAATGGAATAGTTTTAAATGATCCTTCAGTAAACAAGCATCACAGTCTTGTGAAAATGTGTTCAGATTATTTGTGACTCACCACTAGCGTATATATGCTGATGTTCATAATGTCTGTGAGGTCATGACACCTACAGCTCCTGGGTTCATGTCTCTCATCATACTCCCACTCTCCACGTTTATTTGAGTCACTGATAACCGTAACTCTGCCCCGAGGGCACTCACCTGCTCACAGAGATGTCTTTCTCTCTCCTCTCCCTACACAAGCTACGCTGGCTCTCCTAATTTCCCCAAAACCTTGGATGCTGTACAAGCCCTGATTTCTCAGCGATATAGATAATTGTAGTTTCTGCAGCCAGGTGGTTTGTGATGTAGAATTACGGGTCAGGAGAACAGCTGCTGGGCAGTTTCTGCTGCTGCTTATCGGCTTTATTTTTGGTTTCTCTGTTGGTTTTAGCCAGGTTTTAATTTCTTTCTTTTCTTTTTTTTAGACAGTGGGCCGTTTAGTTTTGACATTGAGGACTTGAAATAGTATCTGGATTCTAATCTTCAGATGAGGCTATTCTTATTGAAGACAGGCCTCTTTTTAATATGTGTGTTTCTGTGTCAGCTATGTCCCATTTCCACATGCTGTCTACGAGTCGTGAGCTAACACCACTTTTTTTTAATCATCACTTTAGTCAAAATAGACCATATATTCTGGAGTTTTTATTATTTAAATATTCATCCAATTACTTATGAAATGGTTAGTTCACCCAAAAATGAAAGTGAAAAATGACTTACTCACCATAATTGAATTAGACACTATAAAATGATCTGTACTGTAGGTGTGTGTGTGTGTGTCTATGTGAGCCCTGTCATGGACTGGCCATCCGTTCAGGGCGTCCCCCGCCTCTGGCCCAAAACTGTTGGGATAAGCTCCAGCCCCCCACGACCCTATAGAGAATAAAGCAGTTTGGGAAATGGATGTATTTACTCACCACAATGTTGTTCCAAACCCATAAAACTTGTTGATCATCAAATCAGATTTTTAATGAAACCTGAGAGACTTCTGTTCCTCTATTGAAAGTCTGTTCCACCAAAACTCTTGAGATTCAAAAAGCTCATAAAGACATTGTAAAAGAATGAGGTTTGTTCTTTCTCATCAAGTGCAATTGAACTTACAATTACTGTATTCGATGTACTTTATATATGTGCATTGATCAATGTTTATATGCGAATAAAGGCTTCAATTAAATCATAAAAGCAATCATGTCAGAAGACCGTGATTAAACCGCTCCGTTCATATAGATTACTTGTACTATTCGAAATTTCAGTGAAATAGACTTCCAGTGGAGGGCTAGACATTTTTAAATCTGATAAATATAAGCAAGAATAAATGCATGGCTATGAATATTATTCCATTTGCATGTTACTGTTACTATAGCTGATGTGCTGGGCATTAGTCAGGGGAGGATGTGTACTGTTAAGAGGCTGTTAAGAGCTGTAATTCTCTCACTTGCCATTTTGTTAGATAAAATGAGAAGGCATGTGAGTCCAGATTTTAGGATGATTCTGTAGCTACAGTCCGTTTTTCTGTGCCCTTTTGTGGCTGTTTTCTGGTGTATTTGTGTGTTATTCACTGCAGTGTGAGAGGATAATACACTGATTTGGCACAATCCCAAACCCAGACTAAAGCAATTGCACACAAATACACACACAGAAACAGGGATGGGGAGGGCTTGATGGAAGTCTATTTGACAGTAAAAGGGGAGGGATCATCTCTTTGTTTTAGAGAGAGAGCAAGAGAGATTAGCCAGTAGACGAGAGGTAGTAGAGTGTAGCCAGTTCTGCCCATCCTCCACCTTGTAGTAGATGCATTTTACGCTCTTGGGCAGAGGAGCTTCTCTCTGGGAATCATTTATGCTGTTGGAGGGGTATTCCAGTCGTTTGTTCTTCAGTTATCGCACAGCTTCCTGACCTTACATGGACATTAAACTGCTCTGAGCATGGATCTGCACACCTCAGCGATGGCCAGAACAGTCACGAATAGACATGGACCAGCTTCAGACTTGCTACAATGGGATATTTTTCTATTCGACTGGACCGATAATTCTAAATGTGACTATTGAAAAGCAACTTTCTGTAATCTGTTGAGGCGAATCTGTATTAGGGATTGCAATCAAATCAAATGGGGCGAATGCCAGGAGAAGAGCGTTCAGATTGTGTTTACCGACATATGTCATAGTACTGCTTGTTTTTAAGCTTTTACCTTCCTCTTTATTTTTTTGCACCAAAGCTTTAATTGTTCTTCAAGGTAAAATAATCCTTTTTACAATGGCTTCTTGCTGGAAAAGCCAGGTAAATGTGAGGGTTGTGCACTCTGGGTTTTATAGATTATCAAATGTCCAAATGTTTAACCATAGAAAATTGGTTACTCCAAGCAATAATTAACATTACAATAATTCAGAATGTATTTCCATGTGGTGACTGTGTTTGTATGTGTACTGTATATTTAGGAGGAACAAGCTGCCAAACAAAAAGCTGAGAAGATCCGAGTAGCTCTGGAGAAGATAAAGGAAGCGCAGGTTAAAAAGGTGAGATGATCAGCAGTTTTTTTTTTGTTTAGGTGTAAACATATCTTAACTGAACATGTGACACAAACCTGGTCACATATGTTTACTGCTTATACATCTGTGCTGTACAGTAGTTTTCAGATGACACCTTCAGCATGTGCAATGTGGTGTAGTGTGGAAGCGGGTTATCGCAGCACACTTACATGGCTGAATCAGGCCCCCGTGGGACCTGGGAAATGATTTAATAGCACATTTTCACAGAATATTTAGTGTAATTTGGCTTTGGAAGAGCTGTGTTGCCTCTAGTAGAGATTGACCGATATTCAGTTGACCAATAAGTTTGCTGTTATTAACACATTCTACTTTGGTTAATGGTTCTTTAATAATAATAATAATGATATTTGTTAGTATTATCATTGTTGTTAATAAAATATTAATAATAATTTTTTTGGCGTTTTCTAATAATTATCCGAAAAGGTGAGACCTTTTTTCACACTTTCTACTTAGCAGTTCTTTCATAATAAAAACAATAATAACATCTTTTTAATAATAATTATTATTATTAAGATGTATTTTTATTATTACTTGTATTAGTATTATTATGTTGTATTGTTGTTTTCCAATAAAACAATAAGCCCTGTAAATCCATGGTTTACAGTGATTATTTTACTATTTGTTAGGCACAATGCAGAGTGTTAGACGTTCTAAAATCACTGTAAACCACAACTTCATGGGGCTTATGGTTACTGCATATACCTGACTAGAGTTCATAAAATGAACACACCGCAACAACAAAATAATAATACTGATACTACTACTACTAATTATTCATTTATGAGAAATAACAGTGCTTCTCCCAGGCAATGTAATTCAGGTGTGTGTTTATAGGTTATTTTACAATGGCTTATAATAATTATTGGTAACACTTTAGGGATCAATTCTCACTATTAACTATTTGCTTATTAGCATGCATATTACTAGCATATTGGCTGTTTATTAGTACTTAAACACATATTAATTGCCTTATTCTGCATGACCCCCTATACCTTAACTTAACAACTACCTTACTAACTATTAATAAGCAGCAAACTAGGAGTTTGAGGCAGAAGTTGTAGTTAATAGTTAATAGTGAGAATGATTCCCCAATCTAAAGTGTGACCTATTTATTTAGTTGCTGTCCATAAAATGAATATTATTAATAATTTTGTCATGTCATTTATCTGATACTATAATAAATAATAAGTATTGGTGTTGGTCTTTAAAAATAATACTGCTCTCTAGACTCTCTAGAATTTATTTCATGTTTCAGTCTATGTTGGCAAGTATAAATGTATATAAGTAGATATATGTACAGTTATAGATTGATGTCCTGTATCAGGACTTCCTGAGGTTTCTGTGTTGTTATCTGAGGAGGTGAAACAGGGCTGTGTTGATACAAACAGCCAAAGACCGGATGATCAAGACAACTTAAACACATTGAAGGGATTAGCTGTGTGTGTGTGTGTGTGCACACGTGTGCCCGCATGCCCTTACTCTCCCCCGGCGTCTGTTCTCTGAATATGTGTGTGTGGGTCAGCAACCCTGATGGAATGTTTTCTGGGTCAGGTCACTGTCACAGTACACAAACTGAGCTTGCGTCTCTTTAAATGCTGCTCGGAAATCTCTCTTGAAGTCAAATCGCTGTAAATGTGTTCTTAAAATCCACAATTAATCTGGAATGAGCGCTTAGACAGTAACAAGCTGCTGGGTTTATGGCAGTGCTCAGGGAGGAAGTCATCGCCTTGTGTTCTGAGATATTGATCTCCCTAATTATGATCGGATAAATTAATACATTTCTGTTAAATATATACTGTATGTGGATATTTTTGGGCAATGGTGGAAATTCATTGTTGAATCAGTGCGTTTAACGAACAGTTAGAAAGAACTGATTGTTAGAAAGAAATCTAATTTCGCATCTAATCGAGGTATTGACATACATTATGTGGAATGGAGTAGATTAGAGTAGATAGTAGATTAATGTGTAAATTCTGGTATTTTCACTGGCCTTTGACCATTCGTATGGTAAAATGTAGGTCAGTGTGTAATGTCTTAGAGAGGGAGGGGATTCCTATTGGTTTATATGTTCACAGGCTTTTTTGAGCTGGGAGATTTTTCTTATTAAAATGGGGATATTGATGTGGAAGGGTTATTTCATTTAATCTTGTTTGTGAGCAGTTGATGTTGTTGCTGTTTCACTCGGAGCTGAGGTGAATTTTTGCCTGGAGTGCTTTCAGAAGGCCTAACCCCCCAATAAAATGGCACAAAACACAGGTCACGATGTAACCCACTGATGAGAGAATTTTTTGCAAGCACCAACCAAGTGATGTACAAACATATTAACTTTTTGTCATGCCCTGTCTCTCCCCTCAGTTGGTTATCCGAGTGCACCTATCAGATGAAAGCTCAAAGACTGTGATGGTGGATGAGAGACAGACGGTGCGTCAAGTGCTGGACAGCTTGCTGGACAAATCCCACTGCGGTTATAGCCTGGACTGGTCTCTGGTGGAAATCATCACTGAACTCCAGACGGGTAAGAGCCAGAAGACTGTCTGATTTTAGCTTGTTCTGGCCAAGAACTGCACAGTAATTGACATGAAAATGGACCAATCACGGGATGTTTCTAGGTAAATCTGGATTTGGTCCTACAGTAATAGACCAACATGCAACAAACTGGTGCAAATAGTGTCAAAAAAATCTCTGTGAATGGTTTTACAGGCAACACAAGTAATTAGCAGAAATGTTGGAGTAAGTAAGGTTTTTTTCAAAAGAAATGAATACTTTAAATCAGCAAAGGTGCATTCAATTGATCAAAAGTGGCAGTAAAGACATTTATAATGTTTCAAAAGATTTCTGTTTCAAGTAAATACCGTTCTTTTGAACTTTTATATTCATTAAAAAATGTTGGAAAAAATAAGCTAAAATATTTAGCACAACTGTTTTCAACATTCATAATTACAAATGTTTCTTGAGCAGCAAATCAGCAGATTAGAATGATTTCTGAAGGATCATGTGACACTGAAGACTGAAGACTGGAGTAATGATGCTGAAAATTCAGCCTCATCTTTTCCCAGAATAAATTATATTTTAAAATGATTCTAATCGAAAACGGTTATTTTAAATTGTAATGTTTCACAATATTACTGTTTTTACTGTGTTTTTGATTAAATAAATGAGGCATAAGACACGCCTTAAAAAATTTTACAGACCCCAAATTTTTGAGTGGTAGTGTTATTCATAGTTTCCATTCAAAAGCAATAATTACTGATTATTTAACCAACACAATTCTTCAAACAAAGCAGAATACACAGGTATGCATGAAGATATCATGATTACTTCTAATTTGTTGCTAATTGCAAACAAAACTGGTCACACTTTATTTTAAGGTCCAATCCCACCATTAACAAACCATTAACTATGACTTTTGCCTCAATAAACTCTGCTTATTAATAGTTAGTAAGGTAGTTGTTAAGTTTAGGTTTTGGATAGGATTAGTGAAGTAGAATATGGTCGTGCAGAATATGTGCTTTATAAGCACTAATAAACAGCCAATATGTTAATAATAGGCATGCTAATAAGCAACTAGTTTAATAGTGAGAATTGGTCCCTATACTAAAATGTTACCCCAAAACTTTTAAATATCATCTCTTTAAATATCATTTGTATATTGTAAACATAATTGTTTCCCGTTAGACTTATAAAAACCAGTGCGTCATCGAAGACGTGGTCTGGCAGGAAGTGCACATGCAGCGGTGGCACTTGAGTACATATGATAATAGACTATTCCTTCACGGACTAGTCTAAAGTATTCAGTTGAGACTGAAGTATCCAAAGAGAGATTGAATCAATAAAGAAAAATGAAAAAAGGGATTAAAATCATGTTGTCAGGCTTTCCCCAGATGAACCACAATGACAGCTGGATGATAATGCACATGTTTTTCATTTTCCGCTGGTCTTCAAACCATAACAGCAGTCCTATTTGATTTATTTGATCACTGCAGATTAGCAACGAGTATAGATTAGCAAAGTCTATGTCTGAAATCTCAATAGGATTATCCCATACAATCATGTGCAGTCTGAGCGAGGATAGCCCTAGACAAGGTAAATATTACTATAACCGCTTCCACCGCTTCCATAATAGTAAGACTGTAAATCTACTGAGAATACATTTTAAAATATAATTTGAATATATTTTATTATTTTATTTTAATATCCCATACAATCATGTGCAGTCTGAGCGAGGATAGCCCTAGACTAGGTAAATATTACTATAACCGCTTCCACCGCTTCCATAATAGTAAGACTGTAAGTCTACTGAGAATACATTTTAAAATATAATTTGAATATATTTTATTATTTTATTTTAAAATGTAATCTTCAGTGTCACATGATCCTTCAGAAATCATTCTAATATGCTGATTTGCTGCTCAAGTAACAATTCTTATTATTATCAGTGTTGTGCTGCTTAAAATTTCTGTGAAAACAATGACACATCTTTTTTTCCTGGATTATTTAATGAATAGAAAGTTCAAAAGAACAGCGTTTGACATGGTAAACAAAAGATTTTTGTAGCTTTTTAACAATTGAGTACATCTTTGCATACAAAAGTATTAATTTATTTGACCCCAAACTTTTGAACAGTAGGTAATACAGTATTATAGTCTATTAGACTATACTTTTATTTTTATGTATTTTCAGCCCCATAGACTTCTATTTTAAGTTTTAAACATTTAAGCATTTTTGGTTTGTTTTTATGGTTTGAAAGACAAATCAAATGTATTATCTGAGGTATGTTTTTGATAGAGTTTTATTGAACCTACATGTAGAATATGCCTTTAACTGAACCTGCCCCCTCCCTTGCCGTGTCTAATATATGAGTGTGTGAGTCAGAGGCCTCATGTGCTGGGCTGCTCTGTATGTAGGTCCTGAGCGATCATGCGTGTGGCCATAGCCTACATCTCCAGGGCTTCAGCTTTTCCACTCTCTGCTCTTTCAGTGGAGGGAGAAAAAGGCAGAGAGGGGAAAGACAAGGAGATCTAGTGGTAGGGTACAGAATATCCGCCAGATGGACTGTACTAAAATCCCTTTAATAAAAAGAGCAGCAGAGGTCTTTTCTGGAGGTATTTTGTGCAAGTTAATGGATTGTTGCAGTTTATAATGAGGAATGATGTGTTTTTGCCCCTCTGGCTGAATGAGACCAGAAATAGATGTGCACACGTGTATATTCATGAGAAAAGAAAAAAGTGCGTTTTCATGCATTAAACATTTTTAATTTTCATGTTGTTTTGAACGATTTTTGTCTTCCTGTCAGCACCTAGTCAAACTGTCAGATTTTGCTCTTTTGGGAGGTTTGTTTGTTGGCTCATTGTTTTTGAGGGTTAAGCATGTTGAGGTTAAAGGTCACTGATTTATTGTTAAGGTGTGGCGGAATCAAGATTAATCCAGATGTGACCCTAGACCACAAAACCAGTCACAAGGGTCAAATTTTTTAAATTGAGATTTATACACCATCTGAAAGCTGAATAAATAAGTTTGTTAGGATATTTGAACGATTTTTGTCTTCCTGTCAGCACCTAGTCAAACTGTCAGATTTTGCTCTTTTGGCAGGTTTGTTTGTTGGCTCATTGTTTTTGAGGGTTAAGCATGTTGAGGTTAAAGGTCACTGATTTATTGTTAAGGTGTGGCGGAATCAAGATTAATCCAGATGTGACCCTAGACCACAAAACCAGTCACAAGGGTCAAATTTTTTTAAATTGAGATTTATACACCATCTGAAAGCTGAATAAATAAGTTTGTTAGGATATGACAATATTTGGCTGAGATACATCTATTTGAAAATCTGGAATCTGAGGGTGCAAAAAAATCTAAATATTGAGAAAATCGCGTTTAAAGTTGTCCAAATGAAGTTCTTAGCAATGCATTTTACTAATCAAAAATTAAGTTTTTATATATTTACAGTAGGAAATTTACAAAATATCTTTATGGAACATGATCTTTACTTAATGTCCTAATGATTTTTGGCATAAAAGAAAAATCAATAGTTTTGACCCATACAATGTATTTTTGGCTATTGCTACAAATATACCCCAGCGACTTAAGACTGATTTTGTGGTCCAGGGTCACATATTAGGATCAAGAGAAGTTTAAGGGATTTTTAATACCTCAAGTTCCTTTAATCACCTAATGGATGGACCTCTGCCAGATTAGTGATTTCACTAGTTTCATTTTTTATCATTTTTAAAAAACTGTTTACATTTGTTAAAGGTTTGCCTCTCATAGTCTGTCCCTTTTGTTTAAGGCAGAGCTTTCCAAACTTATAAATCTTGTGTCTGACAGGATACTTGTCAGTGTACAAGGCAAACATTAGACTCAGTTCACACCATATACCTCCGACAGCCTGCTTGTTGCCTTGGCAAAAAATGGTTTAAGAAAATGTATTTTTCTTTCTTTCTTTCTTTATGAATATATATATATACAATGTATCATACATAATAAGTTTTATTTAAATAATACTTCTGGAACTTGCAGCTGTCATGTAGAAATTGTAGTTAATGTATCAATTTGATTTACCTCAGTGGGTTTTAAGGTTTGACCTATTTTAAATTTGTCTAGTGCATGCAGTTTGTTACATACTTTCTCATCCTAAATGTCTTCGGGGACTTTCCCTCCATGAAATAGTCCAAGGGATCTTTATAGTCTGTAAAGAGAGTAGGGCTGTGGCAGTAGGGCTTATAGTAATTTGGATAAATGTCACTGTTCCTTACAGACCATCGGATCTCGTTGGCCTGTTTACTTCATGATTTTGACATGGACTACTAAACCTATCTTTAGTTCACAATCACTTTATTATACATCAGAATGTGTTTTCAAGGAGAAATGAAAGTGCTCTGCAACTGTAAATGGATGAAGTGTCCAAAGATGTTCTCCTCATTGATTTTTGAAAAGCAAACAATCTTCATACTGGTTACACTTTGTTTTTCCAGAGAGAATATTTGAGGACCATGAGAACCTGGTTGAGAACTTGTTGAACTGGACCAGGGACAGCACCAACAGACTGATGTTCATCGAACGCATTGAGAAATATGCACTTTTCAAGAACCCTCAGGTAATGCTACATATAATACTAAAGGTAATGCTAGTATATATACAGCTTATACTAGTAATATCAAATCTGTCAGTAGTGCCCAGGTCTGTTGTAGCAGCAGAAAATGGTTCCATACAACTTCTGCACTACGTTTCACATACAAGTCTTCTGTAGGCTACAATAGCATTTTTAAATATTGTGTACACTATTGTTAAAAAGTTTGGAGTTGGTCATTTTTAAAATTGTTTTTGTAAAGTAGTATCTTATGCTCACCAAGGCTGCATTTATTTAAGCAAAAATACATACATGAATGTAACATTGAAAGGCAAGATTTTCAGTGAATAATGCTTTAATTTTCAGTATTACAGCATTTACGTTTTGAGTGAACTGTCCCTTATTGCCCATCTAATGTAATGAGTTTCAGAGTGACAGTAATATAGGTTTGTTCAGTATGGATGTTCTGCTTGTGCAGTGCTCTATGGATCAGTAGTTTTATTAGTGTATGCGACTGATGTAGGTCAATGTCATGTAAATGCTGAGCTATAATGAATAATTGATCTCAGCAGCGGCTGGTTGAAGTGTGTTCACTGTCCAGACTGACTCTCTGGCTGCTGCTTTGGTCGTTTTAAAACAAAAACAAACAAAAAGTCATTCCATGTGTTTAACCACTTTGTTTTCTTGCATTGTATTTTGTTGAAAGTCTGTTAAAATGGCACATTCAGATATCTAAAGATTGGTTTTGGCTAATGCTCTATTAAACCTATAAATCGGTGATAGTCATAGATCACTTTAATATCTCCCTGAATCATCTGTTTCCTCAGAACTATTTGCTGGGGCGTAAGGAGACGTGTGAGATGGCAGACAGAAATAAAGAGGCTCTGTTGGAGGTGAGACAAGACTGTGAACCTACTTACACACATTTTCTCTTGGGTTTTAAAGCCAGCATTACTTATTTAGGTCATGTCAGGCATGTTGTACTCATTGGAGTGACTGATAAAGGTTTGTTTTTGAGCAGGAGTGTTTCTGTGGAAGCACTATCAGTGTGCCTGAGATGGAAGGGGTGCTCTGGCTCAAAGACGACGGCAAGAAATCCTGGAAGAAGCGCTACTTCCTGTTACGAGCCTCTGGTATATATTACGTGCCAAAGGGTAAAGCCAAGGTAAGTTGCGAGTCTCAATCTTCTGTTGTCTCATGCTTCATCTCATAGTCTGTTTGCTGTGAAGTTTTCTTTTTCATACACTCAATGACTGACACAAACACTTTCGTACACTTGCTGACTGATACACAAACACTCTTACACTATGGCCCACCTATATAACTGATATTAAAATAAATTTTCTGGTGATCTGATCACAACTGGGTTCAACATTTCTGAACATCAAAAGGCGTCTGACCACATCACATTTGTAAAATCACATTTCTTTAGGCTCTGCCGAAAGAGGGGCATCATACTTTTTTCAAATTTTGTTGTTGTCGTTGTGTGTAATAAAAACATATACATACACTGACTAGTTTACAATCAAACTGGGCAGCACTAATCATAAATCTGTGCATTCAAGGATTCAGTCCCAGAACAAGATGCTCCATAATTTAATCCACTCACAAACTGAATGATCTCTAAAAGCATGAAAAGAGATTCTGGGATTATGTGTGCATATGACTGAGATGATTATGTGCACAATCACATATGCTCGTATTATGCATGCACTTAAGTGTTCACACATATACAGTATGTGCAGATACACTATGAGGCCTGAGCAGTGATAATACACAAGAGCTTTGTGTGAGAAACAATGTAAATCAGCATTCACGGAAAATCTTCCCCTTCCATCTTACGTTTGTGCTATTTGAATAAATATGTTCAATTTCGTTAACTAAAACTATTAAAAATTGTTTTGGATAATTGAAATAAATCAAAAATAAAATAAATATTTGATGGAAAATATAAAAAGTACAAATGTTGCCTTGGCTACTAACTAAAATAAGTTTCATTTGAAATAGTAAAATTACAGTAGTAAAACTTAAACTGAGATAAAAAATGTAATCTCTTTAGAAACATAAAAACTGATAAAAGTGACAAAAGCACATACAAATAATACATTTCAGGATTAAAATTAAAACCGTAAAAGCGTATTCAATTATTAATAAATACTATAATAGTATATAAAGAATACCAAAATAACACTTGGATTGTGCTGCTGCGTATTATTTTGTACATGCATATATTCAAATTAGGTGCATTGGGTACAGGGCACAGTGACCAATGACGTTTGGCATCATTGATGTCAAACCTGGCACAAGCACATCTTGTGAATGTGCAAATGTGATTGAGGTTTGAGAGCTGAAGCATGAACACACTTGCTGTCAGTCACATAAAATAATTCCTGTGCTTTTCAAGAGATAAAGGGCCTGCTGACTCCATGTCTAGAGAACAGTTAATGAGTTCAAGTTCAGAGCAGATATGGGCCAGTGACTGCTCATTATCCACAGACCACAGGGAGGCAGAGGGTGATCGAGAGAGAGATAAAAGAGCAGCTGCTGTACATCCTCAGGTCATCACTCTGGATTTGACCGCTGCTGCCCATCTGCATCACTAGCATACTCGCATCCTGTTTCATACTTAACACTGATGCATAACACATGGCCCGTCTGATTCAACATGAGACAAGTACAGAATCTCAGTTCTTAAAAAAAAAACAAAAAAACATTCAGGACCCCCCTTTTCATGCTATTCAACCTGTCTTGCCTTGCCTATTTCTGTGCACTAATTCAAAGCACTTTTTACAAATGTAGTTCTCCCCCTAGTGGATTGTCACAATATAAGCAAACAAATTGGTTAAACAGCAAGTCAGGTGTGTGGCATGATGTAATAAAAATAATTATAAAATAAATAATCATTCTGAAAATAGTAAGAGATAAGATGCAAGCATAGGCATGTAGACAATCTATTTATAATTAGCATTAGTGTTATTACCAGCATTCCCTACATATGCATTCACAAACAAAGATTTTCCTTTGTTATATACTAGCATGTAGTCTTTTTCCTTCCATCCTGTGTCATCTGTAGGCCTCTAGAGACCTAGTGTGCTTCCTGCAGCTGGATCATGTTAACGTGTACCTGGGTCAGGACTACCGCAGCAAGTATAAAGCCCCAACTGACTACTGCATGGTCCTGAAGGTGAGGGATGACAATCAACTTTGTACATTGTATCAGACATTGCAGTTTTATGCGGTTATAAAAATTGTCTAAAAATATCAAAGTTTTAAAGGTGCAATAGGTGATTGTCTTCAGAAACATTTTTGGTATGCTGGTTGAAAGTCTCTTCACATCCTGATAGCAATCATTAAGTTAAGTGGTCTAAATGTATTTACATATTTTGTGGAAGGCGTAGGACCAAGAAATGTTCGTCCAGTCAAAACGCTCGCTCCGAGCATTTTGATTGACTTTCCTACCTGCCTGTCAACATATGTATTAGCATACCTCTGCTCACCCGGTTCGCGCAAACAGGATATGTCATCAGCGCGTTCACGTACTCTGTGCAGACAGAGCGAGAATGGCAGACAAACATCAACAACCCGATTTTCCTTCCTGGTATTGTAGTACTTTTATTAACTTTACAATAAAGTTATCTCACCGGTGAATGACATGTGATGTATTGTAGTAATGTTGTCTCTGGTCGTCTGGTCTGTGTGCATTCCTGCATTCAGGAGGCGTGGCTTTGAACGGCGATTTGCAGGGAGGGTGGGACGTATGCTTTCAGTGCTATCAGGCTAAAATTAGCATTTTCTAAGATCTCCTACTGCACCTTTAATTCCTTGCTATCAGATGTGAGTCACACTGCTTTGTTCCTGAAGAGGAAGATGAGTTGAAGCCATGTGTTCTTAAAATGCATTTACTTAAATGACTAAAAAAGTCATTTGAAAGTAGTGGAAGCAGTAAAAGAAGCATTTGCCTGTCCATATCTCTAGTTTATCATTATTTTCCAGATTTCCATTTGTCTATATGGTTAAAGCAGACAGCAGTCAGAGGTTTTTGCCAGAGAACATTAAGCGCTGGGATCTGTAAAAGTACAAAATCTCGGTCTGCATTACAATTTATGATTCTGGCCTGAACAACATATTTCTTCAGTTTGTGCAGACACCCTCAGAAGGAAATCAAAGCCACAGAAGTGAGACGAACATAAATATAGCCTGTTTTTGGTCAGTGTTTGGCTTTCCTTTGACATGACTTGTCTGCTGTTGAACTTATCTGGCGTTATTCTTACATAGCCAAAGTTTTGAGTACAGCATAAAGGATTGACCACACTGCAGTTTATTATTGTGAAGAACTGCCTACTTAGACAGAAAGAGACCATCTGAAAAGTGACTGAACACAGTATGTGTTTTACGCTCCATTTAGAGATGAGTTCATCTGAAACAGTTTATTATACCAGACAATCTAATTCAAATTATGGTAAAACATCAGCCAGCAACTAACAGCATAGAAATCACACAGACTTTTGATCCCACTTTGGCAAAGAAGCATTTATTGTATCGAACTGATACTGAACTGAACTTTGTTTTCAAGGATGGGTCAGAAATTGCATAAAAGCCATTCAATCAGTTTTACTTTTTTGGTAGTGCTTGCGAGTTTTGTGTTTAATACGCATCAGACATTTAGTGATCAGACTGTGAGCTAGTTGTGGCTGAATTTACTCTGACCATAGTCTAATACAGGGAAAAAGTCTTTACACGCAGACTATAAAATGCATCAGTATAGGTAACGTCTCTGATTTCGCCACACAGCACCCACAGATTCAAAAGAAATCACAGTACATCAAATACCTGTGCTGTGATGATGTCAGAATGCTGCATCAGTGGGTCAATGGAATACGCATTGCCAAGGTAACGTCTCGTTATGCTGACATCACCCTGCTTGGTGTATAATGTGTATACAGTAGCTAGGTTTTGTGGCTGAATCTATGTGATTTGTAATGCAGTATGGGAAGCAGCTGTATTTGAACTACCAGGAAGCCATGAGACGCACAGAGGCCGCTCATGACTGGTCCTCCCTCTCCAGCTCCAGTATCAAGTCTGGTTCCAGCTCCTCCAGTCTACCAGGTGAGTTCAGCAGTGCAACAGCAGAACTATAGAAATCTCAAATGAGATTTAACAGGCTTGTGTAATGTTGTCTGTGTTCACCCATTTAGTCAACTTTTTGATTCTTTCATGCAAACAGAATCTCAGTCCAACCACTCCAGCCAATCAGACAGCGGTGTGTCAGAGACCACATCCTCTGGTCATGTGCGCTCTCAGAGTGTCGTCAGCTCCATTTTCTCTGAGGCATGGAAGAGAGGCAATCAGGCAGATGAACCCAAGGTGACCGTTGAAGAACTTTACTAGTCTCTTTACTTGCGCTGCTTTGTTTCACCTCTGTTTCTTCATCATGGTGTCATTATCATCTCTTCTGTGTCTTAATCCATTTTGAAAGATCTATTGTTTGCAATATTATATTCAAGAAATAGGGTTCACAATATGTGCAATACACCAATCAGCATTAATCTGTTTTATATTAGTTGTAATGAAAACCTGAAAGAAAATATACGCATATACCAAGCAGAAAACAATGAGGTTCGTATGGTTTGATGGTGTCAGTGATATAATTATAGTTCTGATTTTGTCCAGTTTAATTAAAATGCTCTGTCAGTGGAATTTGCTGAAGTAGGATATGGCATAGTGTCAGCTACGTCCTAGTAGTGTTAAGTTTAATTGCTAAGAGGACAAGGGCAATTTAAGCGGCCCTTTGGGTAATTGTGGGACATTACTTGTATCGCACTGTCCCCAGATATATTACTTGTTAATTGGTCCCTTCTCTGTTTGTCTACCCAGGATGAGAATGTCAAGTCTGGAAAGGCTATACATTGGTGGGGATTGAGGTTAGGAGTGTGATAAAACCTCACACTCTAGCTGTTTATATTTGATATAATCCTCACATGTGAACCTCTAAAGCAACTAACCACTGATATGATGTGTGTGGTGGGCAGTACAACGTAGTTGTTTTTTGAATGCTGGGTAATTGGGGGCTGGTGTGAGACACCTACTGTAATAGTTTTTGTTAACTCTTAACAGACAGCGCACTGGTGTTGTATTATGAATAACCTGTTATGATGTTTGGTGTGTTTTGGTTTGGTATGTGTTATAAATGATACATATTGTCAGAGAAGGTAAGCACGACAAAAAAAAATGTATGCACACACTGAATTGCTGTTGTCTTAATTGGTTGTTTGGAAGAGCAGATCTCAATTAATACTAACAGTTCTTAGCTCCTCCCTTAAGACTTTATAACATTTCCTATAACATTTCATGTTATTTCACACTTTTAATTGCACTGTCTGTATAATATCTTGTTGCACACCATTAATATATATCCTTCAAAAAAATTTATGTGAGACACCTACTGTAATAGTTTTTGTTAACTCTTAACAGACAGCGCACTGGTGTTGTATTATGAATAACCTGTTATGATGTTTGGTGTGTTTTGGTTTGGTATGTGTTATAAATGATACATATTGTCAGAGAAGGTAAGCACGACAAAAAAAAATGTATGCACACACTGAATTGCTGTTGTCTTAATCGGTTGTTTGGAAGAGCAGATCTCAATTAATACTAACAGTTCTTAGCTCCTCCCTTAAGACTTTATAACATTTCCTATAACATTTCATGTTATTTCACACTTTTAATTGCACTGTCTGTATAATATCTTGTTGCACACCATTAATATATATCCTTCAAAAAAATTTTAATCAATGTGAACTAGATCTGTTCTAATTGAATCATTTTTGTCATTTCCACAGATGAGAATGGATGGCCCACCAGCACAGCATGCTAGAGCCTCTTACCCTCTACAACTTCCCCAACTGCCCCAATCTCTCCAATCTCGTAGCAGCTACAGTGGTGTGTCCCCAGTGTCCCCCTCCTCGCCACCATCTCCACCAGCACCTCCCCCTCTCCCCAACCCCACGCACCACTCCACCCCAGTTATGTTCACTAAATACAGCACCCTCGCTAGGTTGCAAAACATCTCCCAGGCTCCAAGTCATTACAAACAGACCCCCTTACTGGCAGCACAACAGCAACCTATGCCCCCAACACCGCCCCCACAGTGTCTCAAACCTGTAATGAATAATATGGCAGATACTGCCAGCAGTCCTCCTCCGCCCCCACCACCACCACCTCCTCCAGAGATGCCAGTGCCAGGGTCAGCCATGGCGGTGTTGAAGCATGCCCCCTTCAGCCCCCAATACGCTGCCCCCCCACCTCCAGAGGAAGACCAGCTGCCACCCCCACCTCACCTACACAGCAATGGCTACTTGCCTCCACCACCACCCCCAGAACAGTTAAAATACCCACCTCCCCTCAGCACCAATGGGCTCCAGCAGTTCTTAGCTGAAAAGTTCCCTAATATGACCTATGACTTCTCACCTGTCCAACAAGATGAAGAGCCTCCGCCACCTCCTCCAGTGTGTTTCTCTCCGCCCCCTCAGCAGTCAGGTCCACCTGCCCCACCTAAAACATTCACTGGTGGGTTTCCACCCCAAACGGCTCCGAAACCCGCCCACAGCATTTCCCCCATTTCCCCTGTGCCACCTTCTTTGTCTCCAACCCCTTTGGCCACCATGAAGAAACAACAAAGCCTCTCCAGTGGTCACAGCCCCAATCAACCTCCACCTATCCTTCCCAAGCAATATAGCCTTTCTTCCAAAGCTGCATCTGTATCTGCCCCCATCTCTCCCACCCAGTCGCTTGTAAAGCAGATTGTAAACCAGTTCCCTGACGCCCCTGATGGATCTAAATGTCCCATATCTCCTCCTGTGGTAAAAACCAAACCAAAATGGCAGCCAGGAGGGCAAGCTCAACCACAATCTCCTGAATTTCCTCCACCCCCACCAGAGAGTACCCTTGAATTCCCTCCACCTCCTGCTCCAAGTCCCCCTCCTGCCTCACAGCCTTCTGGCAAGATGGGATCACCAATCAAGAAGTCCCCATCGACGTCGTCAAATTCTTCTACTGGTTCAGGAGGGAAGAAGCCCCCTCCAACTCCACAGCGCAACTCCAGCATGATGTCCACCTCTTCTATTGAGTACCAGGAGTCCAAGAAAGTGGAGGATTTGGTCAGCATGTTTGCCCAAACCAGTCAAGCCCCTCCCAGCTCCTTCTCAACTCCATCCTCTACGACAGGATCACCTTCCAAGGACTCTTCCGCAGGTCTTCGTGCACCACCAAAACCAGGCAAGATCAACCTGGCTAATCTGCCTCTGGCTCTCCAGGGTAAGCCAGGTCAATATCAGCAATCCAGCTCAGACTTCCCCTCTCCTCCTCCCGAATGTGACTTTCCCCCTCCACCACCAGACTCAGAACTCCTGCCTCCTCCACCTCTCCCATCAGAACTGCACACCGGGGCTCCTAAAGTGGCCGTGGTGAACCCTCAACCCCAACACTCCTCCAGCTCCACATCCTCATGGAAGCAAAGCTCCTTGAAGAAAATGCCCCCTCCGACTATGCACCGCCGCAGCAGTGGCCCACCCGAGCCACTTGCCCTTTCTCCACCTCCTCAACAGATGCCTCTGTCCTCTTTTAACTCTCAGATCCCACCAACTTCCCCCAAGGCCAGTCTGTCAATCCAGCCCAACTTCTTGGAAGACCTCAACAGAACTCTCAAAAGGAAGTCCATGACTCGACATGGCTCCCTCACGTCCTCGAGAATCTCGGCCAAGCTGGAGCCAGTAACCACCATGGACGATATGGCCCTTCCGCCCCCTCCTCCAGAGCTGCTGCTGGGCCAGCAGAAAAAGGGCGGATACATGAGCGCCAACATCTCAGGCTATGCAACATTACGGCGGGGTCCTCCGCCGGCTCCACCCAAACGGGACCAAAACACTAAACTGACAAGTGAGTGGTAGTTGGGACATGTGCCGAGTACGGATATGCCACTCTCCTTTTCCACTCCGTTTATCTTCAACAGCTGAAATGTCTGCATTAAAATACTGCTCATTTTAACCCCCGATTATAACCACAATATGAAAAAGCCAAACCATCTATACATAAGCTTTTCTGCGTGTTTGTGCCGCTTTGCTATTAAGTGTAGCAGATATACAAAAAACGGAGAAAAAGAGACTGACATTGTTATTATAGGTACTGCATGGACACTGCTGTGAGGAGCAAAGGGATAATGTATATGTATGATAAAATATATGTGGAACAATGGGGTGGGAGGGAACTTGTACTTTTTTATATGAAATTATTTAATACCTGAAATATATTCTTATTTTAAAGTTTAGTTTTGAAACCCTTGACTGTAAACGTTAAACGTGAATAGAAAATCAGGGTTGTTGAACCGATGCTTGTGTGTGTGCGCATTTCGTCTGAGTGATTTGGTTGATCCACTCTCAGAAGAACGGTCGAGGGCCTGGTAATAGTGCCGCCCTTGCTTGTCATTAGATGTGCAAATCCCAATGTGGGAACTGCACTTGTGTAGCATACATTCTAAATGAAGTATTCTACCACACTTTCCACATTTAATTTAAATGGTTTAGAAACTTCCACTTAAAATGTCAAGAAAGAAAAAAAACAGCTACCATTGTTATTGATAAACTGTTATGTTGTGTTGCTGTGGACCCTTACTTATCATGAAGATGTCCAAATGTTAGACAAAGATGAAAATGAGCCTGTTGCCGCTTGAGTACATCTCGGCGTGTAGCTGGCCTGTGAATGGGATGGGATGTGATGTCTGTTTATGTTGGTTACATTGCTATCTGTCTGTACATACAGCTGCAGTTCCTGACTTTATCAATGTGCGTTAGCTCTGCATGAGTGAAACACACACAGTAGGAAGTGATGTCGTTCTCCTTATTTTGACCTCTGTCTATACTCAGTGCTGTATTAAAGTGTGTCACATATCTGGAACATCTATTTCTCATGTCATGGCAATGCCACAATGTACTGACGTTAATCTAGCATGCATGCTTCCATAGTATGGTTGCCTAAGATTGAGCACTTTGTAGGGTTTTAAGACCATAGCCACAAAATAAAAGGTGTCATGTCAAGTTTACTTGACTTACAATGCAAAAAATTCACTGTGTGCCTACTATCATTGTCATCCCTCTAACAAACTTGAATGCGTAGGTTGAGAAAACATGTACCTGTTGGTTTTGCATCTCCAAAAGACTTTAATTTTGAAAGGCTGAGCAATGAAATTTAGGAATAGATAGAGTTCTCTTTACAGGGAGGAGTACAGAGCTAATGCTGCTTCTTAAAGTCAGGAACCTTTAGTTAAATAAATGGGGAAGTAAATGTCTGTTACATTTAAAGTGAACAATATAAATGTGTAAATCACACAGAATGTTGTCCAAGTTCTTGTTATTTTGATGGTTTATTATCATCATACAATTAAAAGCTTCTTATGCTGAATCCTCTGATGTACAATGAATAACAATGTTAGTCCATTATGGACAATACACTATATAATACATGCATAATGTTTTAAAAATCTACAAATATAGCTAGCTACAGATATGCGTTGCACACGTTTATATGCCTGATTAAACTATGATGGAACTGTAAAAGAATGTGCCTTGGGTTGAACATTGCTCAAAAGATTAAGGCTATACTGCAGCAATTAACTACACACACTTTTAATTTTACACATTTAATTTTATAAGAGACACTCCTTGTTTGTTTACCACAGAATGTACAGAGAAATAAGGAGATCATTATTTGATTATAGTATTTTCTTGGTTGAAAATGTATCTTTTTAAAGCAAAACAATTCCATGTAAAGTTACTGTTTTATTTGAAACATCAGTTGGAGGTCTATCTGTTTGTCTGTCTATTTTAATCACATTTCATGAACTCACAGTAGTAATCTCGAACAGTTAAACTCTCCTCGACACAGAATGATTCCTGAAGACAAAGAGCCCAGAGGAACCCGTCCTGTCCGCCGGATAATGACCTCTTCACTGCTGGACTCTGAGCTGGACCCAAGCGCAGCTGTTTCAGCCAGACAACTGATGCCCAGAGGAGCTACAGAAATGCTGCCAACACGCACAAGACTGGAGCACAATTTCTTTGACTTGAGAAAGAAAAGAAAAGGTGAGAAATATCTTAGTATGATGTTGGTATTAGTGAAGTGTATGTGTGACCTGCAACAACCAGAAGGGAGACAGTAAAAACATTAAACCTTGTCTTACCGCAAGACGTCCCTGTTTGAAATGGCAATGATTCCTGTATGGTCTCCTGGTATATTTCAGACAGACTGTCTCCTTTCTTCCGAAACCAAGCAGGATATCATATGTATTATCACGTCCCAGTGTGATCTTCGATGACAAATATCAAATGAGTCTGTCATTTAATCTGTTTTCTAATGCTCTTCTTTCAAAATAGTATTAATGTTTGATAACATACAGAGCCCTGCTGAAAAAAACAAGAAAAACCATCACATAATGTGTAATGGTTTTACTGGTTATATAATGGGAACTACTGGTAATTGGTCACCTTTTATTGGATTGTTAAAACCACTAAATCTTAATGGAATATTTCCCAAAACACACTACAGGAAACCATTTTTGAATGGTTAAAAGTTGATGTTTGCAATGTTTATAATGGTATTTGTAGTGAAAACCATTATAATTTTTTTGTGATGGTTTCTATTGTTTTTTCAGCAGGGAGGTCAACTTCCTTGACTTTCTAAGATTATTTAGGCTATAGTCTTGTTTGCCAGAAGTTACAAACCCAAACGTTAGGCTAACCTAAAATTAACCTACATTTATGGTGCTTTTACTTTGAAGCTTGACAGACGTCAAGAATGCTGTTTAATAACTTAATAACTTTTGTGTTTAATCAAAACAGCATACAGATTTGAAGCCGAACGAGGGCAAGTGGCTATATATTGGTCGCATAATGTTTGTTTTTTGTGAATACATTTTTAGCGAGGGTTAAGTGTAACCCAGTTCTTTGTTGACTTGTTCATATAACCACTAGAGGGCGGTAGTGCACTATGAGAAACTGCTTGACTTTGTTTTGCTGAGAGGATTCCTGAGGCTGCAGTCTAGCGCTAGTATTTGTTGTTGGCAGATCAAATAGAAATTAATATATCTTCTTTTTTTTTTTAAAGAAAAGTACATATTATTACCTTTCGGGACCCCACTGCTTGTTGGCCTGTGCAGGTTGAAATTGCTGGACTGCCTGTTGACTTTATCGACAGAAACCTTCAATGCCAGGTTAGCCAGATGACTGAAGTTATTTCCAAGCTGCCCTGTTTAATTAGAGTAAATGATAACACTATCATAACTTTAACTAGTCAAGTAGCTGTCAGCTGTTAATGTAGTTACTCTAATATTCAGATGTTTGAGGTTGGTAATATTTTTTAATTTTTTTGGAATAAGTCTCTTGAGCTTACCTGCTGAAAAAACAGCTAAAACCAGCCTAAACTGGTTGGTCTTAGCTGGTTTAAGCTGGAAGTAGCTGGTTTTAGCTAGTCTCAGCCTGGCCAGGCTGGTAAAGCTGGTTTTAGCTGGTTGTTCCAGCTGGTCTCCCAGCCTCACCAGCTAAGACCAACCTGACCACCTAAGAAAGTGGCCAAAACCCCTCTAAAACCAGCCTGCTGACTAGCTATGGCTAGATGACCAGCTAAAACCAGCCAGCTGTTTTTTTCAGCAGACTGCACAGCCTCACCAGCTAAGACCAACCTGACCACCTAAGAAAGTGGCCAAAACCCCTCTAAAACCAGCCTGCTGACTAGCTATGACCAGCCTAGACCAGGCTAGATGACCAGCTAAAACCAGCCAGCTGTTTTTTTCAGCAGACTGCGTTTATTTTGATCAAAAATACAGGAAAAACAGTAATATTGTGAAATATTATTCCAGTTTACACGGACTGTTTTGTATTTTAATATACTTTATACTGTGTTTTAATATGCAATTTATTCCTGTGATGGCAAAACAGAATTTTCAGCAGCCATTACCCCAGTCTTCATTGTCACTTGATCCTTCAGAAATAATACATGCTAAATTGCTGCTTAAAAACATTTCATATTATTATCAGGGCGGAAAACAGTCGAACGGCTTAATATTTTCATGGAAACGGTAGCCTTTCCATGGACATTTTTATTAATATGAATGTTTTCCAATATTTTTGGATGAATAGAAAGTTCATTCATTTATTTGAAGCAATATTAATATAGGCTAAATATCCCAAAATATTTTCTAACTTTTTAATAAATGCATTTACTGTCACTTTTGATCACTTGAATGTGTCCTTAATCCATAATAAGGGAGAGAAAGAAAGAAAAGAAAGAAAAACTTGACTCAGAAAAAAAGAGCAAAAGCTGTCACTGGAACAGTAACTTCTCATGTAGGAACTAATACTTTAGGTATTAATATGCATCTTTTAGGGGTGAATAAGGAAAAAGAAAAGAGTACCTCTTAAAAAGGTACCACCCCACTGACAACTTTTGTACCTCTTTTCTGAATGCTGAAAGGTGGTGTACATTACACATATTAAAATATTTATATATGATATTTTATGTAAGACGTGCAATAATGATGTTAAGCACTATATGATTGTTAATGACTTGAAACATTTCTAAAGTGTTACTAAAGAATTGAAGTCATTATTATGTCCGTATAATATTTCCAGAAATTCTTTTAGATCCCCATCTTATGAACTTCATTAAATCATGAATGTTTTCTTACCTGAGACACAGCAGCACTGAAAGAAGAGCAGCAGAATGTAGGCTGGTGTCATCTTTTTTCTTTCTTTCTATAGTAACTTCTCATGTAGGAACTAATACTTTAGGTATTAATATGCATCTTTTAGGGGTGAATAAGGAAAAAGAAAAGAGTACCTCTTAAAAAGGTACCACCCCACTGACAACTTTTGTACCTCTTTTCTGAATGCTGAAAGGTGGTGTACATTACACATATTAAACTATTTATATATGATATTTTATATGATAAGACGTGCAATAATGATGTTAAGCACTATATGATTGTTAATGACTTGAAACATTTCTAAAGTGTTACTAAAGAATTGAAGTCATTATTATGTCCGTATAATATTTCCAGAAATTCTTTATTTAGATCCCCATCTTATGAACTTAATTAAATCATGAATGTTTTCTTACCTGAGACACAGCAGCACTGAAAGAAGAGCAGCAGAATGTAGGCTGGTGTCATCTTTTTTCTTTCTTTCTAGATTTCTTTTGTAACGCACTTCTGCTCTTCTCACTGTGTGAATGTATTTTTCTCCACTGCAGTGCTCAGTAAACAATCTTCCAGCGATGCAATGTCACAAGCCCTGCCTTGGCTTTAACCACAAAGTAAATGCTTTGCAGTTTTAATTGAGCTTTTCATAAAACCTGAAGACATTATGGTTTAGAGTCTGAAAATGCTGGATGATTATTTCACAATGGCTGCATATATGTGGCTTTTTGAAATGTCAGGGCTTGTGCAAAATGTACATTAAACATTTTTTTAAAACATGACTATGTGTCATGTGTTTTCATCACTCGTTGTCCTTAATTTGTACATGCTTAATCTGTTTGTACATGTCCTTCATTTGTACATGCTTAATTTTCATCAGTAGTAAATTGAACACTTTCAGAGACATATGACGTGTTTGAGCAGCTAAAGGGAGCCAGGAGAGACTGGGCTGGTTGTCACGCTTTTACTCGGTGAATATTTCTCACAGTGGATGTATTCTTGACTTTAGTGTCAATTTCTGTACATGCACATATTTTCTTGTCTCTGATTAAAAAAAAGAAAAGCTATTGAACTTTTTCCATCATCTTTGCCCAGAAATAAGGAGACAGCTTATTGCCTCAGTAGCAATATACTGTCACACTATACGGGGCAATTTGTCACAATGGAACCTGCCATAAAAGTATTGCATTTCACAAAACGTTAATTTTGGACTGCAGTTGTGTGAATTACATGTGCATTATTGTGATGTTTTTTTTTTTTAATCAACTCCCATTCTGACGGCACCCATTCACTGCAGATGATCCAATGGTGAGAAAGTGATGTAATGCTACTTTTCTTCAAATCTGTTCTGATGAAGACAATAAAAACGTCAGCAAATTTTCATTTTTGGCTTAATTATTCCATAAAGCATTCAAAATTAATCATAAAAAAATGTTAAAGGTAACCAAACGTACGAAAACTTTTTTGGCTAACAGATTTAATTGTACGAAATTATATAATAAAACATGACAGCCTGCCACAACCTGTTATTTGAGATCAATCCTTTTATCCTGGAAATTATCATAATTTTTTTTTTAAGTTTAGTATTGCTGACTCGTGTCTTCATGTGGTTTTATTCACTTGTTACCAAACCGTTATAGTAAAAATATGACAATGGAATTTCTATAACATTATCCTGATTTGAAACGAACGTACAGAAAGATACTGAGATGTAATCCTTGGGATATAACTCCACTCTCACGTGGATAACATCTATAGAACACCAATATTCTGCTGACTCTGTGCATTTTTCTCGCCTCACTTTTGATTCCGACTAAACAGAACTGCTCATTTGATATCTTGTTTTCACGGAGCTGAGGTTTGATTTTCACACTTTCACACAAACATTCACTTCCTCTTTCCTTGTGTAGGTGCAATTTTTGTTGTGTGGATACTGCAGCTATTTAGTACTTTAAAAATAAAATAACACTATATAAAGACGTGAACAAGCCTGTATATGATATAAATATGTTGAGAATCTCGTAGCTTCATCAAAGCAGAACAAGTCTTCTCTGCAGCTAACAGCTTGTGGGCGTCTGAGTGTGCAAACCTCCAGCAATCTTACGTACGTCTCGAGCCATCTGGGCCCCTGTTCGCTGCCAAGTTACGTAAGTCTGAAAAAGAACATGGGCTCTGCACTATAACAACACCATCTGAGGAGAAGACATTTCACTATAAACTTCCGCAACACAATCAAGACAGCATAGAAAGTCGTCAAAAAAAAATGATGTAGCTTATCATCAGCACAATTGTTCACGTTTGAACAATATCTGGATCTGTACACTTTTGTGTCTGATGTCAAAGGTCAAACATTTCTGTTAACTAAGAAAGCTCTGAGCAAGTGCCGTTTTGGAAGAGCCATCAAACAATTCGCATGGAAAGTTCTAGTACTGGGAAAAAAGGAAGGCTCACATTTAACATTAGAGATTTTGCACATTAGTGTTATCCTCTCACACATGGAAATACTGATGTCCATACTTTTTATTCAGTTATATTTGCACACAATATAGAGTTAATGGGTTTAATTGTTTACAAAAATTACTCTATTAAAATATATGTCAACACTGGTGTTCAGAGTGATGTGCTTTCAGACAGAGGTCAATTATCCCTCTAAACATCACATTTGGCCAGGTATTGCTGGGTAGAGAGATACGCTCACCTGGCTCTACCCTGCTTTAAACAACAGCCATCTGTTCTTTACATAAGATTCAAATTAAATTTCACTATGGAGAGACACAACATGGACACACTTATTTTAGGACCTGCAAAATGGAAAACTTTTTTAGTAGCTGGAGAAAGAGAGATCAGTGATTGTCAAATAGTAGCTTATATACATTTCAATAATACTACAAAATGGCACAATACATTTAGCATAAACACAAACAGCACCCAAATTAATACTGTAATATTTGGACTTACTGTCCATGTAACATGAATGTCTTTGTGTATAAGAGGTCATCAAGAACAAAAACGTGATGAACTAATTAAATATGGGGTTCTAACACTTTTTAACATGTTTTTTTCTTTCTAGATGATCATGATTATTGGATGATTTTTCAATGTCAGGTACTAACATGAATCAATAGACAAACTATATTATTGCGTAAATGTCTCAAAATGTCCCACAACCAGAAAGATGTTTCATGCAGGCATAGTTGCGGTTTTAGAAACTGTAGAAAATGTTGAGAAGACTGGAAATCACTACTACAGATATTTCAGGTTTTCCATGACTGTGGGAACCCTATAAATAAAATGTGAAAGGAAAAAAAAAAAATGTAAATAAGGTTCATTTTTATTAAGCATGCAGTCTATGAAGCACTACATACACTTATCAAATATTAACCAAATGGTCAGCATCATGACACAATATTTAAATGTTAAACAAACAAACAAACAAAAAAGTAAAACTGTTTTAAGTTCATGAGGTTACTAGATCTGACTAGTACTGCATGTGTGTTGGGGCTGACCGATTCTCATGGGGGGGGAATTAATAAACATTAAATATATTTAATGATTAAGTAAAAAAATAAAATAAAACCAAGGTGAGACCTTTGTGCAAATATTTCCTATATCATCAATCTGGCTCAAACTGATTTTTAATTAGATGGGAGAGAATAAATCAATCAATAACTTAATCAAAACACTTTACAGAGACAAATTAAAAAACCTTAAGCTGTCACAACATGTAATAAATAGAAAGCTACTTCTCTATATTCACTCTTTCTGTTCAGTTCCACACTTTGCTTGTTCCTTAAAACACATGAATGTAATAAACTCCCTTTTTGAGCCTGCCCTCACAGTAAAGCACACCCTGAACACACCTCAGGCCGTTCAGAAAACAATCCATTTCAGAGACATCAGTCAGCCCCCGTCCTGCCTTCCAAAACACTGCAATTCTGTGGAATGAGCAAAGGTTATGAAATATGGAAAAATAAAAATGTACCCACACTAAATCTAGCTCATGCATATCCTGAACTTCAAACTCTGTATCCTTCATTCAACAGTAAACATATTATTGGCTTTTATTCATATAATTTTATTTCTCTAAGTGTTTCCTCAGTCCTTGGTGCAAAAGTCTGGTCTGCAACATCTGGATGTTCAGCTTCACATCGCTTCCTCTTTTCTGTTGCACCTCTCATCTCTGAAGTCTCACGGCCTGTTATTAGCATGGTTTGTATGCACACATGCACTCTTCTGCAGTGTAAGATTAGCGCTGGTGGGCGTCGAGGGTTGGGGAGAGACTGAGGACACTCTCACTCCGTGTAGTGCATGATGGACTCCACGTAGTTTCCAGGGAAGAGTCCTGTAGTGTAGTGCATCACACCTTCAAACCAGCCATCATCATTCTTTTTAATGACATAGATGATGGCCCCCTCCTGGAAAGACAATTCATCTTCCTTGTCCTGCATGTAGTCGTAAATTGCCACCACTGAAAGCAGGAACAACAAAGAGACAGTCAAGTTACAAGGTAAGTTACAAATGACGAGGCCCATGTGGAATTTTTTTTTTTTTTTTTAAGATTGCTTTTTGGCATTTTTGCCTTTATTTACGATAGGACAGATCAGAACTGAAAGGAAGTGAAGTGGGAGAGAGATAGGGAGCGGGATCAGGAAAGGTCCTTGAGTCGGCATTCGAACCCGTGACAGCTGTAGTGCAACGACTGTATGTCGGCACACTGGCCACAAGGCTATTGGCGCCGAACCATGTGTGCCGTTCGTTTAGTTTTACAAATCCCTTGTGTTTTTATTACATTTTAGTGCTAATTTGATGATTCTTTCAGTAATTAATGAAGTCCTATTTGGAGAGTAATTGTGCAAATGCACATGGGGACATCTGTAACAAATTTGCATTGCACCTCAGTGATACATTTTGTGCATTTGGAGTGCGATTTCTTCATGGTGGAGGATTGAGTACTGTGATTCTACTAACCCAGGAACACATGGTCAGTTTCATGATTGTTAGCTGTAAACAGCTGTCTATTATTGCTTGGACAATTAATAAATGTATATATTTTATTTGAAAATAGGAAAATAATTTCCTATTTATTATTTTTATTATTGAAATACCGATTTTAAAATAGGAAAATTTAAATGCTATAATTTAAAAAGCTTTTGTCTCGCATTTTCTTTCTCAAATAGATGGATATCATTAAAAAATGTGGAAATTCGTAGAATCAAGTGGACCAAAACTTGTATTTACACAAGGTAAACATTTGACCCAGCTACTTGCTCGACTAGTATAATCAGTTGTGCATGCCCTAATTTATATTAATATACATAATATTTAAAAACTTTGATACCATAGAAATAGCCCATTTTAAAAGTTTACTTTTTTTTTTCTTCTTAATAGCTCCCTTTCACTACAGTGGAGCGATGATTAAAGGTGCAGTAGGAGATCTTGGAAAATGCTAACTTTAGCCTGATAGCACTGAAAGCGTACGTCCCACCCTCCCTGCAAATCTCCGTTCAAAGCCACGCCTCCTGAACGCAGGAACCCACACAGACCAGACGACCAGAGACAACATTACTACAATACATCATATGTCAAAACTTTATTGTAAAGTTAGTAAAAGTACTACAATACCAGGAAGGAAGATCAGGTTGTTGATGTTTGTCTGCCATTCTCACTCTGTCTGCACAGAGTACGCTGATGACATATCCTGTCTGCGCAGAGGTATGCTAATACATGTTGACAGGCAGGTAGGAAAGTCAATCAAAATGCTCGGAACGAGCGTTTTGACTGGACGAACATTTCTTGATCCTACGCCTTCCACAAAATATATAAATACATATAAATAAATTTAGACCACTTAACTTAAAGGGTTAGTTCACCCAAAAATGAAATTTAGCCCATTATTTACTCACCCTCAAGCCATCCTAGGCATATATGACTTCCTTCTTTCAGATGAATCCAATCGGAGTTATATTAAAATTTGTCTTTGATCTTCCAAGCTGTTTAATGGCAGTCAGCGGGTGTTGCAGTTCATCAGACCAAAAGTAGTAAAATAAAGCGCATCCATCTATGATAAAAAGTGCCTCACATGGCTCCGGGGGGGGGTGAACAAAGGCTTCCTGTAGCGAATCGATGCGTTTTTGTAAGAAAAATATCCATATTCAAAACGTAATAATCACTTTAATCTAGCTTGCGCCAACAGTTGAACACAGAAGCAGCTCCAGGAGGATGACGTAAGATGTAGGCGTTGCACATGCGTAGGTGAGTCTCGTGAAAACCAACGTTTGTTTACAGGAGCAAAGGAAGCCCAGTCTCCTCTTGGATTATATCGAAATCCTCCGACATTCTTCTTTACAAATCCTCGTTTTGTACTTCTAATTAGTGACCGTATTTTTGATCTCTCCGTTGCGCTTCCGCGTTCGTTACTTCTGAGCAGCGCATGTGCAACACCGACCTCATACGTCATCCACCCGGAACTGCTTCCGTTTACAACAGTGAGCGCAAGCCAGATTAAATTGATTATTACGTTTTAAATATTGTTATTTTTCTTACAAAAACGCATCGATTCGCTACAGGAGGACTTTGTTCACCCCCCAGAGCCGTGTGAGGCACTTTTTATTATGGATGGATGCACTTTATTTCACTACTTTTGGACTGATGATCTGCAACACCTGCTGACTGCCATTAAACAGCTTGGAAAATTAAAGACTCTTTTTAATATAACTCCGACTGCATTAGTCTGAAAGAAGAAAGTCATATACACCTAGGATGTTTTGAGGGTGAGTAATTCATGGGCTAATTTTCATTTTTGGGTGAACTAACCCTTTAATGATTGCTATCGGGAGAGTCTTTTAAGAGACTTTTAACCAGCATAACAAAAAAATTTTCTGAAGACAATCAACTATTGCACCTTTAACATTATTCTTGTAAACAGTTTCCTGAATTTTATTATTAAAATTGTCTTTTTTTTTTTTTAAATGTGTGCACAGTACCGTGAAGTGCAGCAGTTATTATACAGTACTTGCCAGTGGTCAAATAGGATTTACAAACCAACATTTCATCAAAATATGTTCAATGTACCTTTCTCCAAGTATGTTTGTGGAGCCCAGGGTGGGTCTTCTTCAGCGTAAGGGTCAGCGTATTCCACCACAGAAGACTCCTCTTCCTCATAGTCTTCTGGAGGTAGAACTGGGTTTTGGGTTTCCTCAAACACCTGCTCTTCCGAAGGGGGAGGTGGGGGAGGCACATCTGAAACTGAGAGATGAGAAATGAACAGGACACCACACGGACCAGGACACATTTAGACGAGAAGGCCATGCAAGCTCATGGATCCATGCAGAAAGCACAAGAGGTAAATTATGATATGGATGTTTACTGTGAGAAAGAAACAGTGATATAATTTTGACTCCTAATATTGTCAGACAGACAGACGCATACACACATGAATGCACCTGTGTAAAAAAAAAAAAAAGAAGATAATGCAATCAGCCTGCCTTTAATATATCATACAAAAGAACTGTTTTGTATTACCTATGAAAATAATACAGTATGTAATGGTGGGGTGTAACACTACACTCATGTCACATTCACTTTTAAAGAAGCCAAAAGAAGGCTAATATAAATAAATAAATATATATATATATATATATATATTTTTTTTTATTATTATTATTACTAAATAATAATAATAATTGATAACTTTAAACATATCAAAACTTAATTTTTGATTAGTAATATGCATTGCTAAGGATTTCATTTGGACAATTTTAAAGGCGATTTTCTCAATATTTGGTTTTTTTGCACCCTCAGATTTCCAAATAGTTGTATCTCAGCCAAATATTGTAATATCCTAACAAAACCATACATCAATGGAAAACATATTTATTCAGCTTTCAGATGATTTATAAATCTCACTTTCAAAAAAATTGGCCCTTATGACTGGTTTTGTTGTCCAGGGTCACATATAACATTAATATAATTAATAATAAAGACTTTTTCATTTATAAAAACAGGTAGATTTTAATCAATTGACAGCCCTGAAACCAGGATATATTTTCATGCTTTCAACAGCAAGTCTTGCGATGAGAAGCCACATTGAGCTGAACGTGTGTATGAGTGTCTCTCTGAATGCAGGAGGGTCTCATCAGAAAACCTCAAAGCCACTTACTGGTTTCCTGTACGCGAGCCACAAAACCCGTCAGTGGAAGCTGGGGTGTGATCTGCAGTACAGAGGGGGGAGGGGGGGCCACTGAGGCTAGGCCACAAGACCACAAAAAGCACAGAGGAAGGGGGGAGTGTGTGAGCATGAACCAAGATAAAGAAAGTGAATGTGAAAGGGAAAAACAGAAGACAGTAGGCAGTTAGTTTAGTGTGCAAACACTGTCTGACAAACAGGAAGTGGTCACCTTGGAGCAGAAAGGATGAAGGGTGAATCTACACCAGCTAGAGAGTTCAAAGACTAACCAACATACATCAAAGCACCAATATTAACTGCACATTATCTGCACTACATTAACTGCACATTATTATTAAGAACCTGATGAGAGAGATGTTACTACAGAAAAAAAAACAAATGTGGTAAAGCAAATATATGATGGTGTGTCAAATACAAATGTTAAAAGAAAGTAGACTGCAGGTAGGGGGTCCATGATGTACTCCATCTCAGAGAACAAATGAAACTGCCTTTGACGAATCACCAGAACAAATGTTCTGAAAGACGTCAGGTCTGAATAGTGAGAGCAGTACCTTGGTTCTGATTGTAATAGGGCCCTCCGTTCTGCTGGCTGGGGGGCATGGAAGTCTGACCCGAGATTGAGGGCAGCCGGCGATACGGCAGTGAACCCCCCACTGTGGGCGCGATCTGCCTGGGGATGGGCCTGTTCATGCTGTAGAACTGAGGACCACCTGCATGAACAACACAGCCATGAGATGGAGAAAACACTGACTGCAGACTGATCCACCTTTATTCCCTATTAACAGTCAAAAAATAAATGAGAAGAATTGTGAGAGGTCTACAGTCAAGACCATTCAAAAACAAGCATTTTGACAATGACCGTAAATGTCATGAAAATTAAGTTTAAACTGATCTGGACTAAGGAGGTTTTCTTACTAGATCTTCTTGGTGTGGACCAAAGTACATTTGATGATAGCAGTACAATTTCACAAGGATGGTTCGCAATTGCCATGAATAATCTGGCCTAATTTGGAAGGTGGGATTTGCACAATATTTTTAATAGAGTGCTGCAGGAATAACACTTTTCTTTTTGTAATATATACTGTATATATTTGTAATTTTTGGCATTTTCACCTGTACTATGATAGGACAGATCAGACCTGACAGGAAGTGAAGTGGGAGAGAGATAGAGGGGCGTGATCAGGAAAGGTCCTTCAGTAGGGATTTGAACTCGGGAAAGCCTGTACACTGCCTACAAGGCTATCGGCACCAACTGGAATTATATATTTTTCTAAGCCAAAACATTTTGCATTTGCATTTAAGCACTTCTGGTTCCAAGTCAGTTTTTTTAATGTTTTTGGTTAAATGCCTGAAATAAGGTCTGTGGTCAATACAAGCTCAATTTTATTTTTTGATAATATGTCATTTTAATACGTAATATGTAATTTTTTTTAAAAGCTTTTACTTGTCTTGGAAAAAGGTAGTTATTAAATGTCATTAAAAATCATGCTGAACTCTCTAAATCTACTCACTGTTGCTGCCTACAATTGTGCTCTCACAAATTTTTCTAACTCAAACTTTCATGGAATGTGTTTTTAAATAAGCATAATGGTAGTGGCGTTGAAGTCATGTCATCATGGTGTAGTTTATTTATACTCTACATTTAGCTTTTTACTTTTGGCAATTGTATTAAGGCTTTATAAATTCATAAAAGTTGTGTTTACTTGAAGAATATCATGATGAATAAGATGCTTTTATGATAAGATGTATATCTTATATGACGCTTATACTGATAAGAGCTTATTTTCTGCAATAATCCAAACGTCAACGGAAAAATCCTACTGGTTTTCGTCAGGGGAACCAGGTTGATGTGAACGCCTAGTAAAATTACGTCATCACTGCAGGATTCCAGAGAAAAAACAAAAGCCATTAATCAGCTTGTATTTAAGTAACATGACACTAAAAATAATGCAACACGTAATCTTGCTTAAAGAACGGTTGTACTCAAGCAAAAAAGTTTGCATCTTTTTTCTCTGCCAGTGAAGTCGCAGTGGTACTTTTATAAATGATTAAAACGACAATGTTTGAGTTGGCACAAACAATGAAACAATGTGTGAAAACCTGCAGAGACTCATGAGAAAGCAAAATGAGTAGGACACAAAGACCAAAAATTCACCACAGAATAATGTGATGTATCAGCAGGTGGGGAATGAAACAAGGGCAGAAGGTGTGACTGATGGGCTGGAAATGGGCCGGACAGTGGCGGACTCACCTGTCCCAGGGTTGATGCTGGATGTAGCACTAGCTTCAGCTGAAGCAAGGGGTGGTTGAGAGGGAGGAGAGCCATTATCTGGGGTCAGAGAGCTCTCAGTGGAGTCGGGGTGAGTGGGGAGAGATTCAGGGATTGAGGTGGGGTTGGCTGAGGGTTGTGTGGGGATTAAATTAGAGGACATAACAGAAGGCTGAGTGGAGTTAGTTGGAGCTGAGGTTGTGCTGGCACCAGCAGCTTGAGGGTAAAAAAAGGAGAGAGGGAAGAAACCAAATGAGAAATGCTTTTGCATTTCGCTTAAAGGGAACTAATGTGGGGCATGCCAGAAAGATGTCTTGCTTTAACCCCAAAGTATACTTTGATTTTGTACACATATGCTAGCGTTTGTGCTGTTACAAAAATCAAATGGTGAGAGTACTATTCTGGTGACAAAATTTGTGTCACGCGCACTGTGTATACCCTCGCATATGCATAAAAGCGGAAGCATACTTTGGCATTAAGTATCAGAGAACATGATAGAAAAAAGACTGAGCTAAAAATCTGGTCCCAATTCAGCTTTTGTGAAGACCAAGTATATCAGCGGTTGCTAATCTTGCTCCTGTAGGGCAATCCTTTCAGCATTTTAGATCAAGCCCTAATTTAACACACCTGAACTAATTAATAAAGGTCTTCAGGTTGACTAGAATCTTCCAGGCAGGTGTGTTGAAACTAAGCTCTGCAGGACATTGGCCCTTGAGGATCGGATGTGTATGCAAATCTCATAAAAAAAATTCCTTGTTTCAGTCATTTGACAGTAAAAACTGTGATTCCTGAGTTTCACCCATTCAGCAAAAAAAAAAAAAAATTATTTAAACATTTACTTATGTCAGCCAAGATGCTGTTTCAATACACAGAAATAAACAGTAAAGTGAAAATGTACAATAGGCACTATAAAAATAGTGTATTATATTTTATTGTTCTTGTAGCTCCAACAACAGTGCATGGCATTAGCAACAGCAAGGTTGAGGGATCAGTTCCCAGAGAATACATGGCAAACACGTGGGGGAAAAAGTCACTTTAGATATACATAAATGTGAACGTTATTCTACCAACCCATAAGTACATTTTCTGAAGCTATAAGATAGGTTTGTGAAGAAAAGACCAATATTTCAAGCAGTTGTTCACTGGAAATCTTGACTGAAAACTACAGCATCTTTTCTAGCAGTTGACACCATAAAAGGACAAGAACTACATACAATTTTAATTAGTTCTTGCTTGTATCATCAAAAGTTTTTCTGTGGAAATATAACTGAACTCATGTGTTCCATAAAAACAAAAAAATACAAAATTGGAGCAACATGAGGTTGAACAGATGAAATTATTTTATCTTTTGGATAAACTATTGTATTAATGTTCTTAGCATTTGAATCTTGATTTAAAGCCAGTGATTAGCTCATACCAAGCCCTTTTTATAACTGATCAAAAAACAAATGACCGCAACCAGACTGCAAGCGGTATATGTGTTGTTAAGTGTGCTTTCTGTGATGAAGATGTCACCTGGGAAGGCGCTGGGTGGAGAGGGTGTGGGAACAGCGATTGGAACACCCACACTGCCGCTGCCGCTGTTTTCACGACTGCTGCTGCGACTGCTGGGATGACTGCCGCCACTGCTCCCGCTGCTGAACACACGCTCCAGATTACACACCTCACACACACGTCTCATGTTATACACATACTGACATCCAAAGACTCACACACACAGAGACAACAAAACCGATGAATCATAAGCTCTCTCAAACACACATACATCACACAAACAATGAATCACAAATGAACCAACAGCTCACACATAACAGGAATACACAGCAGCATGGGTTGGTTCAGTGTCTATGACAAAAAGAACATGATATGGCAGCATTTGTGAGTCACAGAAAGAACGGAGAAGCAACCGCAGAGACTTTGTGGGCAGAAAGAAGCACACTCATAGCCTGCACTCATACTGAATGCACAAATGCTGAGCACATGGGGCACAGGCTGCATGAGATAATGTGCTTGAGATGCAGAGAAAAGAGCAAGAAGAAATCCACAAATCAATCAGTAATGAGCATGAAGGTCCTTGAGACACTTTTTTGAGATGAAAAGAAAGACAGCAATGGCAGGCAAATATAGAGCTGAAGCAGCTGACAAGACATACATTAAATGGCTGAAGAGAAAAACGAACTGTCAGCATCTTTAGAGTTAGCAGCAATAATTATTTTCTAAGTCGACATGAAATAGACATTCACCTATTTTTTAATGCATATTACTGATCTGACCTTGCAATTTTGATCATAATGTCATCGCTTGATCGTCCAGTGAAAATGGTTCTCTCTGGCGACGGATGCTGAATTTTTTTCTAATCCTTTAAAGGGGTCATATGATGCGATTTAAATTTTTCCTTTCTCTTTGGAGTGTTACAAGCTCTTGGTGCATAAAGAAGATCTGTAAAGTTGCAAAGACTAAAGTCTCAAATCCAAAGAGATATTCTTTATAAAAATTAAGAGTCAGCCACACCTACCTAAAACGGCTCGTTCTAACACACCCCCACATATCTACCTCACTATGTGGGAAGATTTGCATAACGCCGGACAAATGTTCACGCAAAGAAAGGCGGCGTAACTTTTATTCTTGCTGTAGTTTTGTTGTTTCCGCCGCCATGTCGTAAAGACGCTGTGTGCTTCATAGTGAAAGCGAAACTACTTTGTTTGGTAGGACGATATCTGCTTCGTCATGCCTAGAGCTGATCCGTGCTGGTCGCTGAGGAAATACAACAA
>NW_015505399.1:661969-681508 GCF_001515645.1 Sinocyclocheilus grahami | reverse complement strand
CTATGTGGGAAGATTTGCATAACGCCGGACAAATGTTCACGCAAAGAAAGGCGGCGTAACTTTTATTCTTGCTGTAGTTTTGTTGTTTCCGCCGCCATGTCGTAAAGACGCTGTGTGCTTCATAGTGAAAGCGAAACTACTTTGTTTGGTAGGACGATATCTGCTTCGTCATGCCTGGAACTGATCCGTGCTGGTTGCTGAGGAAATACTACAACTTTGCGCTGTCGATCGTCGGATCGGCTTTCACCGTGGACGAAGCGGAGTCCAGCCCGGAGTCGTCACATGTCCTTCCGGACGCTCCTTCGTTGTAATCGCCGGCCGCGCCGTTCTCAAGCCCACCTGCCTCTGCTCACACTAACCCTCCCGCCATTCCTCACGCTAGCCCCCGGCCTCTGCTCACTGTAGGCCGCGGTGTGTGATGCTGTTTCGTTGTGAAAGCGAAACTACTTTGTTTGGCCTTCCAAAAATGGACACGACTAGAAATCAGTGGTTAAGTTGTATTTACAACACTGTTCCAGAACACTTCAACCCAAATATTCAGATGTGTGCAGCACATTTTATGGACGACCGTTTCCTGATCCGGGAAGAGTAGACTACAATGCCGGCTGTTCTGACTCACAGACTGTAAGTACGTCTTTTATATTTAAAGAGTTTTTATATTTTATATATTTAAAGCGAGTTTTTTGGGCAGTGTAGAGTAGTGCTTGTTGTTTGTCATTTCTCCGATCACAAATGCAGACATGGTTTTATGTTTACGAGGCTTGGGTGAATTAAGCCCAAGTCTTTTCTTGGCAGTTTTCGTGAAATTCACCATTGTAGGCTCTAAAATTATGAGGGGAAAGGAGATTTGGACAACACATGCTGGACTCAAAACCTCCATCATTAAAGCTCTACAAATCCAATGTGTTAGGATCATGTGTGTTACCACAGTGCCAAAGCTCCAGCAACTTCAGCTTTCTGTAGCCTTTAGATGCAAGATTAAGGCTGAACTCTGTTTGTAAAGGCTTTGATGATATTTAAGTGTTCTCAAACATGAATTGGAATATATTCAAATCATCAGCCCTTCTGAGCTTCAGGAGGGCACAGACATTGTTATTTTTGTCCAAGATGTTCAATAACATTTCCAACTGGCAGACAGATGGGAGAGGGCTGGGGAAAACAGCACCAAATGCTCTTTTTCGGATCCTGAAGTGACAAGAGGAAATCGTAAAGAGCATATGAGAGGACTTCAGCATATGCACTGTTTAGGGTGAAAACGAGAGAAATTATTAGGATTGTTTTTAGTCAAGTTGGAGAGTGTACTGAATAGTGTTCCTGCTCATCAAGTAAAACACAGGATGTTAACAAGGTCAGAGTTCGATTCCCAGGAAACACACATTATAAAATCGCTTTAGCTAAAAGTGTCAGCCAAATGCATAAATGAAGACATTACAGGCATCCCTGCAGATGGCACAGAGATCAAAAGAGAACAAGTGAGAGTGGTTACATAATTTCAGACACAGCTGAAAAGCTTCAAAGGAAAGACCCAGAGAGAACTATCTGCAAGAGTCTATCTGTGCTTCTTATTCTGCAATGTAGTGGACTTGATCTTTAAAATCCTCAGGAAAAAACAAACAAGAAGGGTAAAGTTTAAGATGGGAGAAGAGAAGAATCCCAGAGAAGGAGAGGCTCTGCAGTCATCTGAGAGCATCTTCAGGCGTCTTTATCCTCCATGACTGATGATGCGTTTATGTGAGCACTGCTAACGTCACTCATATTGCAACTGGTTGCCAGGGTTTCCGATTATGCAATTGTGCAGACAATCAGTGATGCTTGTTTTAGAAGTGCTGAGGAAAAGCGATGTCTGTGTGAAAGAGCTCTGCAGCAAAACCAACTAATCAATGTTAGCTAATAAATACACGTACATTCAGTCACTATAGTTGCCAAAAGGTCCCAAACTGCTTTAAGTCAGTAAATACAGAGACATGCATGCACACTTAGAGCAGTACGAGAGATTTGCTCCGACAGAGAGGAGAGGATGAGGGTAATGGTACCTGTAAGTGCGGTTCCGCTGATTAACAGACGCCGTGCGCACAGGACTTTGCTGCAGAATGGGCGCCATACTGCGTGTGGGGCTGGGGACATAGTCATTTGGCACCACCGGAGGCCGTACTGGCTCAAGCGTTCTGTAGGGGGAGTGTCTCCTGTCGGAAAAGACAGCAGGTCAATAACCTTGGGAAAACTTAATCAGACAATTACTAGCCTAGAAAACTTAAAGCTGCAGTTCGTAAGTTTAGCCTCTTTGTCGCCATCTCTGTTTGAAAACCTGCAATTGCAGCTGTTTGCGGAATTATCTTCCTTGCGTGGGTTGTGCGCCGGCACGGCTCCAGCGCGGATGAATCTAATGTTCTGAAGAGTATGTGTGGCAGTCAGTCACTATCTAAAAAATCGGTTAGCTCATATCACATCAAACCGTGCAAATTATTATTATTGTATTACTTTATTCTCAAATTATGAATGTTAACAACATCAGCATTGCGCGACTGAGTATAGTGTGTATTAGCGTGTAGATTTCAATTTCTGCACAGTCTAAAACCTTCTCCAGAGTGCTTAGGACCTCAGACTGGGCTGAAGGTTTACCTTCCAACAAGACAATGACCCTAAGCACACAGCTGAAATAACGAAGGAGTGGCTTCACAGCAACTCTGTGACTGTTCTTGAATGGCCCAGCCAGAGCCCTGACTTAAACCCAATTGAGCATCTCTGGAGAGACCTAAAAATGGCTGTCCACCAATGTTTACCATCCAACCTGACAGAACTGGAGAGGATCTGCAAGGAGGAATGGCAGAGGATCCCCAAATCCAGGTGTGAAAAACTTGTTGCATCTTTCCCAAAAAGACTCATGGCTGTATTAGATCAAAAGGGTGCTTCTACTAAATACTGAGCAAAGGGTCTGAATACTTAGGACCATGTGATATTTCAGTTTTTCTTTTTTAATAAATCTGCAAAAATGTCAACAATGCTGTGTTTTTCTGTCAATATGGGGTGCTGTGTGTACATTAATGAGGAAAAAAATGAACTTAAATGATTTTAGCAAATGGCTGCAATATAACAAAGAGTGAAAAATTTAAGGGGGTCTGAATACTTTCCGTACCCACTGTATATAAAACCATTTTGATTTACTTAATATCTGTTATTCTGAAATTTTACAATCAGAACTTTTAGCATTCCAAAGCAAAACAGTTATAATTCACCAACAGCATGATTTCGGGTTTCTATCTTTAAAAGATGTGCTATTTTTACCAAAAGACTATGCTTCTTGACTTTTTTTTTTTATGAAAGAAATAAAACACTAAAGCAACAGTAGACAAAATCCTCACAGGAAAAAAAAACTAACAGACATAATGAATCTATTAAAAAGTCACATTTCTTCCAAAAAACAAATAAGTAAATAAATACATTTTGCTTAGCCTAAATAAAATCATGCTATTTTGCAGTGACATTTTAATGACAAAGGACATTTCAACCCCAGATTCTTATTACCATAATGTGTGCAGGCACAATCATATTCCTACAACTGCCCCTCTGTCAGATACTAGGTAGACCGGAGTTCCCCACCTCGTAAAAATCTCATCAATGAGGATACGTGCTATCTGAGGTGCTTTGGCCACACGTATTGGAAACAGTTCAACCCATTTTGAACAATAGTCTACTACGACTAACAAATGTTCATTCTGTTTTGGGCTCTTTGGAAAAGGCCCCATCAAGTCTACACCCAACATATGTCCAGGCTCAACGACAGGAGTAGACTGTAGGTAGCCTGACAACTTGGAGAGGGTTGGTTTATACTTCTGGCATGTTTGGCATTCCTTGCAGTATTTCCATACATCACTCCTCAAACTTGGCCAGTAAGCAACTTCCATCAATCTCAACAGCGTTTTTAGTCGACCCAAATGCCCACTAAGTGGGTTGTCATGTGCATATCTTAAAAACTCAGGTCGCAAACAAGCAGGTAATTACCAGCAGTAATTTTGGCCCTTTTTGTCCGTCCGGTACACTGCGGAACAAGAACCCATTTTGAATAACATGGTGAACTCTAGATGGATCTGAATTAATCTGTAAATTAGCCTTTTGGCACAACTCTTGTACTTCCGGGTCATTCTGTTGTGCTGTTGCGATATCTGCCCAGTCAACAGGTAAATTGGCCGGGACTCCAGAATCTCTGGTGGCTTTAACCATTGCAAGCATGTGTGTCGAGGTAGTGTCTAAACTTCGGGATAATGTGTCTGGGACAATATTACACTGTCCCTTTCTGTACTTCACCTGGAACTCATAGCCTTGAAGTCGAATTGTCCAGCGAGTTAATCTGGATGAAGGTTTGGGATGTTGGAAGACCCAAGTTAAAGCGGCATGATCAGTGATTACCTCAAATGGTGTTCCTTCCAAATAAGCTCTCCATTTTTCTGTAGCCCACACAACTCCAAGACATTCCTTTTCGGATACTGAGTATGACTGCTCTGCTCCTCGAAGCGGTCTAGATGCATATGCAATCACATGCTCTTGTCCATCAATCTCTTGTCAACACAGCTCCGAGACCAATTTCACTTGCATCAGTTTGTACCTTGAAAGGCTTGTTGAAGTCAGGAGGGATAAGAACAGGGGCTCCAGACAAATCTTGTTTGATCCTTTCAAATGACTGCTGACATTCTTCAGTCCATGTCCACGTAGCTTGCTTCTTCTTTAGTGAAT
This sequence comes from Sinocyclocheilus grahami, assembly GCF_001515645.1. Classification (NCBI taxonomy): domain Eukaryota; kingdom Metazoa; phylum Chordata; class Actinopteri; order Cypriniformes; family Cyprinidae; genus Sinocyclocheilus; species Sinocyclocheilus grahami. The sequence continues at coordinate 676,780 of NW_015505399.1, read as the reverse complement.
GGAGTGGTGTGGCTTTTTCAGATAGATTTAGAATAAAACGGTGGTACCATCCAGCCAATCCCAAGAATCTTTGTAAATCTTTGAGAGACTGAGGTACTGGGAAATCACATATTGCTGCAACCTTAGCAGGGTTTGTTTTTACTCCTTCAGAGGATACCACATGGCCTAGAAAGGAGAGAGATCGTTGCACAAGGTTACACTTCTTGATATTCAACGTAAGACCGGCTTGTTGGAGACAGCTGAAGACTTGATTCAGGTGTTGTAAATGTTCTTGTTCATTTTTCGAATACACTACTATATCGTCTATATAAACAAAGCAACACTTCCCTCTAATGTCTTTGAGAACACACTCCATCAACCTTTGAAATGATGCTGCAGAGTTTTTAAGACCAAATGGAAGACGCAAGAATTCGAATTGTCCTGCTGTTGTTACAAATGCAGTCTTTGGAATACTGTCAGGTTCCATTTCCAATTGCCAGTATCCGCTCTTCAAATCTAGCGTACTGAATATTGATGCTCCATATAAAGACTCCAGTATGTCTTGGATCTGGGGCATGGGATAACCATCCAAGTGGGTTTTGGCATTCAGTCCCCGATAATCCACACACAGTCTTAAATCACCTCCTTTTTTAGGTACAATGACGACAGGCGAAGCCCATGGAGAAACTGAGGGACGAATAATATTCTTACTTAACAGCTCTTGAATTTCATTATCAATGAACTGTTGTCTTGGTACTGACACTCTGTATGCTCTCTTCCTAACGGGTATTTCATCTGTTGTGATGATTCGGTGTCTTACCATTTTGGAGTGACCAATTTCGTGAGTACAGACAGTTGGCCAATTTCTCATCAGACTTTCTAATTTATTTTTAAATTGATCAGTGGAGTCTGATTTCAGGACCATTTGGTTGATGGATTGTAAGGTTTCTACTGTCATTTGTGGTGTAGATAGTGCAAGATAGAATTGGAGTGAAGGTTTGGAAGATTCATGAGACCACAGCGGAAATCTCTGCACAATGCCATCATCCTTGGGAGAAAACCAATATTGTAAGTTCTTGAAATCTAATATTATTCCTGAAGTCCTCAAGAAATCCATTCCCAGGATGATTGGAACGGTCAGATCAGAGTCTCTCATTACATACAAGGTTAACTTAAACATCTTGCCTTGCAGTTCACACTCCCAATCAGATTTTCCTAAAGCTGTTTGACTTTGGCCGTTTGCTAGTAGAAAATTTTGTCCATTACTTGACTTCCATACCTCATGATTTTTCAGTTGCCTCCAGCAGGATTCCTGAATCAAAGAAAGTGTACTTCCTGTATCGATGACAGCTTGTAAGTACCTATTTCTCAGCAGGATATGTAAGGTAATCATGTTCGGATCTTGTATTGGAGTACTTTGGACTGATTGCATTACTCTTGTGTTAGCATGGGGAGGTTTAGGAACTGTTTCTCGGTTAAGTTGTGACTTCTTTCTTTGAGCCTCAGAGTTAACATTATTCCAATATTTTTTTGATTCCTCCAAATCTTTCTCAATTTGTGTTCCAATTCTTACTAATTCACCAACATTTCGTACTGTTCCTCTAAGTAGGCTGGCTAAACGTGGGTTACAATTTCTAAGAATGGACTGCAAAATCTCTTTTTCGGACATATCCTTTTTCCATTTTAAACAGAGGGCTCTGTAGTAAAAAGCAAAATCTCGTATGCTCTCTTGTGCACCTTGTTTTCTCTCTAAAAGCCTTCTAGCTGTTTCATCCTCATAGTCTTCATTCAAAAATGAATGTAGGAAGACTTTCTTAAATTGTTCCCAGGTCTGTACATTTCTCTTCTCAGCCACCCACCAATCTTTTGCAGTGTTCTTTAAAACAGAGGTAAGGGAAGCAAGTATTTCATAGTCAGACAAGGGTCGAATGGCTAGATATTCCTCACATCTCTCAATAAATGAAACGGGATCATCATCTTCACTGCTATTAAAGTTTGGGAACTCTATCTTCACAGGTGGAACTACCGAAAGGCTTCCAGAACCAGACAACTGAGTGTGACTTGATTGAACTTGATAGGTTTGGTTATTGAATTGGGAAACTGAGGGTGACGGGATGGAGCTTTGGGTTGGACGAATTGGCGTTGACTTCAGAGGGATGAGAGATTTGAACTTATTGTCAATCTGGGTGTCTCTTCGTTTTAAGCAATCTACCATTGAGCGACCCAAGTCTTGGATATTAAGTTCAAGTTTTTGCTGAATTCTAGAACATTCCCTCTCCATTCGATAGGTTAGTCTGTCTTCCATTTTCTTACATCTACTCTCCACTTCTGTCTGAGAAAAACCTTCACTCACCTTTTTATTACATTCTTCCAGTCCTTTTTCCATCTTTGTGAGTCTCTCCTCTAGCTGTTCCAAACTGTCCATAACAGAAGATAAAGAGTTGAACTCTGGTCTTTCTTCCATTTCGAATGGTGGAGGTGGTGGAAAAGAAAGGTTATCAACAAACTCAACAACTCTTTCCTCTTCATCTTCAGAGTCGATATACAGTTCACTGAACGTACTGACAAGCTCTCTAATAGGTTCCCTCCTGGTGACAAATGGTTCAGTGGTAAAGTCAAGCTTGGGATCAGGTTCACACTCACCCTTGACTTATACAAAAATCATGTTGCCCTCTACTGCCTCCAGTGGTGAGGAAGATAAGTCCTATAACAGGCTTGTGACTGTTATACTGTGATACATATTTGTATTTTTTTTTACTGTATAACAGTAAACTAATTACAGTATTTTTTAAAAATCAGCATAAAGTACAACAAATACTAATTTTTTCAACTGTACAATAATGTGAATTCACCCAAAAATGCACTTTATTGTCATGAAGATAAATGTCACAAAGAAAATTGCAAAGAAAATCTTAATGGTCCTTTAAAATAGACGTTTTTAATATAACTATTGACATCTTGACAAGTTTTGTGAGATTCACCCAACAGTTTTAACAGATATATACAGATTTACTATTTCCCATCACTTGCATATGGATTTTATGAGGGAATGAGCTTTAGCTGTGTTGTGTTGCTGACCTGTCCATTAAGCAGTACACAATCTGGCCTGCAATGATCAGCCATCATGGGGCGACACAGGAAACCAAGAGTGCCAATCTGCACAGCTAGTGCTCAGAAAACAGGGCAGGACACACCCTCTGTCCTCAATGCTCAAACATCAAGCTCCATCTTAATAATGAACACACTTTAAAAATTGAGCATATCTGATCTTTCATAATCAGTTTCACGCTTTCACAATTTTAGATACCAAAGCATATTTCACACGCCTCTTTTCTGACCCAAATGTAAAATCAGGCTCTTCACTGGCATAAAGGGAAACAAGGGATGTGAAGGATAATGTCATCTGTGGAGCTGAGGCTGAATTCTCCCTGAGGACTAAAAAGACATGACCCACACATGTGCTCCTGAACTCAACTAGAGCTGTGTGTGACCTACACTGAAAAACAGGCTTTTACTAGGAAATAAAAACTTCACTGTTGTTGTAGAAACGTTATTATAAAAAAACATTGTTTTAAATGATCTGATAAGTTAAATAAAGGACCAGTCAAATGTTTGAATACACTTGATGTTCTACATACTGGAATGACGAATTAGTAGGTGTGCCGAGTCAAGTAGAATTTTTCATTCACTTCATTTATCATAAAAGCTTTCCAGAATATATGTAAATCAACACATTGTATGCTGTTCAAGGACCTCAGAGATGTGAGTATTACGAGCAAACACTTGAAATGAGTCATTCACTGCCACAATCTCAGTGGCCGATTCTCTCATTCGTGACCACTAGAGCTACAAAGCGCATATACATACCCTATGGTGCCTTTGCCTGGCATTGGGGGGCTTGGTGGTTTCTGTGTGGGAGGTGTGGTGTGAAGAAGGCCGCCCATCTTCATGTTCTGGGTGTTCACCTATGACAATAACAAATCAACAACATCAAAAACAGCCTTCAGCTATCAACAAAAACATCTCAGTTTCACGGAAGAGGAGGAAAAACAGTATCTAAGTTGACAATAGCCTAGAACAGCCTCATAAAATGTAGAGCCACAGAGAGAAAGACTGCAAGAAAGTGTTTTATCTCATTTAGTTTTTAGAGAAAACAAAGGAAAGCCCAAACAAACAGAACAAGCTCACACCCACACACACACACACACACCTACTCCTGAGCAACATGCAACAATAATAAAAATGCAAATGTAATATGGAAAGGATGAAAGAAGAAACAGGGATGATTGCCAAATGGTTGTTCAATTATTATTCGCTCCATTCCTCAATGTATATATAAAAAATTTCTGAGCATCCAAATATTGTTTTAGTATTAACTGACAAGCCTTTAAACCTACAATGAATGAATCAAATACAGAATATCAGTATTCTCAGTCCATATTTAGGTCATATGAACTAAGGAATCAAACCTTATTCCTTCTCCATTCATGTCACCTGATCATAAGACAGCTGTAAAGGCCCTTACCTTGAACCTAAGCAACCACTTAAACCAAGAGCGAAGCAGAGAACAGAGGTGAGAGGAAGCATAGAGAGGTTAGTGACACATCTCAGACACAAAGAAAACCCACGTCAGATTCTAGCATTTGTTAGTTCAAAAACATGTTAGTCAGAAAAATTGTTCCTCTCAAGGTGAGCCCATGTCCTACCTTCACACCGTGACCGATATCGTCCAGCGTGCTGTAATCGACAGGTTTGCGAATGTACCGCACCGGCCTCTCGGGATTGGCTGGAGCAATGATTTTATGTGTGCGGGAGGTGTTCTTATTGGTTGTGAGGATGCCGATCTCCCGCCTTGCCACTTTTTCTTTGTGGATGTCCACCGTCTGTAGGGAAAAAAAAGTTTGAAAAGTTTAAAGAACTTTGAAATCTACTAAAACCAAACTGGGTCATTTAGAACTATAACCATATTCGTATTCATGATATAATAATATAGGACATTTGCATACAAAAGTCTTAAAAGGGTCATATGATGCTTTTTTAAAGATCATCATTTTGTGTATTTGGTGTAACAGAATATGTTGACATGCTTTAATGTTCAAAAAACACTATTTTTCAAATACTGTACATTATTGTAGGTCCTCTATGCCCCGCCTCTCTCAAAAGCTTCATTTCCAACAAAGTCCCTCCTTCCGACAAGCGGTCTGCTCTGATTGGCCAGCTGACCCAGTGCATTGTGATTGGCCGAACACCGCAAGCCCTCGTCGGAAATGTAACGCCCCTTACCATAATCGCGAGCTTCATCTTTCAAAATAAATGTAAAGACAGAGCCCGAAAGGGGAACAGAGTCGCAGACACAGTGATGAAGCTGGTATGTGTTTGCAGTACACAAGCCACGGTTAAGACAGCTGACTCCACTGTGATGTGACCCCTCCCCCTCTCTCGCTCTCTCTCTCGCGCACACACGATGCGCAAAATAGGAAAAATTATGGCCTCTTTAAACTTCATATTTGTGGAAACAGGTTACAAAACGCAGAGTATGTGTGGTGAATTATTAAAGCATGCAGTTGCGAGAGGTCTGAAATCCCTGTCTGCGGAGTTCTGTTTCATTTCACACGGTAATTTGGGAGAGGATCGTGTCAAAAGCACTTCACGAGAAGAGCTGCATTAGATGTTGTGCCGCTGTGTTTAATCGCTTTAGAGCCCGTGCTGTTGACAGCTGTTAAATAAAAAATAAGAGAGGAAACACAAAGGGGAGATAAGCCGCCGCTGCTGCTGGCATCTCAAACACAGCTAAATGATTTTCAGCACTAAGTGACAGTGATATGGTAAATAGGGATCGAGTCCAGAGCAACAGCTGAGTCCACAGATGAGGGCAGTCGAGAAAAGACAGATCAGAAAAACGGAGACAAAAAAGAATGAAAAGTGGAACAGAGAAATCATCCATGATGGAGAAATAGGCAGCTGCTGTTGACCTGGGATGCATTTCCCAGAAGCGTCTCTAGCAAACTATGGTCGCAATTTCCATCATTAGCAACATAGTTCAACCAGCCAGCATTTCCCAAAAGCATAGTTCCAACGAACATATGCAAATAGCATTGCAAAGCTGTGTGGTTGAAACTGCAGCTCTTGGCCTGTGGTTAGAAGCATAGTGTCTTGTTAGTGTGACTTGTGGACTTATAGATTATGATCTTGAGTAAGATAAGCAAGCTATCTTTCATTCCATATCCATATATAAAATACACTGAAAACAGTAATATTGTGAAAAAATGCAGAGGTGGACCTTAACTAAGTGTTTTTACTTCATTACTGTACTTAAAGGCACAATATGTAAGATTTTTTTATTAAAATATTCAAAAACCACTAGAACAGTGTTATATATTTTGCTGACTTGTGTGCTTACATTATCCCAAATGTTTCGAAGAATGTTTAAATCCAGAGAAATAAGCGATTTTAACTAGTGACACGGACCGTGTCCATAGTGTCATTGTGTCGCCAACCAACGACGTCATAAGTTTTGTTTTGTAGAAAACATGGAAACACCAAAGACGCTTTAATATGTTATGCGTTTTATTAGACCGGTGACGACCGCACAGAGTAGCATAATAATATAACTTTCAAATGTATCTAGTATGATAAAACAGCGCTGCTTTTTCCCCCACATATGCACGATTGGAAGCAGCGGAAGCGGTCGACTGTGGCATAATAAAAGCTCCGCTGCTTTCGAGCCGTGCGTCACGCTCGTTCAGCGGCCTCGCTTCGCTTCGACGGCTTTCAGCCTCACCCTGCTTCATTCTACTACGTTAATAAATCATTAGCTCATCCATGAACATGATTTCTGCCTGAGCCCCGTCGGATTGCATCGGCTGTGGGGATGAAGACGACAACTTCCATGATTCCACACTTAGTCACGGTGTCGTCAAACTACACCTTTGTCTATTTGTTTATTTTGAATACGCGCCCTCTAACGGCGAAAATTACATATTGGGTCTTTAAATACAGTTTTCAAGTATCTGTACTTTACTGGAGTATTTTTATTTTGGGAAACTTTTACTTCACTATATTCCATATCATAATAATGTACTTTTTACTTCACTACATTTCATAAAAACATGTCATTCCTCATTCCATTTTGAACTGGAGAAATCGTCATGCGTTTATTATTGTAAATGAAAATCATATTTGGGTCACGGGTGTCTATTGTCTGCAAACTAAAGCTGCTGTAAAAATATTTGTGTATTGCCATCTGAACGAGGTAGGTTTTACTTAAAAAATAAACATAACGTTAAAATAACGCAAATTAATGCCCATGCATCTAACCCACTGCCGTAGCACTTTCAAATGATGCAAAACTTAAACAAATACAGGTAATTTACAAAATTAAAGTTCATTAAAAGTATGTTTTTTTTTACATATTAAAAGTTTAGAAGTTTGAAGCAGATAACTCCACATTTCATGTTTTAGAAAAAAAACACTCGTTTAATCTTTGTAATCTCCTCAGATGACAATGTAGATGCCTGACAAACGTTGTTGTTGTTGTTGTTGTGATCATAAACTGTATGGATGTGATTACACGCAATACACTTTTCCCTCACCATTGTAATGCTCTGCTTTTGCAAGTTTCCGTGAAAACGTTTCAGCTTTTTCGCCCTGAAGAAGATATCACGGGTTCATCAAGTTCATCGAAATTATCCATCCTTGATCACTTTTAGTCAGCTTTGACGAAACTCCTCTCAGCTAGCACGTCTTTTCAAAGTGACTGGCAGCCTTGTCACCTGACCTGAATACAGTGCGCTGATTCGCTAAAATGGACTTCTGTTAAAAAACAACAAGGGCGTGTAGCGTCTGGACCACTCAAACACACAATATATATTTTGTTAGCTAGATTTAACAAATACTCTGTAACACCCCAGGAAGCTGAACAGGCCCCTGGTCCATAGCAATGCTGACACCCGATACGTTTACGACCTCCTGGAATTTAGGTGAAGAAAATCGCTTCCTTGCCCATAAGGAAAATCCACAAGGCAAGGACTTTTCTTTGCTAATTAATTAATAGGAAAACCTTTCTTTGAATGAACACACATGATCCTTCAGGTCATTGGATATATTATTGTCATTGTGTATTTTGTCTGATATTTTTAGACTATTTTAGGCATGCTTGTGAGGGAACCCTTTCCTGTCATCCTTTCACTATAAGTAACTCTACCATGTCTAGTATCTATCAATCAGCTCTTTTTTTTTTAAAGTGGCATTTATCGGTTTTTGCAAATGAACTCTTCATTTGGCAACACATTTAGTTTTTCCTCATTTCATTATACTACATGGTATATGTTGTTATTTTCACTTATTTACACACTTGAATTATCAGTAATTTTTAGTAGTAGTATGACATGTATTTTTAGCAGGAGTATATAGAATTATAAAATAAATAAAAATATTAATCATTTTTTTTTACTTTTAATACTTGAGTACATTAAAAATCAAGTACTTTTGTACTTTTACCCAAGTAAAATTGAAAAGGATTACTTTTATTACAATTTTAAATAATTTTTTATTTGAATATATTATAAAATGTAATTCATTCCTGTAATGACAAAGATACATTTTCAGCATCATTACTCCAGTCTTCAGAGTCACATGATCCTTCAGAAATCCTTATAATATGCTGATTTGCTGCTCAAGAAACATTTCTATTATTATCAGTGTTGAAAGCAGTTGTGCTGCTTAATATTATTGTAGAAACCTTGATACATTTTCAGGATTCTTTGATGAATAGAAAGTTCAAAAGAACAACATTTATTTCAAACAAATCTTTTGCAATATTATAGATTTTTTATAACGTCACTTTTGACCAATTTAATGCAACATTGCTAAATAAAATAAAAAAAATACTAAATATCATTAAAAGGCTGTTTTTTTAATCCATATTTGAGTTGCATGTGTGTGGTCTCTTGTCCAGTTACTTTGGTATTGTGAATAGTTACAGCTCAGAGCTTTGTGCAATGTAACGGTCCAGATGTGACGCTATAGTGAGGAATTTACCACAAGTGGTAGAGGAGAGACAGAGTGAAAGAGAGAGAAGGAAAAGAGAGAAGGTAGGGGCATGATCACATAAATGAGTATGTGTGACTAACATTTGCTTGTATTTTTGGCTGGCACAAAACACTACAGCAGTCACACCAGACCCCTGCAGTTACACTGCATCTGAATTACAGCTCTTTACAGTCTGTGACTCTGTGGGAAGATGTTTAATTACAGAATCAATGAGACTCGAAAAGTGGCTGGACAAGGATCCTGTCTGATCAGCCAACCAAAGATCTGAACAATTAAAACACAAAAAAGCAAGGCAATCTTTGGTAACTGTACTTTTAATGTGAGGCCATTTTTGAAGGCATAATGTTTGATTAAAGTAAAGTTTAGTCAAGTTTAGCGTCAGAATCCCTTATTATCCAGCCTCTTGTAATCTACCTTTTACCTAACCATGTCACAGTCATTTACCTGTCACCTCCTAGCAGACTCTTCGAGCCGTCAGTCGTTCTTCAGTAAATATAGCCCAGAGTGTGAGAATGTATGGGGAGGTGTGGAGTGTTGCTAGGTTACCTGAGAGATGTGGTTGATGGAGGACTCCATTCGGCGCAGCTGGGAGGCCTGGATGTCGAGCATTTGGAGCACATTGTTGGCGAGTGTGTTGATCAGGTAGGCCACACTGGCCAGTGACTGAGTGGTGTAGTTCTTGGTTTCCTCTAGAGCGGCTTGCTTGTTTGGAGACTGATGGAGAAATAAACGAGCAATAGTCAGTGCGCCATTAAATCTGTTCAGCCATTTCAAAGTGTGATATTGGAGTACGCTGAGTGATTTTTAATGGTTAAAAAATATATATTTATTGCAACTCGTCTCCATTCATGTTTATCAACTGAGCTTTTGTTGAAGCATTTTTTAACACCGCAACGAACAAACAGCAGAAGCTGTTTAAGCATTAGTCCCAAAATCTGTCAAGCAAAATAAACTGCTACTAACATTGCTCAATGAAACCAAAACCAAATCAAACTGGGACCTTGAGAGTCAGAATCAAGCCAAATCAAATGGATAAAATGAGTTGTTTACAAGCTGCTCTCTTCACTGACAAGCGGTTTGCAAGTTTCGCTTCTTGGATGTAGGTAAATATCCACCTAATCCAACACTTTCTGCTTTGTCTTAAAAAGTTTCCTGTTAGAGTGAAAGACTGCTGGGATTCAGCGTGTGAGTATGAGTAAAATGTCTTGATCAATCAAATTGAATCACAAACAATTTCAGGCCTTATTATGTAACCATTTGATCAATTAGAAGAAACAATCATTCATTAACAAATTTGGAATCACTAGTTCTGATTCTAAAGTGCAGAAAATACACAAGATTATTGCTGAAATACTATAATTGAAACTAATTATCAGGTTAGTATAGAGTAATCACCACCATCAGAAAGAAATTTGTCAGTAATATTCTACTGGGGCTCGTGCGACGCCCCTGGTGTGGAATGTCAGGATCTAAGCAGTTCTACTGTGACATCAAGCTGCACAGTCACATGACCCGGGCTTTAATCCCTAGGCTGACAGAGAGAAAGGTACATGTGTGTGTCTGTGTACACAATTCCTGTCTTTGTCCCAGGACGGTACCAGGAGGGAACAGTGAGAGGTGACTGTTCCCTCCTGTAACACACATTAAAAAAAAAAACCCACATGACAACAGACCACTGTGGATCTCAAACCACCTTAAACCATCAATTATCTCATAATACAATGTAATTTAACATCATGACATATAATATCTAATAGCTAATAGGGCTGGGCAAAAAAATATTGATTTCTTGATTTTACGAAACAATATAAATTCTTAAATCCCAAGAATCGATTAGTCTAACCTGTTTTCAGTTAATGAAGGAAACATTGTAGCACACCTCTCATCCAATAAATCACAATAAGCTTTGTGCTTTGTTACTTTTGATATGAAACGGTCTCAGATTTCAAATTCTGCCCATTTTATTACAGTATTCAAACAATAAGCGCCGTTTTGGCGCTGTTTAATGTGGAGTGACAAATCGGTGTAGTGCCTCAGTTCAGTCGTGGCAGTTGAACTGATCAACTCCTCCACTTCAATACCAGTTTCAGCAATAAAAATAAACATGAATGAACATCTGAAGGTATCCGAAAAGAAAGAGTACAACTTACCGAAATCTGTATCCTGTCTCATGTAATCTCTCAATCAGTGTTTCAACCGCGCAAAGACGTCAATATAATAGCTTTTAAACAATGTCATGTAACGTCACATTTAACTTGCTTAACTCAGAAAAAAAAAAACATTCAGTGACCATAAACTCGTTAGTTGATTTTTTTTTTCTTGAGAAAATTTGGCATATACTCAAATCAAATCCTGAGATTTGTGTCAAAACCCAGCCCATTTCTTCGATAATTTCTTCCACAGTTATCAGATGATGCAATCATCTGAGAAGATAATTGCATCCTCCTAGCTAATAAATCAATTTATCAGTAAATAGCACTTCACCTGCTCATCTAAACTTACATGAATCTTGTGAATCATTCAGTCGCATGGATGAATTATTCTCACATAATGATTTGCACCACTGAATGCGTTTACTGCACTGAAATGCTGCAGGCCCAGAAGAAGCTGTGGGCTTGCAGTGGGCAGGCATGTAGGCCAGGAAGGCCCATCCTCCCCCAGGACACACAACAACACACTGACACTAACATGCAGACACAGTGCGCTGACCCAAGCTGATGACATCACAGCTGCATCCGAGCAGAGAGAGTGGAGGAGGAGAGACCGTCCCACACAGAGCTGACCCTTCAACACTACGAGAAGCAGCGTCTGGAGAGGAAACACGTCCCTCACAACCGCTGCAATGCACCGCTCATATAGAGATGCTCCGGTGAACAGATACACTGAGAACAACTAGTCAATAATCACACCAACATTTATTTCCTTTTTTATAGATTTGTTTTAGAATTTCAGTTAACATTTATTTTATTTCAATTAATGAAGAATCTTTTTTATAGTTTTAGTTTTAACTATAAAAACCTGATACTAGTAAAATGTATTAAATAATATTTTGAATAATGTTCTTAGTCTGTCCATCCTGTGATGGGGTTATCCCAGACAGAAGTTAATTAAATGGAAATTAAATTAAATACAGTTTATGTACCCAAAATATCAATAATGACCAGGAAAAAAGCTTGAAATACACTGTGACTCTTATTTTGAAATGTCTACACTGTTGACTGTACAGTTGCAGGCTGCTCATTCAAGTTCAGATGAAGGAAATAAAATATGCATTCTTACAACTGTCTAAAACATATTACCATATAAATATCATATAGTAAACATTGTCATAATTCATCATTAGTTCATAAGCAATCGTTTGGCATAAATGTGCACTTTTCATTGATTAAACCCACACTGAAGCAGTCTGAAGCGCTGCTGCGCGTCTGTAGAGCACGCAACAGCACCGTGTTTTCCCGCTGTTAGATCAGATACAACGCAAATGTATGTAACTACTACCACATAAGACATCAGTCCTCCTGACTGGATATCATCCCAATTGTCCTTGCCTAACATTTTTGTCTTTGAGTTTTTGTCATTAAAAACCAGTTTTTAATTAGTTATCGTCTCGTTTTCATTGGTGAAAAAATTGACGAAAATAATTTGTCAATGAAATTAACATTGGATTAGTGGTTCAGTGAGTCAAATGCTTATGAATCCAGTGTATGCTGGTCACTCTGTATGCTTGTTTTTTTGTGCAGCTTAATAAAAAGTTATCTTGCCCGTGAGGAGGGAGGGAAGGAATTATTCAGATGTTTTTCAAACAGGTGTATTTAAAAAAAAAAAAAAGTGTGTCTGTGTGACCCCTGAACTGACGTGGGTCTGCAGGGCAGGTTTGGGAGAGGCGAACGTCTGCTCGTTATTTCAGCTGCTTTTGTCTGAAATGAAAAGAAAGCAGGTACAGGAGTCATTTACTGGCCGGCCCACTGAACCACACAGTACATCTCTCTGTTTCAATCGCACACAAACAGAGGCAGGGCCTGTGGGTAATTACACGGTAGTGTGCCCATTAATGACTGTTCAGCTGTGTGCTCACAGTACTGACCACAGCAAAAGGACACACTGATTTTTCAGTGATGACTCAAATAATTACACTCTGAAAATGAACAGGTGGGTAGAACAAGAGACACTGATGACACTTTTGTTCCTCATGTTAATGCACAGAGCTCACAGCTCCTTTCATCAGAAACCTCTCCAGAGACCTCTTTCAACAGTAAGAGCTTTTCAAACAGGGTGTCAGACCGATGGTGACGCTACTGACATGACTACACTTTTCTGAAGCGTGACTGTGGCTCAGCTCAACTGAAAGCAATGAACCTTACAGATGAGCTGAAGCAATAATCACTGTCAAAGGATGCCTGTCTCAAGTAGTGCAGTACAATTCAATTGAGCAAATCTGTACATTCAGAGGGTTCTTTTCAATAAAGCTTTCAAAAAGAGAGCGAGAGAGAGAGAGAGAGAGAGAGAGAGAGAGAGAGAGAGAGAGAGAGATTCCTTTTCATTTCATCAAGATTTTTGCCCTATAATGGCCATCTATCCCCCGCTTTCTATATATTGCCACCAGGCATCAAAAACGTATATTGGTCGACCACAAGTCATTGCTCAATAGTGTACCCAGAAGCACTTTACACCTCTCTTAAAGGGATAGATCACCAAAAAATGAAAATGTTGTCATTTACTTTACGTAGGTTGTTCCAAACCTGAAAAAGTTTCTTTCTTCTGTTAAACACAATAAAAACAGTTGATGGCAGCCACTGACTTCATAGTAATTTGTTTTCCATACTAAAGAAGTCAATGGCTACTGTCAACTGTTTGGTTACCCACATTCTTCAAAATGCCTAATTTTTGCAATCAACAGAAGAAAGAAACTAAGCATCACTGTCATTATTGATCATTGACAGATTTCTCTAAATCCCATTTTGATTCACAAAATCTTGATTTGATTCTTATTGCGATTTAATTCAATATTGATTTACAGGTACAGCACATGTTGATTTTGAAACAATCTCTAAATTAATGGCGTAAATTATACAGGGAATTGCATTACTAACTTAAGTGAACAATATTTTGCATTCCAAAAACATATTCCAAAAAGTTAAAGTAAAGATAACTAGTGGTCGACCGATATAGTTTTTTGACAGCCGATGCCGATATCTTGGAAAGCAGGGTGGCCGATGGCCGATATAATTGTATTTATTTGAATTAATATTTAAGAAATTTGAAAACGGATAAAAAAATTAATTTGTAAAATAAACATACTTATACTTCAGATGACAAAGTATTTTCCACAAATAAATAAATATTTAATAAAAATATAATTAAAAAGGAAGTAAACTGTAACCAACAGAGCACTCAGTATTCTGGGAAGTTTGTGTGCATTGGGAATCATATTTTTTCAAATAAAGCCAAGGTAACACTAATTTTACGTACAGCACACAGTGAAAATGACATGAATATGACAGTGGGCAAATGCATAAAGTGCAGCATAATTTGAAATCACAAATTTAATGTTTAAAGCATTCAATTTGCACGAACCGAAAGTCACGCAGAGAACACGCGATCATGCAGGTCACATGCACACTTCACAAGATCTCACAACTGGATTCGACTAAGTTTGCTAGGTTTGTGAAATTAAATTTTCATTAGCCATTTAAAGATTTGTTTAAAATGATGTAAAAGCTGAATGCTGATGGCAAAAGAGAAAGTATTATAATGTTTGCCTTTCTATTACTAATAATATAA
>NW_015505399.1:652462-661715 GCF_001515645.1 Sinocyclocheilus grahami | reverse complement strand
TGTCAGAACAAATTCATCTTGATAATGTTAGATCACTTTGATAGAAAGGTATGTAATGGATTACAATCAACCAAAAATTATTCAGACAGCTGTTAGTATGACAGTATTTACACAACCATCAATACTTAGTCGGGAAACCCTTAGCCTTAATGACAGCCTGTAGTCTCCTGGGCGTGCTGTCATCCAGGTTCATGCAAACCTCAACTTCAATTTTTTTCCCCAAACTCGGTCTGAATAATTTTTGGTTCCAAATTTGTTATCAGTTTTACTAGTAGTCCACCGTATGAAGAATTTTTGGGTATAATTTATCATAGTTTACTTTATTTTGCTGTCCTCACTTACATAAATGAACTATAGTGTCCCGCACCCACTAAAAAAATATCAAAAATTATATCTGGTCTCTGAATCATTTTTGGTTTGACTGTATATCCTTCGGTTATTTTCACATTTAATTATGGCCATTAAAATGTATTTTACAAGATTTTGTTACTTTCACTGTTAATTGTTTTTGCTCTATACATCATCTTTCATTTAATAGCATTAGAGCTGCTCCACTGCAGCGGCTTAGTACTGTAATCACGCGCTTTGCTGTAATAATGCAGGGAACCACTCGTTATAAATCTCCTAACTGTGATATTTTCAGAAATAGAAGTCCAGGACTGGACACCTCTGCCATTGACCACTACTTTTCTAAGTGATTGGACAAGTTTTTTTTTGTACTTGGTGAACAATAAAACGAGAGAAAAAAATCTATAGGCTTACATTGCAGGATCTTATCTGGCTGCAGTGTGTGTTTATATGGCTATTGAGACTTGAGCCAGTAAGCATCTAGCATCCACCCAGTGACTGTTTATCAACCTTTAATTGCCTTAGCCATGCCCTGACAACCAGCCACAGCACCTACATCTCATAATTGCATAATTAGAAACATAAGTTTCAAAATATCTAATGCTTTAAATGTATAGCTTGACTACTTATATGAGTTTGCTAGAGTTTGAAGCAAAAACAACACTGATGCGTTGTCATGTGAACATGCAGTCGAGGATGTATCGCAGATGTGGAAGACTAAACTGAGAATCAAAGCTGCCCACATCGTCTCTCCTCCTACACACACAGACTCATCCCTCTTTCATCTTCACCAGCGTATCAATACAGAACCGGCAACCGGCCAAGACGAGAAATATCAGCATCTGTCTCCCAGTACGAGATTCTCTCTGTACTGCAGGATAATAACTGCTGCCTGTCAGTACGTCAGACTACAGCCAGTCTGATGACAAAGACTCACACAGAGAGAGAAAAAGGCAGATACTAAATGTGGAAAACGGTGTGTAGCTTCAACAGCTAGAGTTTATTTGTGATCTGTGTCATTTTGGAAACCAGAAAATACATGAACTGCACAGGGATTTACGTAAGTACAGGACAGGTGCTAGTGGCCGTCTGAGTATAATTACTGCATCTGTTGTCGGGGAAACAGGGATTTAACGAAACCATCATTAAACACAGATAATTAACCTGGAACACAGTGATCTGTGCTACACATGAGCAGAGTGGCTGGCTGATAGTGGTGGATTTATATACGGCACAGCCTCCTGTATGCACACACATACACCAGACACATAACAATACACATTCTTCTCACAAAAACAAAACCTCACCATCATTTTGACTAGGAGTCGACCAATATATGTTTTTCAGGGCCGATGTCGATTATTACAGAAGTAGACAGATAACCGATATTTTGAACCGATATAAATGTCTGGTGTAAAAATGAAAATTAAATGTCAAAATTAAGAATGACAAGGACTCTGACAAAAACGTCTTTCCTGGTGTTGGTTGAGTGTAGTACTCCAACACTGCACTTCTTCGGCCCAATCCCAATTCTACCCCTTAGCCCTTCCCCTTTCCCCTAACCCTCCATTTTACGCATTCACGTGATGTTTCGATTCTCTTTTGGTTGGAGGGGTAGGGGTAAGGGGAAGGGCCAGACAGCCCTTAAAACTAAGATTTTTCGGGACCACACTTCAAACGAAGGGGTATGAATTTATCTCAGTGTAAACCGGCTTCAGCGGCAACATGGCTGCCCGAGTGAACAAAAAGACATAAATGTAAGAATTTTTTGGCAGTAATAAAGGTTTTAACAAAAAGTAATAATTTGTTTTATGTTACTTTCAATCGTGAGTTCAGATTTACAGTCATGTTACTCAAAGAAATGTTTGCAAAAAATCACTAAACTTTGCTAACGTCATATCATTACAGACTGCACGATAGTGCCACAACATATTTTCATGTCTGATCAGGGCGATTACCACCATAGACATTGAGGACTAGTCCCCCCCAATAATTATAAATCGCTATAAACCCTTTTCTCAAATATTGCCAATTCGAGAGCGAGAGAGAGAGACAGAGAGAGAGAGAGAGAGATGAAAGTTGCGTGTGTGTGTGTGTTTCTCTTTTTAGAGTGTGTTTACTTCAAAAACAGCGATTTTATCCTCTTGTTGCTGGAAAATATAATGTAGCGATTCAGTATTTAAACGGTTATTAAAGGGGTCATATGATGCGACTTCAAGTTTTCCTTTCTCTTTGGAGTGTTACAAGCTCTTGGTGCATAAAGAAGATCTGTAAAGTTGCAAAGACTTAAGTCTCAAATCCAAAGAGATATTCTTTATAAAAGTTAAGTCAACCACGCCTACCTAAAACAGCTCATTCTAACACGCCCCCACATGTCTACATCACTGTGGAAATATTAGCATAATGCCGCCCAAATGTGCACACAAAGAAAGAAGGTGTGGTTTCAGTAACCGCAGTTAGTGTTGAAGCAGCATGTCAGGGAGACGCTGTGTGATTCAGTGCGAAAGCAAAAGCACTTTATTTGGCCTTCCGGAAGTAGATGCAATTAGGAATCATTGGTTAAGATTTATTTACAACAGAACAGCACAACCCAGATGTTCGAATTTGTGCAACGCATTTTGTGGACGACAGTTTTTTGAACCTAGAAGAGTACATGGCTGGCTGTGCACAAAGGCTATAAAAAAAAAAAAAAAAAAAAAGGGGGGTAAATTCCGACTTTGCTATGACAATCTGGCACTTCTGAATCAGCCACTTTTATGTTTTGTTATTAGTTTAAGTATTGTTTGTTATATAGTTTTAAGCTATTGACTGTTCAAATGCGGAGTTTTGCGCAGCGCAGAGTAACGCATCGTGTGTGTGTGTGTGAGGGAAACAGGGTCACATCCCAGGAGAGTGAACTGATAATGCAGAAAACAAAACTACTAAATAAATTATAACCGTTTTAAACACTTTTGACCTGATTCAGCATGTGCATGAACCCACACACAATCGTGGACATACTCTAGATTTAATCATCAGTAGAGGTCTAAACATTTCATCCATTGTTATTAAGGACGTAGCACTATCTGATCACTTCTGTATTTTCTTTGATATATTGATCTCTGTTACCACTGAATCTAGATCGGTCTCAGTCAGAAAGAGATGCATTAACGAAAACACTAGTGTGCTATTTATGGAGGCTATATCTTTAACATCAAGCATTTCTGCAGACTCTGTTGATCTTCTCCTTGATTCCTTTAACTCAAAAGTTAAGAATGTTATTGATGACATTGCTCCTGTGAAAGTCAGCAAGAAGACTGGCAGACAGAAATCAGCTTGGAGAAAATCAACCGCAGTTCAGAGTATGAAAAGACATTGCAGAAAAGCCGAGCGGATGTGGCGGAAGACGAAACTTGAAATCCACTATAGCATCTATAAAGACAGCCTTCGTGCTTTCAATGTGGAACTAGGCAAAGCTAGATAGTCATTCTTCTCAAACCTTATAAACAGTAACTTAAACAACACTCGCACTCTTTTTGCTACTGTTGAGAGACTGACAAGTCAGATTCCCAGTGAGATGCTCTCTGACAGCTTCCTTGCCTCCCGCAGTTGGAATCAGCTTCCAGAAGAGATCAGATGTGCTAAAACATTAGTCACATTTAAATGCAGACTCAAAACTCATCTGTTTAGAATGTTTACTCATCCGAACTGATTGCACTATATTTTATGAATACTCATTTTCTATTCTTAACTGTTTTACATTCATTTTAAACCTCTTAAATCAATTTTTAAATCATTTTCATGATTTCAATCAGTTTTATTGTTGTGATTATTTTTTTCTTATTATTTTCTTTTCTTTTATGTAAAGCACTTTGAATTACCATTGTGTATGAAATGTGCTATATAAATAAACTTGACTTGCCTAGATGCACCGAATGTTCAGCAACCAAAATTATTATAAGCGAAAAGGCCGAATAATATGTACCGAACAATGCAGCAAACATGTCGGCAGTGTGAAAGTATTTAAAACTATCAGAGAAAGACGCAGAAATCATTACAAGCACGAAGCACCGACAGCGAGAGACTCTTTAGTGCTGTATAACATGTCTCCGATGAGAAGAAAAGGTGGCTGATGCTGGTGGTTAAGGCTACTGTATGATGATTGAAATCGCGAAATGGCCTCAAACGATTAGTAAATAAACTGCAGAATGTTATATTTTCTAATGCATGCACAAATTGCATGTATTCTGACAGCGCTGCACGAGCTCGCAGCGCCAGGGTTCAAAGTCCAAAGTGCAAGGAAAATCTGCACTGAAACTTGTTACTCGTCAGTTGCTCAGTAACATTTTTGTGATTTTTTTTTTAAAGGCATGTGACAAACATCTTCCCAAATTCGTAATGAGAATCATTTATAAATCTGCATGCTGTTGTCAACAAAAAGAAGCACTGAGATCTTCCTGTGTGTTTCTGCCAAAATAAAAGCCAAGAAAAAGCAACAACTCCATCAACATTCATAAATGTTAGTATTGTAATTTTACTGTTGTTCTGTAAAATAAAACAAAAAAATAAGACCATAATAATGATAATAATAATTGCCCTACAACAGCTCTATTAATACACTGATTATAACATTCACACAGTGTTCAAATTGGGATCTGTAATATATTCTAATGTTCTAAAAGAATTCTCTTCTGCTCAGCATGGCTGGCTTTATTTGTACAGTAAAAAATACATGCCTGATTCAAGTCTCAAAAATGGCCAAAAAAAATTATTTTAACATTAATTTTAAGTTAAATTGTGCTTTGTTGGTATACTGTCTGCTAGAATGTTAAAAAAAAAGTTTAGTGTTAAGTAAATATTTTTAAATTGTTGTTTTGTAATTGATTTTTTTATTTGAAAACCAGGACAAAACAGTAAAAAGCACATTTTGGCTATTTAATTTATGCAATGGTGAAAATAAACCATTAGCTGTATACCATTATCAGCATATGTTGAAGTGGATTCGTCTCTCGTTGTCTCTGAGAGAATATGCGGCGTCAGATGCCGAAAGCTCCATCAATACTCCGTCATTCCATTTTTACTTTCATTTTCTGTATAGCGAATTGACTGAGATTAAGACGTTCACCGGCATAACTCCTGCATAAAGTTTGCACGTTGCTTGTGTGATATCCATTGGCTCGCCTTCATGGTTTAAAACAGAAATATTTCCAACATTGCGACATAACCAATTACCCTCGTACCAAACCGAACCGTGACACCACTGTGTCGTATCGAACCGAACCGTGAATTTTGTGAACCGTTACAGCCCTAATTTGTACCTATTGCATAGCAATAAATAAGATAGAATTCTAATTGTTAACCAAAACATTACATAAAATGAAGTGATTTTCAAAAAATTCCATTGCTACCAACAGAAATCCAAAGTGAATTCTACAAATGAATGTATTATTCAATGTATTGCCCAAACCTACAATATATATCATATAAAAAAAATGATGTATACACAATATATGCATTTGTTACATTTATTTCTAGTTAGTTGATTTGATTAATTTGTGTCTTTTCTTTTCAGTTCATAAAGACATTGTACGTTGAACTTGATTGACCTTTCTCCTTTTATACCATCTGCACTGTGATTGGCTGGATTATTTCCATCTTGTTATTGCGTCGCTCACACTACAAGATCAGGTGGCGATAATATTAAACAGATTGGAAAATATCGTAGTGTCTGTGACTGCTCGAGACAGGTTCGGATCATGTTGCTGACCTGCTCATACTTAAACTTCAGCGACCGCAACGAGTACCGATTTGGCCATGATCCGGGGGTTTTGTCGCAGACCTTGAAAAATCTGTCTGCAACAGCAAAATCCAGCCAAAAGTCCTGTAGTGTGAGCTTGCCATAAGACAGCGCTGCCCCAGACAAATCTGTAAAATGTAAGACACAACAGCTCCTATGAATGCAGTAATTTCAATAGAGTCAATATCACAGACGTCAGTTACAAAAAAAGAGCACATTCTATATAACAGGTCACGTATCAAACAGCTGTGGACTCTTACAAATACTGAAGACAGTTTCACTTCAGCACTCCCTCCATCACACTCTCGTTCTCTCCTACTTACCATCTCTGTCACTTTCTTTCTTTCTGTGTGTGTGTGTTTGTGTCTCTTGCTCTCTCTCTAGCCAGTGTTTTGCCCGCCTCTCCCTGACACACTGTCTATTAATCTGACCTAGTTGGTCGTCTGGTTTCTCTGGCCTGAGGGGAGGGCAGCACTGCACCATGAAGCTGGAAGACAATTCACAAAAGAAACGCCTGCTTGCCTCTTTTACATCTCACTAAATTCACAAGAGGGGTGAAGAACAGAGTGTGAAGGAGGAGGAGACAGAAAGACATAACTGCGGAGTCTGGACACTGCTCCTCCATCTTCTGTGCTGCAATCGCTCTCAGATGGTGAATTACTGCACACTAAATTGTGAAATATGTGCCTCGCTGTCCTTTTCCCAAATGGCATCTGATTCACACTCTAAATGCCTCATTGCCATTAATGATGCAATCAAGATGACTAACAACTGAAAAGCATCCCTGAGAAGCAGTTTTTTAAAAAAAAAGTATATGATAAACAAATTACTCTAGTTTGTGATCACTGCTAAAACAATCCAGTGTGAATCATAATCTGCTCAGAGAGTAATAATTACTTAATTATAGCGAATACATGAACACAGCATGAAGACAACAAACGCTATGATAGGGTGTTTAGAAGCGCAAAATAAAGAGAAAGTTGTGTTTAACCCTCTGGGGTCTGAGTTTTGGGGCCCTTGAGATGTTTTGACATGCCCTGGCATTTGTGCTTATTTCAGCTGTTATAACATACTATTGGTCAACATGTAATTTTTTGTATTCAGCACAAACTGTGCTACAATAATATGTGAGCAAGACTGATCTGCATGCAATGTTAAAAAAAAAAGTATTTGTTGGAGTTTTTTTTTTTTTGGGGGGGGGGGGGGGGATGTAGCTGAAATAAGGCCATAAAACCCATACTGAATAGTTCTAAACAAAACTTTTGAGTAATCAGTCTTGCAGGCAAGAATATTTAGGCCTACATCAAAATGATGTGAAAATCATCTTGCTCACTCATTCACATAAAACAATATATTGATTTACATTTTGAAAGACATGTTTTGTGATAGAAAAGCTGTATGCGAGGGAGTGACGATGGCCATGAATATTTAATGATTCACACCTGAGAGACAAAGGGCCATCCACTAATTGGCCCATCAGTGTGACTGTTACTGTGAGGCAGGTAAGAAAGAATGTGAGGAGATTGAAAAAAAGTTTTTTTTTTTATTTGTATTTTATTCACAACACAGTATAATTAAAACATACATAATGAAGGTCAAAGTCACATTATTGAGAGACAAAGGGCCATCCACTAATTGACCCATCAGTGTGACTGTTACTGTGAGGCAGGTAAGAAAGAATGTGAGGAGATTGAAAAAAAGTTTTTTTTTTATTATTTGTATTTTATTCACAACACAGTATAATTAAAACATACATAATGAAGGTCAAAGTCACATTATTGAGCACACTGATCTAACCACAGAGATGTGAACAGACTTTGAGTCATTCCTGAAAACAGATTATGTTCAACCAGTGAAACAAGTAAACCATACCTGATATTTAGGCTAAGTGTTTGCTGCTTCTTTCCATGGATTCAAGAAAAAAAAAACATCAGTAGTCAAGGAGCTTGTTTTACCATATAATATCAGTGTAATATCAGAGCGATATATCCCATTTGGAACGCACCGTATGAATGGGCCTTTGAATCATTGATTCACCCGATTAGTTCAAAACGCGGATTCATTCAAAAACTAAACACTGCTGCGTTGCTCGGAGACTCTAGTTTTTGACTTAAAAGCACAACTCGTGAAATGAGAGTATCCGAGGAGCGCGTGAATGCAGTATTTACACTTGCTCTGATGGCAGCAGGTAGCCTTCCGTTAACTGAGCTAAACATGCTTAAATTAAAATGCCTAAAGCTAAACCTCCCTTGTATTCACATTTCTAACCCTGTTGTCTCACAAAAGAGAAAAAGTATAACCTTTTTACTCCACAACACCAGTCAAATGCTTCCTTTTGTGATCTGATGAGGCTTCTTGTCACAGAATGAGGCAGAAAATATTTTCCATATGCTACTTTAAAAAGAATATATAGATTAGCAATAAATTAGGGTGACCATACGTCCTCTTTTCCCCGGACATGTCCTCTTTTTGGACCTACAAAAATGCGTCCGGCCGGGATTTCTTAATTGCCCAAAATGATTCGGCTGTTTTCTTAATCCCACTCCCGCTGGATCTCTGACCATTGCCGCCTGCTCCCGCAATCTGTTTCGCTCCCGCAATTTTCATGTCCACTCCTTTAAACATTCTAATATTGTGTATAATTTTGGCTCATCAGGGAGCCGCTCTCAGGATGCGGTGTATTTAAATATTTTTGAATGAGCGTTTGCTCAGTTTACTTTCACTTTCGATTTCGCGATCACACGCACTCTGTGTAAAGGGAGCACATCTTACAAGATCAGATATTTGTCAATGAGCTCAGGATCTGTTGAGCAGCAAATACTCCAGCATGGTCTTGTCAGTCATCTCTACTTATTCTCGACCTCTGATCAGTCAAAGCTGACTTCGGTAGTTGGATGCAGGGTTGCCAAGCCCGCGTTTTTTCCACAGAATTTGGCTACTTTTTAACTGTTGCCATAGGTTGATTTTCCCAAGTGGGTTAAAGGTTTGAAATATTGCATAAATTACATTTGACTGAAATGCTTGTATTGAAACATTTTGCATTCTACCTATGATAAAACTTTCATGGACTTCTACATTAACTGTTCCCTCCTGGTGGAATGACCTGCCCAGCTCAATCCAAGCAGCTGA
>NW_015505399.1:591690-651339 GCF_001515645.1 Sinocyclocheilus grahami | reverse complement strand
TGATCTGATGAGGCTTCTTGTCACAGAATGAGGCAGAAAATATTTTCCATATGCTACTTTAAAAAGAATATATAGATTAGCAATAAATTAGGGTGACCATACGTCCTCTTTTCCCCGGACATGTCCTCTTTTTGGACCTACAAAAATGCGTCCGGCCGGGATTTCTTAATTGCCCAAAATGATTCGGCTGTTTTCTTAATCCCACTCCCGCTGGATCTCTGACCATTGCCGCCTGCTCCCGCAATCTGTTTCGCTCCCGCAATTTTCATGTCCACTCCTTTAAACATTCTAATATTGTGTATAATTTTGGCTCATCAGGGAGCCGCTCTCAGGATGCGGTGTATTTAAATATTTTTGAATGAGCGTTTGCTCAGTTTACTTTCACTTTCGATTTCGCGATCACACGCACTCTGTGTAAAGGGAGCACATCTTACAAGATCAGATATTTGTCAATGAGCTCAGGATCTGTTGAGCAGCAAATACTCCAGCATGGTCTTGTCAGTCATCTCTACTTATTCTCGACCTCTGATCAGTCAAAGCTGACTTCGGTAGTTGGATGCAGGGTTGCCAAGCCCGCGTTTTTTCCACAGAATTTGGCTACTTTTTAACTGTTGCCATAGGTTGATTTTCCCAAGTGGGTTAAAGGTTTGAAATATTGCATAAATTACATTTGACTGAAATGCTTGTAATGAAACATTTTGCATTCTACCCATGTTAAAACTTTCATGGACCTCTACATTAACTATTCCCTCCTGGTGGAATGACCTGCCCAGCTCAATCCAAGCAGCTGAGTCCTTAATATTTTCAAGAAATGACTGAAAACACATCTTTCATCTTCATTTGACCCTCTAACTCTAGCACTCTCTATTCTAATGCTACTTCTAATTTTATCTGCTTGTTTTTTTTTATTAAAAAACTTGACCCTCTAACATTTGCACTCTCTATTCTATTTCTATTCTAATGGCCAATCCATCATTTTTATTTATTTGTTTTTTAATAAGTATCGGTTCAGGCACCGTTTAGGCACCGGAACCGTTTTAAAAGTATCGATTTGGCACCGGTATCGAAAAAAACCCAAACGATACCCAACCCTAGCAAGGAGAGGGTAATATCACAATTGAACTCACATGTTTGTAGAGTGACGCGCTGACACAGGTTCACACACACACACACACTTCTCTCTCTCTCTCGATCGAATAATTAATTCAAGTAGCTAAATGTTATAATTAATTAATTCAAATAAATGTGATCTTACCACATTATTTAATCTGTCTGATCTGAAGTGGGCAGAATAATGAGCTAACGAGCCGTAGCTTCGCGTCAGTCTTGCCTTCACATCGTGGATTAAAATAGTTTAAAGCAGTGTATTCGCTCTTTAGCAGCAGTTTTTACGGCAATATTTAAATGACACTCTGGTTATCCTTGGTGTACCCAAAATGGTAAATAAAGGATCGCCGTTTGGTTCCTCTGTCATAGTTAATCTAGTGTGTGTAGTAGCTAGCATTCATGCCTCTGATAAGCACAGTATTTTAAGCTGGTGTAACTTTGTTTTCGTTTTGCGCAAGTTGCAACCGTTCCATTCTGTGCAACAGATACACTCGGCGTAGCGGAGCCTTTACGATTAATTAACCAAGACATTTTAAAGCGTGGTTAATTGTGAAACCGATTAATCGCTGCATCCCTACGCGGGGCCAGTGCGTTAACTGCGTTAAAATATTTTAATCACGTAATTTTTTCAGAACTAATTAATTAAGTTAACACGTTAAACTGACAGCCCTATATATGTATATATATATATATGTATATATATATGCCAGACTGAATCTTGGAAAAGAATGCCTCTCCTTTTATGGACTGGATGGCAGTTGGTTTCTTTCATCTCCTGGCACTAGGACTCTCTTCTTTGAGGGCAAACTCTGTGACTACTTACTAGAGAAAAAATATTTACTTTGTTCCTCTACTTTTTTCCTTTCTGTGTATTGTGAGTTCTCGGGTGATAAACCAGTCAAAGTAAAGTTCTTTGCCAACAAGATTCCTGACTTATATACAAGTCAGGAATCATAAGTCAGGAATCTTGTTGGCAAAGAACTTTACTTTGACTGGTTTATCACCCGAGAACTCACAATACACAGAAAGGAAAAAAGTAGAGGAACAAAGTAAATATTTTTTCTCTAGTAAGTAGTCACAGAGTTTGCCCTCAAAGAAGAGAGTCCTAGTGCCAGGAGATGAAAGAAACCAACTGCCATCCAGTCCATAAAAGGAGAGGCATTCTTTTCCAAGATTCAGTCTGGCATCGACTTGACAAACTGTGATAATATCCTGGCTGGTTATAGTACATCCAGTGCAGTTCAACACATACAAACCCATTCTGTGAATAATAACAATTCAATCAAAAACACTGAGAAAATAAATCTGAGGGTTTATTACAGACAGTTACAACTTGTCCTCCCCCACTAGAGCAAGCATGGGCAGAAAACCACTTTTAGCACACTTCATTTTGACATGTCTTTCATTCATGTTCAATTGTCATGCGGCACAGACACCATTTCTGCATTCATCGTGTTTACGGTCTAATTACGGCTCCTCCCTGTTTAAAAAACCAGCATATGCTGGTTAGGTATGTTTTGACGCTGGGATGCTGGTTTAAGCTGGTCCTTTGCTGGTCCTTTTGCTGGTTTATGCTAGTCAAACCAGCAAAAGGACCAGCATAAACCAGCAAAGGACCAGTTTAAACCAGCAAAGGACCAGCTTAAACCAGCAAAGGACCAGCTTAAACCAGCAAAGGACCAGCATAAACCAGCAAAGGACCAGCATAAACCAGCAAAGGACCAGCATAAACCAGCAAAGGACCAGCATAAACCAGCAAAGGACCAGCTTAAACCAGCAAAGGACCAGCATATACCAGCAAAGGACCAGCAAAGAACCAGCAAAGGACCAGCAAAGAACCAGCATAAACCAGCAAAGGACCAGCATAAACCAGCAAAGGACCAGCATAAACCAGCAAAGGACCAGTTTAAACCAGCATCCCAGCGTCAAAACATACCTAACCAGCATATGCTGTTTTTTTCAACAAGGCTTCTGGAATGACTGAGAACTCAGCATGATACGTTGTACAAAACACTCTGAGAAAAATAGCACTGACAATTATTGGCTATTACTGATACATTAATGGCCAGTTCATCATCTACTGAAAAGAGCAGAGTACTTAGGCTGCATGGTTAGGACTGTCATCATTATTGAGACCAAGAACAGGGTATCTGCAGAGCTTTTAATATTAAATTTAAGATTTTACAGAACTATACAGAAAAAACATACACAATCTCAAAATAACTAATGTATCTAAGATACTTTATTAAACAGGGCTAGGTATCACCGGCAAAGTCATGATATGATACGTATCACGATACGGGACTGCACTGAATTTCACCTCAGCAGAATTTAGTAAAACAGCTGTTTATTAAACACTGCATATTATAGGGCCATTGCTAACTACTGGCAGAACATGCACTTGACCTCTGCATTATGAAGGGCCTCCATAACTGTACCACAGTACAATTTAGGTAATGGCATGTGTTTCATGTTTACATTGTGCACTCCCCGCCAAGTACAATATTCTGATTGTTTGAATCTTGTTTTTAAGCCCATAAAAAATAATGTACTCATTCTAATAAATTTATATTGTAATGTACTCATTCTAATACATCAAAATCATCTTAACATTGCTGGTAGGTTATCATTGCACAAATCAACACACTCTCTACATTTAAAAAATAAAAATAAAAATTAGAAGAGTTCTAAACTAATGCACTGTCTTCACTGTACCTCACGCACACACGTGTAGTCACTAGGTAGCGCTGCGCACGCACAGACATTCTTTTTAGTGCTCAGACAAACTTTTTAGCGCTGCCCCGCAATTTGATCAATAAAATAGCTTAATTGCTGAAAAGCTACATTATCTTTCTCAACAAGGAGCAGGTAACACTATCTTTTTAAAAGCAATTAAAGGGTCAGTTCACCCAAAAATGAAAATTCTGTCATTAATTACTCACCCTCGTGTTGTTCCAAACCCCTAAGACATTCGTTCATCTTCGGAACACAATTTAAGATATTTTTGATGAAATCTGAGGGCGCTCTGACCCTCCCATAGACAGCAAGGTAACTACCACGTTCAAGGTCCAGAAAAGTACCAAGATGATCGACAAAGTAGTCTG
The DNA here is from genome assembly GCF_001515645.1 of Sinocyclocheilus grahami. Lineage (NCBI taxonomy): Eukaryota > Metazoa > Chordata > Actinopteri > Cypriniformes > Cyprinidae > Sinocyclocheilus > Sinocyclocheilus grahami. The sequence goes on along the minus strand of NW_015505399.1, from coordinate 647,128 downwards.
TGTGACATCAGTGGTTCAACTGTAAAGTTACAAAGCTATGAGAATACTTTTTTGCGTTCATGACAGTACCATGACGCGAGCGTGTGGCGGCGCCGGCGCTGACCCTGATCCGGTCGTGATGACATCATTACGCCGGATCTGGGTCAGCGCCGCCACACACTCGCATCATGATACTGTCGTGAAGGAGTGTCCACAAGTATATGATAAACAGATTTTAGGGATGCACCGATATGAAAATTTTGGCCGATACCGATAACCGATTACTGAAGGAAATAATGCATTATTTATCGGCTTTAAGATATCGGCCAAATTTTCTTATCAGGCCGATACCGATAACAGAAAAAATGAGCCGATATGGGCCGATACCGATATGGTGGCCGATATATCGTGCATCCCTAACAGATTTCATCAAAAATATCTTAAATTGTGTTCCGAAGATGAACGAAGGTCTTACGGGTTTGGAACAACACGAGGGTGAGTAATTAATGACAGAATTTTCATTTTTGGGTGAACTAACCCTTTAAAGCCACAGCTTCAATGTTAATAGAGCAACACGGCAAAACGGTGGTAATTCATACATACACAGTCTCTCGCTCTCGCTCTCATAAATGAACACTTGATAAATTACACTTTTCTGAGAATAGAATATTGAAGTGGACATTACTAAGCTGCAAGCTAACTGGTGTTTTCAGAAAGCAAGCGCGTTTATCCACAGTGGAGAGTAGGGCTGGGAAAATATATCGATGCATCGCGAATCGAGAAATGATTCAGCATCCATTCTGAGATTTTCCGTATGCATCGCGATTCTTTCTTGAGTCGATTCTGAGCTTAGTTTTGAACAGCAGATGGCACTGCATGCTTTAGAAACAGCCGTACTCTGCTTGTTTCCAAATCCTTACACACACTTGAACCTAATGATCTATGCTAAGCTACAGCTAAAAGTGCTACCGCCAGACCCAGAAATCAGCTGAATGGATTCGAAAACGGTAAAACTCAACTGTTTAACTCTAGGGGAATTGGAAAATGAGCCTATTTTCAAAAATAGTGGAGTGTTCCTTTAGCAGCCTACTACAGAAATGAATAATCAAAGGTAAAATAAAACAGCATAGTCTTCAGTGTAAGAATTAAACTTTCTTTGTTTCTTATTAAGGCTACAAAAGTCCTTCACTCAAGAGCAGTGTGATTTTGAATTTGTCTTTGTTGTTTGATTAATATTAAGCACACAGTCGTCGGCAGCAGGAATATAGCCCGCTGTCACTTTAAGAGCCGCACGGATCCAATTTACCGTTACACATGTATTTTCATTCTCATCTCTTCACATAAATCACTAAGTGGCGCATTTTAACACATTTTTGCATGTATTTGACCATCTAGGCAAGGTGCTTGAGCTAAAAGATGACATTACATGTCCGTGTTCTGTTCCGTCTCTGAGCGCATCACAGAAATCCTCCTGAGGAGCAGCACAAGTTCTCTTTCACGCTTTAGAAACATAAATAAATCTAATATACTTCAATAAATCAAGCAGGTCCCAATTTGCAAAAGTTACGATACATGATTTTACTGATTTGCATGTGAAATTGAGCTTTTATGGAGGAATGAAAGCGCACCGCTGGAAAGGGGGCGGAACGGGGCGCAATAATCGTTTTATCTTGATTATTATATTTTCATAATCATTGGAGGCCGAAATCAAAATTAATTTCAATTAATTGCACAGCCTTAAGTAACACACTTAGTAGATATTTCCGTATTGCGCAAGTGGGAAGCTCTGTTTCGGGGATTACGTCTCTTTATATCAGGCAACCCCGGTTGTGTTCCTCTGCAGCCAGATTAAACCTTGTTGTAGCCTATATATTATGCTCTAGTGCTGGGCGGTATGACCAAAAATTTATATCACGGTATTTTTCAAAATTATACCGGTTTCACGGTACATGACGGTATTTTTTTTTTTCATGCATGACCGGGTGTTAACCATATTTTCTACTGATTGAGAGAGGAAATACTGCAGTATATTGACTAAGAATGCCCTATTTTACTGTCATGAGTGAATATTGTCAAAAAATACCACACTAAATAGTGACTAAACACGACCTCTTTTAATACATGCTAACCATGAGCCACTCTCATTTATAATCGCGGCATCGTCTGATAAAATCAACATGCATCTACACTAAAGAGCGGCTATGCGGTTGTTTTGGCTATATTACTTTTTTGTCTCATGCAGCGCACTGCCTGCGTCTGAGTAACAAAAAAAGTGCATGTGATATTAACAGACGAACTACGCTCATATTTATATAATTCCAAACAATCAGTAAGCGACAGGTGCTTGGAAACGCTGTTTTGTACTCATTTATTGACGAGTCGGCTGCTGTGTGGCCAACTGAATGCGCTGCTTCTCTGCCGCTCACTGCACAGAACAGACGCCGAGAGAGGTGACACTTCTCCGGGAAAGTCAGACAGCACTGGCGACATCTTCCAACTGAACCATAGCTAAGGTTTATCCAAAAAAGTCGCTAGGTTTGTCAGTATGAATATTCTATGGAAAAATGCCGCTAAAAGGGTCTGAAAGTTGCTAAATCTAGTGCTAAAGTCGCGCTCGTGTGTGTGTGAGACGCGGGAGCTGATGGCAGGGGGTGGTGGATATTTGTGGCGATCAATGTGGATATTGTGGATGAGACCATGTTCTATTAGTTCTACAGCTTCAGTTTCGGAACTGTCATGCTTAGTAACACATACAGCTGTTCCCTCACCACAGTGCAACAGTGAAAACGGACCCCTTTCAAACAGTGTCGCGTTCCGAACGTTGTTTAAGCGACATACGGGTATTGCGGTATTTAAAAAATTCATATCATAACAAAAATAAACACCGGTATTCGGTATGAACCGGTATACCGCCCAGCACTATTATGCTCTATTCATTATTTTAAAGAAACCTTGCACTTTTCTACTCCGTTTTAAATGGTGTTCTTGTATTCAAATTAAGCGCGGTCCACTGCTGCACACGTGCCACAATATCGATACAGAGACAGCTGTATCGATCCTCGCATCGTCAAATCTCTGTGACGATACATCGTTGTGTCGATGTATCGAACACAGCACTATTATTAAACAGGCTGGGGAAGACTCAACAAGGAATAACAGTGGGATTTCGCTGTTGCCTGGGGCTATGGAGTACAGGTAATAATGTTGTAAATAATGTTCAGTTTCTTGCACAGACTAATCGTTTCGCTTCACAAGCCCTCAATTTAACATCAACACCCACTGACTTGTATTTTATGAATCAAGGCCTACGGTTACAGTTAAAAATCTTCTTTACTGTTTTACTCAAGAAAAAGTTATCTGCATCTTGGATAAACTGAGGGTGAGTAAATTAACAGCAAACTTTCATTCTTCGGTGAACTATCCCTTTAAAACCTCTTCACAATGACAGTTAAGACATTTGTTTTACCATTACAGATATTTTAAACTTTTTATGACCTTTAAGACACTTTCTAAGGACCCTTGGAAACCCTGAAGAAGGTTGCTTTCTCAAGGTCTGTAAATTCAATATTGTTTCAATGCAGTGAAATGCACTGAATAGTGATGGGCGAGTAACCCAGTCTGCTTCAGAACATCTAATAAGTTTTGGAGGCAACAGTACTGTTGAGTCACTGTGCTCTTTAGCCTAATAAATCAAGATCTAACACTAATGAGTTTCTCCAAATAAATAAATTCTGTCTTTTGCCAAACCATCTCCTCAGGGAAATATGTAAAACTCTACGTCTTCTTAACTTGGAATCGAAGCCAGAAGAAAAGTGTCTTGTCACATTATCTCCATGGCTGCCATTAAAACAAACATTCTGGAAGGGCGTCCCCACCTTCCAAGATTCCATTAGGATTCAGAGCGGACCACTCATTTCACATCATCCAAACATGGATCCAATTACAACTGGGACTCTCCTAAGCAAGAGATAATCGAAACAAGCAGGAATGACCCGGAATGGATACAATAGCCCACCAAAAACACACACCTTAAACACGTGAAAAACTGCCCACAGGCTTGTCATCTCCATCTTTCTCTCTATAATTCAAGCACTGACACTTCAGAACTAAAGCCAATCGCTGATGTTCACAGACTCAAATCTGACATGCAGGCCCGGAAAGCTTGCTTGAGGAAATGAAAGCAAGCATATGATTTGGATGATAAAGATAAGCAACTGATGTAATCAATCCAAACAATCTGACATCTCTTTAATTAACAGAGCTTATGATCTATACAAGCACATAACCCTGACTCCTTATTCCTTCATATCCTTCCTTTCAAGCTCTGGTCCAAAACCTATGAGTTACATTAGAACAGCATTTTTAGGCATCATAGGGATGTTCTAGTGGTTGAATGTATCGTAGTTAATCCGTGATCAGTACGGACCAAGCTCCATGGTTCGACACAAACGTGATCCGTGGATAAATTGCAAAATTGAACCATAATAGACGGAAAGTTTATCATTTATTTATACGCATTTACACACACACACAAGCAATTTTAAACCATTCCAGCAAAAGGGAACTCGATTCGTTGCTCGTGTATTGTTTTCTGTTCACAGTCGCACACACATGAAGTGTGCGCACGAAGAGAGGTGCGTTTCAGACTGTGCATGAACACCGAACTGAACCTCTTTCATATCTCCTTCACTCCTTGCCTTTGAACATATATATACACCAAAAACTGACAAAATACCAACCTCGACAATCATACTGGTAAATGTAGTCAGTTATGCATGAGAACAGCTGAAAATGAAATCGGATGTGCTGCTGAAATCGTAAATACCTGTTGCTGTCATGCTCATCAAACAACAAAACACATTTGACAAAGATGAATCTAGATTTAATTTATACAGTGGACACTATGCAGTGTTATTTTACATTTAATTATTAGATTTCTGTACCTGAATACTACTGATCTTATTTTATTTGTAACATTGTTCTGTTGTATTTATCTATGCTTGTAATTTGTGTATTTGTTATTTTTACTGGCTGTATCAAAGAAGTACTTAGATTTAAGTAATGGAAAGCAAGGTTACATCGAAATATTTTTTAGCTGATCCGAAAAATGATCCGATCAGTGGCTCAAAAACCACCATATGATCCGAACTGTGAGATTTGTGATCCGTTGAACCCCTAGGACGTTCCCAATCCAAACTGTTCCAAAATGTAACATTGGTTTCAAAGAAGGCAGTTCCACAATGGGAAGTTGTCTGTTCCTTCACACTGATCTTTAGAAGGCATGGATATACTTTTCCAATATGACTTTAAGATTATTTCACCCAAAGAATGAAAATTCTGGTATCATTTATTTTCCCTCACGTTATTGAACCATTACAATTTTGAAGAATGTTGGTATCCACACAGCTTTTTTTCTATTGACTATAAGTGTTGTTTTGTCCATACAATTGAAGTCAATGGAAAACCAAACTGTTTGGTTCAGTTTCAATTAATGACTTCAACTGACTTGCTGCCTATCAGGTTTTGGAACAGGAAATATTTGGATTAGGCCTAACCTGAAGGCTGTACCAATAGGAGGCGGCAAATTTATGCTGCTTACACTGTAACAAATTGCTGTAAAAATTACAGCAATATTTTACAACAGCAGGCTGTTTTTCTAATAATACAGCATATTGCTGTAAACCCCAAGATCTTTTTTTTCTTTTATTATTCTCTATTTTTATTTGACTGTACCCGTCATCCCTTTTTCTGTCATCCCTCTATCTGTTTCTGACTGTATTATTATGTTTTGTAACATATATATTGTCCTCTTTGTTTCTTTTTAATATTTCTAGCCACCCTTTACATCCTGGGATGGAACAGCATCTGGAGCTGAACTGTTCTCCTTTTTTTGATCCGAAGTTTTGTTGGACTCACTTGGGGCCTTGTTGTTTGGGCATGTTGGACTGCTCATGAAGTGGTGAAAATTAATCAGTCTTTGTGGTTTTTAGAAATGTTTAATTTAGAGATGCACCGATTGCAATTTTCTTGGCCGATTCCGATTTCTCGTTAGTGTGATCTGCCGATACCGATTTTTGATGATTTCGATTTTCTTTCTAAGAACTATAATTGACGGCATATACAAACAAAAATCTACTTTTCTACAAACGCAAAGTTTTATTTTCATAAAAAAATAAGTAAAAAGTCAGTAATAAAATAAGAACAAATAAAAAAAAAACAGCACAAATAAATGCAATAGAATAAAGAGAGCTATGAAACGTAAGTTTTTATTCAGGTAAGAAATACAACAGAAATTAAAGTAATCAAATGTAAAATAACACATCCAGTGTTACTGTGTTTAACTGGATACTCGCCAAAACGGGCATTTTGACAATTTATGTATTTGAACATTTTAGCGCAGTTAGCCACTCATTTTGGTATTTGTGGCTCACAAGCTGTTTGAGACTGAGCGCGGATTGTGTGCTCCACTAATATAGATCAGTGGTGGTGCGCACGCGTTTGGTATAAGCGCGAAACCTGCGGGAATGACTATAATGCACAATACAAGCACTATTTAACTGGAGCGAATGAGACGTGTGTGAGAAAGAAGGGTTCGTCGGAGAGAAGAGAGCGAGAATGCGCAGCTGACGTTATTGCCTGTGCCGCTGGTAACAAAATGGATCGGCTTGAAATCGGAAAGAAGTGAGACTGACCGACCGATCACCGATCCAGGCCGATCATGAGGAAAATCGGCCGATTCCGATCCCTGGCCGATCGATCGGTGCATCTCTAGTTTAATTATGACCATGTTGGTTAACTTGTGGTTTTAAAATGATGCATGGTAATATGTTTCAAGTAATTTAATATTATTGAATTTCATTTCCAATTTATTTTGGAATTCAAAGTACCGATATTACTACATACACTGTTTATGACATTTCTTTCATGCGATTTTGAAAGTTATATATTAAATAAACTTTGTCCTGTTTAAGAAGTGTACATATTTTTGTTTTGTTAAATAACAGGTGAATTAATTTATGCATCATACAACACTTTATGCAGTTAAATGTTGTTTAAAGCTTATGCAGTTAATGAATAGTTTAAATTTAAAATTGACCTGCTAGTCATTAATATTCATTAATATTACAGCATACACACATTAAAGTAGTTTACTGTATAAAAAAAATAAAAATAATAAAAGTTATTCACTGCAATCAGGAAATACAGAGAAATGCTGTAAGTTAAATTACAGCAACACTGCTGTAAATATTACAGTAACCGGCTGGCAACCCTGAAAGTTACAGGTAATTTTTTACAGTGTAGTGAGTGTACTAAAATTGTTCATTCAAATTCAAGACACCACAGCATGTTATGTTTACAAAGACAATCCTATAACGCAATGCAATGGTCACAAGTGCTGTCGTAACCAATATAGTTCAATGTAACTTGCAAAACAGAGTTGGCAACTGATGCTTTTGGGAAACACACCTCTGTTCAGTTACCACTGTAGGCAGTCTCATTTCATTCACGTCTCTGTTCTAAAAGCCAGTAATCTAAATATTTTAAATGTGGCCTTGGCACTAAAAAAAACATTGCCATGAACTGCTAAGCAAGAGCATGCATGCATCAGTGCTGAGCATCACAAAACTGCTTTTGGCTATCGCAGGATATAACAGCTTCAGGGATGGGCTCAGCACATAAAGAGCACAGTGGAATGGGACAGAGAGTGCTTTTACGTTTGTCAGTAATGTGCAGGTGTGTTAACACTGATGAAAACCCATCAAAACTGGGTGATTTCAGTCAGACTGACTGGAAAGTAAGCATGTACTACACAATATTTATTTTAATATGATTTCCCGTGCACATACTAAATATTGTTAAATATAAACTGCAGTGTGTTATACCATCTTTAAATTAGTGCTGTCAAACGATTAATTGCAATTAATTGCATCCATAATAAGTTTGTGTCTACATAAAATGTGTGTGCACTGTGTATATTTATTATGTACATAAATCCACACACATACATATATATATATATTTTAAAAGTATTTATATATACATTTTTATTTATGTGTATAATTTATATTATAAATAATATACATTTTATATATTTTATTTTTCTTATATATATGCATGTGTTTACGATGCGATTAATCGTTTGACAGCACTATTTAACACTATTTAATTTAACATATGTGCTTTATATTAACCATTAGTCACCCTGCTAAAATATTGGCATCATCCATCAAAAAAAAACTATAATGGTAGACCACTAAAACTGACCCTAGTGTGCATCACTGCACTAAAACATGAATTTTAGTACATAAACATTAACATTTAATTCACCAATACAGATATGACTAGAGTGTGCCAAATACATATTAAATAAGAATTCCTGCTCACGACTGACATGAGTGTTCAAGCACAATTCATATTCATATTCATAAGTGATTTACACTTCAAAGAAAATCTGATTGAAATAAACCTGTCCTGACACATGCCATCAGTATGGAAGACTTCCAATAAGCCTCCAGCAGTCTGTCAGATTGCTCCTGCACTTGTTCGCGATGATCACGACGAGTAACAGAAAGTGTCACCGGTCTATAAATGTGTAAAAACAAACGAGGAGTTGATTTGAAGTGCATTATCAGATGTTTTACTCGCGTGGAGAAACAGAACAAAGTTTCCCAGTGCGAGATGATCATTTAATCGCTGTTATCGGCGCGCTACACTCACTGCAAACCTGAGCGCATCTCTCGCAAAGTAGTCTTCGCTTAGTTTACAGCCTCGCCTAAGAGTGCTATAAACTTTTATGGTTTATAAAAACCATAAGTTGCGCGCATGCATTTAGTAGTTGGTGCTCAGCTTCAACAGATGATCAACAGCCTCCACATAGACACCAACAGCTCCTTCTCCACACATCAACTCCAGAAACACCGCGTATGTGCAACGCTTCGCCCGCTCACCTGTACGTAGTTACTTTCGCAGTATTCGGCGACTCTTTGGAGGTTGGTGAAGCTGTCCAGTAACGCTCTGCGACCCGCTGGGATTTCCTCCTCCAGCAGCATCTGAAGCTCCGCCATCTTTACATCCCTCCACGCGCCCGCCTCGCGCGGCGCAACCAGCGACAGGAAGTGCAGCGGCTTCAGAGTTTTGGGGAAAGCTAAGGAAGGGCGTTTACCAGTAATATAATAATATCATATAATATAATTAGCATCTATTCCATACCATATTCTACATTTAAATATAAAAATATACACTATTGGTTAAAGGTTTGCAATAATTCAGATTTGTTTTGTTTGTTTTTGAAAGAAGTCTCTTTTGCTTATACCAACACTCTTAAAAAATGAGGTTCCAAAAGGGTGTTTTCGTAACGATGCAATAAGAACCATTTTTGGTTAACTTTTCAGTGATCAGTTCTTAAAAGAACCTTTTTTTCTTAGTGTGAACAACATTTAAATAGTATAAACAACTTTTCTTTTTCACTACGAAGAACCTTTTGTGGAACAGAAAGGTTCCCTGATGGATGTTAAAGGTTCTTCATCAATGCCAATAAAGAACCTTTATTTTTAAGAGCGGTAAGGCTGCACTGATCAAAAATATAATAATATCAGCAGTAGTGTGAAATAGTATTACAATTTAAAATAACTGTTTTCTGCTGTAATGCGAGTTATTCCTGTGATGGCAAAGCTGACCATTACACCAGTCTTCAGTGTCACATGATTCTTCAGATATCAATCTACTATGCTGATATTGTGCACAGTTATTATTAGTGCTCAGTTATTAATAGTTCTTATTATTATAAATGTTGAGAACCGTTTTTGCTGCTTAATATTTTCGTAGAAACTGTGATGAAAGTTCAGAAGAACAGAATCGAATTGAAATATACATTTAGTCATTTTTGAACTAATAAACTAAATGTATAAAATCTTACCTCAAACTTTTGAATGGTAGTGTATCTTAGTTTTCTACAAAAATATTCCGCAGCAATTTTGTCTTTTCAGAATTGAAAACAAGAAAGGTTGCTTGAGTTTCTTAAGATTTGAAAATCTATATAAATATAAAATAGTTATTTTAAATTGTAATAATACCTCAATATGAGATATTAAGAATGATCAAATAAATGCACCTTTGGTAAGCATAAGGCCTACTTCTTTCAAAAACATCAAAACATTTGACGAGTAGCGTGTACGAATTAAAAGTTCCACAATATTTATATTTCTTTACTTTTTTTTTTTCTTTTTTTGGTTGATTTAACCAGCGATCTAAGCATTACAGTATATGATGTAATAACAATGTTTGATACTGTTATTAATGAAAGTTAAGTGCTACCTTTATTAAGCTGAGCAGATAAACAAACCTTTATCACTATGTATTTCTTCCTCTCATTCCTCGTTTTCTTCTCCCTGACAACAATAATGTATCTTTAATCAAAATTAATTATCACACATAATATACGCTGAAGGAATGCATTACTCTTCATCTGCTGAAAAGATGCACTTTTCTGTCTCACATTCCTTTGGAAATTGCGCCCCCTGTGTTGTCATAACATATAATAATTATTTCACTCCTTTAATCTCTAGTTGGAAACAACAGTATTAAAATTCAGTTTGTGCTATATGACTTGTGTTAGTGTATGCATGCTCTTTAATGATGCGTTTAGTGGTAACGGGGTGTATTTGACATAAAACATCAAGTGATCGACAGGCGTGTCCTACATTTACTTCCATTTATTAATTTAGCCCACACTTTAAGTAGCTTCTATCCAAAGCAACTTACAAACCTGCAGTATGTAATACAATACTTCTGGTAAAAGTATTTAAACAACATATTTCTAATTGTTGAATAACTATATTATAAATTCAGTTCTTATGAATCCATAGACATGAAAAATCTGTTGTTAAAAAAAAAGTAAGAATTCAACACACCACACGACTATTTAAGTCGCGCTTCTAAAATACACACTTAGAAGATCAACAAAAAAGTGAAGCAGGAAATTTGACAAAAAAGTGTATTTATTTTTTTACATAGTTATTATCTACAGTATATAACAAGCTCACCAATAAAGTACAATCAAAACATTTAGCACAAAACAATGTTAATTTTGCCCAAACGTCTTTGTTTGGGCTTCCGAAAGCGGATGATGTCAGGAAACAGTGGTTGCAATTTACTTTTTAACTCTGTTCCTGAGCATTATAACCCCAATTTGCTATTGTGTGCTGCGCATTTTACTGAGGATAGCTTCCACAACATGAGGGAGTACAGTGCCGGATTCGCCAAAAAGCTTTTGTTGAAAGACGGAGCAAGAGGCGGGGCAGTACTGAAACACCATCTAAGCTGTTCGCCAATCACAACGCACTGGGACAGCTAACCAATCACAACAGATTTTGTTTTTCGGAAGGCGGACCTTCATCAAAGCCGGGACTAATCGAGCCGTTTGTGCCAGCCTGGGGAGAAAGGTATTGTAATAATGTAAATTATGTGAAAAATAATGTGTTTTTCGAACCACCAAGCATGAGAGCATGTTCTAGTACACCCCCAAAACAAAATCAAGACTTTGCAAAAGAGCATAATAGGACCCCTTTAAGTTTTGTGGTTTTTATTAATATTTTCAATGAGTCTTTTATATTTTTGCTTTAATTTTACTCTATGTTTAAGTAATTTTGTTGTGTATGCTTTTGTCATTATTAGCCATTTAAATGTCTATATAGTTAATTATAATAAGCCTGGTCAGAGGTAAGTGTTGTGTTGATAAAGTTTATTGATTTTCACTCACAGAAGGAAGCAAGAGCCGCTGGATCAAGAGTGAGAAATCCTCGAAGAGCCATGGATGCTTTGGCCAGATTCACCCTGATGTAAAGAGGGTACAGATAATTCACTCCGAACATTTATTTTGTCAAATGACATGATTTTCAAACACTCAAATCAAAAAACTGTACAACAGATAGTTCTGCGAAATTCTCTTATCAGTTTTCTTGGGATTCAATCTTAGTGCAGATTTTCCCAAATTGGGTTTTGCAAACACATAGCGGTATAACACATATAAATAATCAAATCATGACAATGTCAAATGAAAACAAATGACTTTAAAATAAAACTGATCAATAAAATATTTTCTTTAACTGCATGTCATGTGACCATTCACCGACATGCAAGAACCAGGTTAAGGTTAGAAGAGATAGAGTTGCAGCTACTGGGCTTGCGCTCATCAATATAGCGTAATTTTTGTCATACTGTACAACAATAATTACTGTTTTTGCATTATTGTAAGGGATAGGTTTAGTGTTGGAGTAGGTGTAGACATTAATAAAACAATTCTAATAGGTAGAAAATGTAATTTATTGTTAGTTTCCAGCCGTAGCTGTATCCCTTCTAGCCACAACCCAATAACCATGATCATGCAAAAATATTGTCAAATTATTGAAATTTAAACTTAAAATCTCAATGTAAAAGGGGAACAGCTGACAAAAATGTATGGGGATCCCTGGTGAAAGCATTTATTTATTGAATTGGAATCAATATATTTGTTCATTAAAATACGATTTTAAATCGCTTGGAGTATGATTATGTATTGTTTATACGGTTGTTGCTTATATTGACACTTGTGTTCTTACTATGCGTCCACACACCTGTCAAAGGCAGACACGGTGCTGATGGCCAGCAGGAGGTAGAGCAGAGACTGGGCTGGGTAAGCCAGACTGTGGTACTGCTGGAGAAGGTTATGTAGAGTGGTCATCTGCTCTCCAGCTAACACATACACAACAATGATATTCCACACCGCATATCCTGCCAGAAACCCATGAGAGAACAGTCCAATGATCCTACACAGAAAGCAACAGCAAATTTGGCAGTTGAGTTCAACACATAACAAGTCAACAAGCTCCAAAAAGAAAACCACATGAAAAGGTCACGGTCTTGATGAGTACTAGACAAACTCATGAAGCCCGTTGATAAGAGCTGTTAGATCATCTGCCAACCAAACCCACCTGAAGCCACTGTGGACCCTCATGGCGACATCTCGTGTATTCCATATGGGCCTGACTTCCATGTACTCCTCCATTTGGTCACGGGATAAATCCAAATGATCAGTCGCCTGGAAGCGGCCTGGGTCAGAGGTCATAGTTTATCCTATTTTAGTGGCTACATTTATATATAATATACTTGTCATAATACTGCATATATACATATATATATATACACACTGTATATATGTCTTTGACATAAATCAGATCTATAAATATAGGATCTGCAAAAATACAGAATATGAGATTTTTTTAATAACTAATACATTGGCAACAATTATAGGGACCAATTCTCACTGTTAAATAGTTGCTTATTAGCATGCCTATTATTAACAAATTGGCTGTTTATTAGTGCTTATAAAGCACATATTCTGCATGACCATATTCTACCTCACTAATCCTATCCAAAACCTAAACTTAACAACTACCTTACTAACCATTAATAAGCAGCAAATTAGTTTATTGAGGCAAAAGTTGTATTTAATGGTTTGTTAATAGCGAGAATTGGACCTTAAAATAAAGTGTGACCAATATATCTTTGTTAGCATACAGTATATTTATGTATAATGATAGTATCATTACATGTATGTATCTAAAATGAAACTCACGGTTCTTTTCTACAAACACTTTTCCGATCGGATGACTGTGACCCAGAGGGGCTGAGAATAGAGAGCGCTGAGATATGGGTGCGTGCACATCGGTGATGATGTCCTCCTCCTCCACGCCGAGCTCATTATGAGACTGGTTTTCCATCATCTTAGCCTTCCTTCAAAAAGAAGTGGACATTATTCTCAGGAGAGAATAATACAATCACAACGTCTATGAAACTACTGTATTTAGAAGTATTTACTTTCTTTTCAAAGTTTTTGCTTCTCACCTTTTTCTCTTGCTTTTTCTGGTGACTTCTTCATCATCTGTATGAGGCTCTTGAACATCTCCATTTGGAAGGTCTTGTTGTTCACTCTCATCTTATAAAACAACGAAATCAAGAACAATTGATCTAAAAAAAGAAAAAGAAAATAACATCCATAAATTAAATGTGAATATCATTAACAAAAATGATTTACCAAAAGTATGTGCCTTCTTTTTCTTCTTCTTCTTCTGTGGTGGATTGTCCTGAGGCTCAGGGGTCAGTGGCTCTCTGCGGCTCTCCAGACCCTCCATTTCTATAGCTGGCTCGGGCCCTGCTGTTGTTTATTGGGGATTATACAAATATAAAGGAGACAAATGCTGCAAGATTCTACATTTATTATCCTTGAAAGAAAAGAAGCAACTACAAAATATGTGCAGTAAACAGTAAGCCAGTTTTGTGTGGGTATTTGAACTATTCCACTGGCTACCTGCAGAGGTAGCTGTTACACCAATGGACTACACTTAATTGCCTTCACAAGAACGTATTTGTCCAGCAGCAAACACATAAAAATGTTAAATTTTTTTTAAAGTGATCTTGTTAAGATCAAATAAGGCATTTATAAGTGTAATTACCTTGTGGTTCCTCAACTTCATTAATGTCCTTCTTGATTTTCTTTTTCTTGGGTTTGACACTTGGCATTTTGTCTATAAAAGGTAGAAATAGGACAGTCAGCTTTGTCTACAGTTTACACTAGTCCTTTATAGTAATTAGATTAGAAATCCAAGTACAATAGAAACTATTACAGGCTTTGGGGTTAATAAGGCTAAGCCAAATAATATAATTGATTTGATTAAAACTTCCTGTTCACATGTTCAGATGTTCAACAAGGATAACTGACCGCTGGTGTCTTGACGTCACACACCCGAAAATCAGGACTGAATGGAAACAAAACAAAGAAAATGAGACCCACTTCTTACAACCAGGGATTGAAATGAACTTTTTCACTCACCAGCCAATTTGGCTACTAAAGTTTTAAGTTACCGGCCATTCATAACTTCTACTAGCCAAAAAAAAATTCATCTTTGCAGAAGTTGCATATGAAGTGGCATTTAGATGTATTTACACATGTTAATGCAGCTTAGAGGGACATGGAATGCTTTAAACTGCAGTTACAAATGTATAAATAATGTTTTGATATTTTAAACATGAAATGTTGAATAGTGATATTTGAAAATTATTTAAAAAATTAAAAGATACTTTAAATGTGAAATTAATTATCGCCAGTAGGTGGAAGCAAGTCACTGCCAATATGGCGTCTAAAATGTAAGTCTCTTGATATTAACTTATTGTTTATTGAACTGTTGTAAAATCAATATCACATTTGTAACCATGCTGATATTTTAAGAAAACAACGGCACTCTTCGTGTGATATTGATTAACTATATGAACTGATCTAAATATATAAATTTTCTGCCCCCTTATCTTGAATTATGTGATCATTCTTAATGCATATTAATAGACTGAATCATGCAGTGAAAGAACGCACTCTAAATGCGCACGCGCACTAAAGCCTGTGTTGGACTTCATCACGTCGAGTATGCGTGCCTCTCTGTAGGTGTGTTTTGTTTGGTTTTTTGCAATATACTAGATAATATCATGATGTCTCACGTGTTCAGTATTTGCGCTAAACCTGCGCAGATTTGGCTTGCATGAACTTCCCCAAGAAATTAATGAGTGAACATAACTTATGAAAAGTAACCCGCCAAATTAGCTAGTGATTTGACCCGCCACAGCTGATTTTTACCCGCATTTTGCGGTGTTGGCGAGTGTTAATTTCAAAACCTGCTTACAACTGAAGTCAATATGTAGAGTGTTTGTGTGAGCATACAGTGAGCATGTAGCTTTAAATTAGCCTCTTGCTAGATATAGCACTTTACTGAGAGAAGATTTTGAGGCCACAAGGTAAACAACACTGATTGAACTGCTTCTTTCTGCTTGACTTAAATGCTCACTTTTAACCACTTAGCAAGTCAATGACAGTAAGCAAAATCACAATCAAAAACATCCAACTATTGCAAATAGAAATTCATAATTAAGCAATTAATAATACATAAAATGATAGAAAAAAATAACAGATCTACCTCTCAAATATCTGTCTGGTTAGATCTAGATAGATATTTTAGATGATTGAGAGATAGAGGTATTTTTTTAGATCTGATATTTTATATTTATATAGCTAGATAGATAATATTACAGAAAGTCACCAAAACGTGTTTGAGTAGCTACAGTATCCTGACCATGTAAGTTTAAGAGGTGATCAGTTGTGATCCATGTCTGGTTATACCAGATTATAAACAGGTCACATATGGTCACACAGTAATGTATGTAAACACATATGACACTACATACACAAGACAAGAGCCCAGCTGATAAATAGCGAAGATATTATGTTAAGGAGGTGAATAGTAAGTGTGAACTTCAGTGAAAGTCTATCACGAGTACATGTCAACTGACTAGTCAACTAACTCTGACAGCTTTATATTGCCATTCAGATCATAAAGAAATATAAATATAGGTTACAACTAAATCCTACACAGCTCGCTCTAATAATCAAAACAAAAATACATGGCTTTTACACATTATGGGCTAAGGCTCAATACGCATCCAGTGCTCCTTGTCTTTATCTTGACCACATATCAGTCAAAGCCATAGACAGTGGTCAAAGCTCACGCTGCTTATCTTAAATGACTGATGCTAAGGATCTGCTATAATACTGTGTGGCATAATTTACCATTTGTTTTCTTCCCATTCTTGTCTGGCTGGAGTCGTGGTGCAGGAGCTGTTGGTGTGAGATGAGGAGAGTCTTGGCTGGGCCGTCAGGCTGTCTAATCCTGGGCTTAATCCTCACAGACGTGCATCTGCCAAGGAGGGAATTAGTGTGGCATAGATCGGTGAGTGAGGACAGCCTGAGAGAACCACACATACACACCATGACAAAACCCCTTATCTACACACCATTAACTACAGCTGTTACATCATAGGCCTACACATTTATACGTTTAATTCATTTTTTTTTCAATAAAAAGCACATACACAAAGTGAAAAGAATAAGTACACCCAGTGTTACATTTCAAAACATGTTTAGATTTATTTTGAAAAGGGATTCATTTTCTCTCTCTCTCTCTAGATAGATAGACAGACAGACACTGGTAGGATATGCCAACATAATATGTGAACTAATACAATATGATATGACAATATATAAAATGCTTAATGAATGATAGAAAAGGCAGATTCAAAAATGTCTTTGAGATGTGTTAAGATGTCTTTGGTATTTTTTTAACGCAAACATTTTTTACAAATCTTTCCCTCCATCCTATAGTTTTGAAGATTAAAAACTGATTTAAACTCAAGCCTTCCAAACAAGTTTGGAAAGATAACCATTAGCACTTTGCCAAAATTATTAAACCCCTTGACCTGCAGGACATTCTGCTGCCTATTCTGCAAACAATATAAGAAAACAATTCAACCAAAGCATCTGAAATTATAGAACATTTCATGCACATTTGGCTCTAAAAATTTATGTACAAAATTATTAAACCCCCAAAAGACAAATTTTGCAGAGAATCTTTTCTTCTTTATAACATCTAATAAATGTTGCCTCTACGTGCTCACAAGCATTGACAACTCTCCTGTTAAATCTTAGCCCAGAAGTTTTGGATGTATACTATTGGATAATTGCCCTGCAGTCCAATGATCATCGGTTTCAGTCTCTGTATTGAAGGCATCACAATCTTTGCCAAAATAGCCCGATACTTCAAAGAATCCATAATGTCCTTCATACAGGATTGCTCCACCACCATGGTTGACTATGGAAATGGTCTTCTGCTGCTCTTTTGCACCAGACATGGGCCCATGGGTCCAAAAAGTTCAGTTTGGTCACATTACGCTATAAAAATTTTTTTTCCTGAACTCCACAAATTAATTTGAGCATATTCAAGTCAGCCCTTTATATTATTTGTGAAGAGTGGCATTCGGTAAGGTGTCCTGACATGAAGGCCATGTTTGTATAGTGTTCTTCCGATACGCTCCATTGAAATGTTTCTTCATCCTTTCATCGGGTCATCTTGCTCTGTTCAGACATTGTATTCCTCTTGATGATGTTGTGCTTTTTCTTTAATGCCATCAGAGTTTTTCTGGTACACCTTTTAAACTTATGAGTAATGCTGACAGTTGTGTCTCTAGGAACTTTTAGACTGATGATACACAGGGCAACTTTTTGAGCAATGCTGCCGTCAACAGGCAACCAGGTGAGACACAGGGCTCACGACCAATCTAAAGTATCCAGATAGAAATTTGTTACCCATTCTCAATGGGAAAGTGCCCAAGCAATGTTGCTTAAAAAAAGCTGCCCGGCAAAATTGCTTAAAAATTTAGCCTTAGTGACTTGAAAGTCGTCATGCAACATTTTGTAATATTTCTTCTCTATAGCTTTTGTGAGAGCTCTTTTGACTTGGCCATATTTGCAACACAACTTTAGCACATGCATGGGCTAAATTCATATAGGACTCAAAACTATTACAATATACTGTATGTTGACATCTTACACGTGTAATATGCCACATTTACATTTCATTTAGCAGACACAAAAATAGCTTCTACACTAGTGTAAACAGTTGAAGTCACCAGAAATAAACCTACAGATCTCATAAGACATTAGTGAAGACCCTCGAGGCCTAAATATGTGTTTACAGTATATGTACTATGTACTGTATGTAAAATGATAATCCAGACAATTGCTGATGACAAATAAGATTTTACTCAGGGGTACACATGAAAGTTAATTTTTCCTAAACTACAAACAAAGGCATTTGTTTTTTCAAAATTCAGTTCTTTTACATTAATTACAACCATTCAAAAATTCCCTTGTTTGTTCTTATGTATGTCTGTGCATCATAGATGATCAGGAGCAAACCAGCTGGCAGGAATCCACTGTGGTTCTTCTTGAGCATGTTGTATAGCCGTGAACAGATCCATCCATGAATCTTGCAGATCATCGGTCACAATCACACAGTCAAAGTACTGACGATACTTGGCCTTCATAGTCCTGCTTGCTTCCTCAATCTCCTCAAAGTCTTTGTCCTGAGAAAACCAGTGGGACAGTGTTACATGTCATAACCAGAATTCATGAACACACTCTTTACTTATGTTCATAGCAGCTAATCAACCTGTTATCAGAAAAATTTTTACTACAAGAAATATCAAATGCATATCTTACATAAAAGTATCTCTTGATGTATCTATTGGAAAGAAAATGTGGGTCTTTTCTTGTTTGCTTCATGCAGGCAGGAGATGGAGGCCGTACATATATGATGTAGGGCTTCAGCTTCTTGGTTCTGACTGAATGAATGCACTGGAATAAACAGATATGTGCATGTACATCACTGTTTGCAACCAAACTAATGATAAAAACATAAGTGTGGTTTTGATAAACATAAATGACACCTACATGAGGTTCAAGGTCAATAACACATATTTTTCCATTGTCCAAAACATCTTGGGCCGAGTCTAAGCTGGTGCCGTACATGTGTCCATTATGCTGTCCATACTCAAGAAATCTGGACATTGTTAAAAACACAAAAAACACCCCAGAGTAAGCTGAATCACAAGAACAGATTGCCAACTATATATATATATTTTAAGTATTTAAACATAAGCAATAAGATTACTTGTGATTAACCACCATGTACGCGAACACTTCCTTGGTCACAAAGTGATATTCACGGCCATTCTTCCCACCCATTTTCTGGGACCGTGTTGTGTCTTGAACAAAACAAGAGACAACTTATAACATCAGACCGTTTTGTTAAATAATGTAAGATGACAACTTATAACATCAGACCGTTTTGTTAAATAATGTAAGATGCTGTAAGCAATTTCAGACATTTTGTTAACTTCAAACACACAGCCTCTCTTTAAAATCCAGCCCTCCAAAATCTGAGGGTAGTCAGGACATTTTTTCATATTTAAAAAAACTAGCTTACAGAACCTTTAAGTCAGAGGTTAAAGGGATCAAATGGACCACATACGAGATATTGGTCCCTGGTACGTATTAGGGTTGATTTTGATTAGCCTCCTGTGTAGTTCATTTACACCAACTCCTGATGGAGCTGTGAAAAACATGGAAAAGCATTAAGCCTTTAATAGGACAAATTTAAAACAGCCAATAAGACAAATGATAGTTATTGTCCGTTCATGTATGGATAAGATAATCCTGCACAAAGAGGACCATACCAATGAGCACAATGAGATGGGGGGGGGATCGTCTATGTGGCGCTGGTAGTGGACCACCTCTTCATAAACGGTGGCTGAGGTGTTATGGCAGCTGCTGACACCACAGGAATAACATGATGGTTCTTTTACATTAATTACAACCATTCAAAAATTCCCTTGTTTGTTCTTATGTATGTCTGTGCATCATAGATGATCAGGAGCAAACCAGCTGGCAGGAATCCACTGTGGTTCTTCTTGAGCATGTTGTATAGCCGTGAACAGATCCATGCATGAATCTTGCAGATCATCGGTCACAATCACACAGTCAAAATACTGACGATACTTGGCCTTCATAGTCCTGCTTGCTTCCTCAATCTCCTCAAAGTCTTTGTCCTGAGAAAACCAGTGGGACAGTGTTACATGTCATAACCAGAATTCATGAACACACTCTTTACTTATGTTCATAGCAGCTAATCAACCTGTTATCAGAAAAAAATGGGGCTTTCGATTACTGTATGATTTCCTCCTCCATACACGCAGACTGTGTCGGAACCCCGCTGATTCAAACAATTAAAAAATTTACTTTTCATTTAGGTGTACATATGAGCCAAAATTTACATTTGTAATTCAGATTTCATACCTATATATAATCCCTGCATATGTTCACCATTCTCACCCTCCTCTGACACTGGGCAAAACAAAGATTTGATCAATTAAAGATCATTGACAAATGTTTTAATAACAAATCAGCAAATCTACATAAAATCTAATATTTACATAAAATCTAAATTATTCTCGCATTCCATAAAAAGTTTTTTCCTCAGAAAAGACTTACCTACCGAACTCAAAATCTTCTTCGTCTGTAAGAACAAAAAAATTTATTCAACACTGTTAAATTCAGACAACCCATACTATTACTAAGGAAGCCGGTTTACACTATTTGTTGCGATTTACAATTTGTTACAATTTTGATTTGACATCTCACAATTCTTGATGATTATATCTTGGAATTAAGAGTTTCTTTCTCAGAATTGTGAAATTGCTAAATATAAACTCAGAGAAGTCACAATTGTGAGATGAGAAGTTGCTATTTTTTATTCCGTGCAGAAACAGGCTTTCATATATTACCACGAAGTTAAATGAAGATATGGATTCAGTGGGATAATCACCTGTTTCAATGCATTTGTTCTCATCCGTTGTCTCCTCTTCTCCTTCAGAGCCACACTCAACACACTACACAACTAAAACAAATGTTTTATACAAGTTCTTAACGAATGAAATCAACATGAACACGTCTCTATTAAGTTCATATACACCCATTTCTCACAATTAAATTCAAACCAATTCCTTATAGATAAAAACAAGTTTCATATATTTTTTTCTTGTTGAAAATTCTGTTTAACAGAAACAAATCACATGAAACACTGAACAGTTCTCAATAGTGAAGATATTATGAAAGCAATACCTGTGACATGCCATATTTCAAAGAGCATAAAACATATTATTTGAATGTACAGTTTAAATACTAAACATTTTAGGCATAAATTTAAACATACTAAGCTAACACTAAAATATGAAAGACAAAAAAGATACATACCAACATCTGTTGCACTCACTTTACATACCAAAGCAAAGAAAACGACAAAGAATTAGACTAGTAATAAATAAATAAAGATATTATATATATTAATAATATTAATGCAACATTGTGGGTAATCAAATGAACAGACTGCAATTAGCAAATCATAAGCAGCATTCTTTGTACAACTTAATACACATGTAAAGATGAATTTTTCAATAAAGATAACTCTCTCTGACCTTGAGATAATATAAATGAGCGGTTTCTGCTACTGTGATTACAAAATCTGTTAAGATACAGAGGTACAGAGAGATACAGGATTGTGGTCATTAAGTCTTATATAGTTTTAACTTCTCCATCCTTCAACAACAGCCTCTATGTAAAGCCTGCAGTACACTGAGCAATCCGTCCTGAAATGAGCTTGAAATGCTCAGGGACCTTGCAAACTTCAGATGCTCCTAATTCCTCAAAAGGATATGCAGAAGAATCATCTGGTGTTTAGAATTAACAGTATCTATCTTTCTTTCACCTTAACGGTTGAGCGCAAAGTGGACAGGACTAGTCAATCAGTCATGAAGGAAGGATCATGCCAAGAACAGCTCACTTTCAAGCTTCTTTAAAGTAATTAGATCAGGGTAGAGAGAGGGCAGGGTTAAGAGGCTTATGATGCCAACCAACATCTTAAAGAGTGCACAGAAGTTCATACATTTGTGTGTGTATGTGTCTGTGTGTGTTATTAACGTACAGGGTCTGATGCAGGTGTGAGCCTGATAAGGTTGGGACCACCACAACTCCCTTTGCTTACTGTAAAACATGGAAATAAATATCAATCTTGCTCACAAATTTATCAGTGACATAATTTTGAACTTAATTAAGCATAATTCAAAACTGACTATCTGAACTGGTTAGTGGAGGGGATGAGGCCACAACACAATGAGGCACTGTGGAGTTTCCTGGCCTGCCACCATTGGATGTCCCACTGGTCGACAATCTTCAGCAAGTCTCCTTTACTGAACGCCATGCCTGCATCTCGGCAGGGGATCGCAAGGTCCTGCAGAGGACTGTAATCCACCATGGCTCTCACATACAGCTAATGGGAGACAAGAGACAAACAATCAAAGGGATAGTTCACCCAAAAATTTAAATTCTGTAATTAATTACTCACCTGTATTTTTTTATGAAATCCGAAAGCTTTCTGACCCTGCATAGATAGCAACGCAACTTAAAAATTCAAGGCCCAGAAAGGTAGTAATGGCATTGTTAAAATAGTCCATGTAACATTGCGTCGAAGACCGACACGGAAGAGAATACATTTTTCTAGAATAGTCGTTATTTTTGTTTTCTTTGCACACAAAAAGTATTCTCATAGCTTCATAAAATTACGGCTGAACCACTGATGCCACATGGACAATTTTAACGATGTCCTTACGAACTTTCTGGACCTTGAACACAGCTTTATTACGTTTTTCTCCGCTCGCAGAAGCGCTGCAGGTGCGTAATGTGATATGAAGACCATGTGAATCCTCATGTTCTGTTGTTTGCTGCTTTTTGCGCATGTAAAATGAATCCCCGGGAATCAAATGTTAGTATTTTTAACAGGTCACAGACACTTATCCTTTCTAATTTAATTTAATGCAATTCTAATTTAAAATAATCTTGTCGGTTAACGGTTAATAATCGGTTAATGAGCGCCGGTTGTCGTTTAGGAAAAATAACCGAAATGAACATCCCTTGTCTTAACTTAGACCCTTAGTCTTAACTTAGACTTGATGAGAGTGAGCTGTCATCAATCCGCCATTGTTTCACCGCCAGAGCAGACAAGAATGACTCCCAACAAGCGATTGAGCTGTTCTGTTGTTGGATGTAATAATGAACATAGCAGTCGTCATTTACTCTCGACATCTGAGCCGCTGAAGACGCAGTGGATTACGTTTGTTTTTGAAGGGAATGCGCCCCCAATCTAACCTAAATGCGCTTATGTTTGCGCAAATCATTCGTGATCCAGCTTAATCTACAGAAGAAGTGAGTGTAAGGTTTTTTAATGAATATTTGCAAATTGCCTTTCCTAATAATGTGCTAGTTAGCAAGTTTCACGACAAATGCAGCTAAAGTTTACCGTCTCTCAGAGAGCGGCTCAGAAGAGAGGGGCGGGCGAGCAGAGCTAATTTGCATTTAAAGCGGCATGCAAGGAAACAGCTCGCTATGAAAAGAGCTGTTTTTGACAGGGTAAAAAGGGTATTGTTTTACACTACCATTGAGACATTTTAACCAAACTATGTTACAGACTATTCATTAAGACCCAAAAGAATCATATCAACTTGTGGAAAATGGGCATCTGATGACCCCTTTAAAGACTTTAAAAGGTCATGTCATACATTTATTATTCAGATTCAAGTTCAGAAATTTACATTAAGCTTTCAAACTAAGAATTTAACAAACCTAATCTTAAATAATCAAGGTAAAAATTGATATTCTAACGACATAACCTTATGATTTTACAAGTAATAATGTTATTTGTCCCTGAAAAAAAATATGAAAATATAATTTAATTCTCACCTTGAGAGTTGTCAACATGAATCCAAGCTGTCCCAGCTGTAGACTGGGGTCTGTAAGGTCCTCTATCAGACTCACTTCAGAGCCCAGGTTTCTGATCCTACACATTCACAAGCGACAGGTTCTTTACGTGGGCAGACAAACTGCACATACATTAATGTTTCAACTGATAACTTTATTGCCAATAAGTCCATATGCAGTGAAAGGTTTATAAAAGTACCGTGCGCGGAGCACCACATAGAGGAAGATTGGAAAGAGGTCATCCATGCACCACAGAAAATCTTGCCCAAGCAGAGCCTGCATGTCCTGGGTGATCTCCTCAAAGGTCAGCTGTATCACCTGCAACTTGTCTGAGGGAGTGAATGCTGTGCTGTAGAAGCAAAAATAAAAATAAAAAGGAGATAGCTAATGAAGTGTTCCTGTTGTTGTTTTCTGCCTTTGTTACACACATGACTATCTTTACCTGATCTGTTGCAGGGTTTCAACAGCAGTTGCAAAGCAGGCGTCTTTAGTACAAGGCAAGACCTGTCCATTAAAATCGATTAAACCAATAAAGTTATATTTTACCATCAGTGTCATTACTGATTATTTTCTTAGAAATGACAGAAAGCATTACCTGGTTTTTCTCTCCCAATACAGAGATAGACACTGGGCAGAACTTTCTGGAAAACAAAATGACATTGATTCAACTCAACATTGTAAAAACCACCGTCCTTCCTGGCCTGGGGCTTTGATTGGTTATTACTGTATATGCAGGGGCCACAAAAAGTATTTGCACGCTTATGAAATTAAATGTTTATATGCTTAAAAATAGCAAAAAAAACACACATTTGATTTCATTGGGTTTTAAATATTAAACATAGCAAATATAATATTGCCTTTTGCATGCATAATGCCTTATAAAAACGTATTTTGTATGATCTCATGAATAATCATAACACAAGTTATAATAAATTTTAATACTGGTTATAATTTTTAAGTGAATGATTACTTTTAACACATGATTAACACATTATATCCAAGTTACCATTATAGTTTCCATGGTTATAATGTGTTATGAGTCTCATATCTTGACATTTTTAAAGTTTAATGTCTTATAACCACCTCATAGTATCTTATGGCTGTTTAAGAATTGACAAAACCTTGGTTACTTTGCTAAAATCAGACAATGAACACTTTGAAATGATTATGACCACATTATAAAGCCTTTTGGATTACAAGAAGACTTTGTCAAGATAAGGGACTTACAATACATTACAAATATGGGAACTATACTCCATTATAAGTTAAGTGGATATAACATGGTATTTATTACGTGTTATAATTCATCACACTCTTTGAAGGTATAACCACAAATAGGTCAGAAAAATAATATTAAAACTGTCATTAAGATTTTTCATGAGATGATACATACAAGTGTTTTTTTATTATTTTCATAAGGCACCATGCATGCATTATAATGAAGTAAGAATACTCTTATAAATGTCTGTATAAATGCACTGCATTATAAATAGTCTTCATATAAAGTGCTGACTGACTACTGCGAATTGTGAAAGTGAATTGACTACTAATGCCTAATAATTAATTACCAAGGACATGATATTTTGGTGTCCAAATATCATATATCAAATATATCCATTGTTTCATCAACCAAACTTCTTTTCATGATATCCTATTTGAAAAAAGTTTTTGTGCAATGTGTTTAACATGAATGTCAGTTAGTTTTATATTTTCCATCTACTGCAATGACTTAAGTGTCCAAATACTTTTTAGGGTCAGTATAAATGTATCATAAACACTGTAAAAGTATAATATTTCATATGGTACTGTCACTATTGTCACTTACTGTTGTACTCCAAGGAAGGCTAGAAGAGCAAGATCAGGCTGCTTATTGAGTCTTAACACACAGTTCCAGTACACCTCCTCTTCTCTCTCTTTCTCTAGTGTGTAGAGAGTGAAGAGAGGAGGGTAAAGCCTCGGCAGCAACACCGGCAGGATAAGACTTGAGCTGCTCACTAACCAACTGCAGTAACACAACACAAGACTGTCATACTTTCAGAAAGTAACTATATCTATCTATTTGTATATATCTATTTATCTTCTGTGGTAAGAGCAATTTTTAAAGAATTGAAACATTTATTCAGCAAGGATCCATTAAAATGATCAAAAGTTACAGTAAAGAGATGTACAATGCTACTAAAGATTTTTAAATATATAATAGATCGATAATAGAATGATCTGAGTAAATTTAACTTAATGTAACGTAATGCAACTAAAAAGTACGAAAATCAGAAATAACAAAACAGTAGTCGAGTGACAGTGATGCTGTCTTACCCCTGCTGTGGTGTTTCTGAATGTGTACTGCTGTTAAGAGACTCTGTGCCCTCATCTGAGGAACTGGAAGAATCCAAAATAAAACCTCCATCTTCAGGGAGACCAGGAAACAGAAACCTGCAGCACATATTTGTAACACAAATATTTGAAAAACAACAACATACTTAAAATTCCTTATAAATTTATAAGGAATATCAAGTGTGCAGTGGTCTCTGAGACTGTAAAGAAATGAACAGTATACCTCATTATTACATTTAGCCGAGTTCATTAAGTAATGACGTAGTAAATCTAAAAGAAGAACAGAACCTTCACAACAAGTCAAATGCTTGCTATGAGCTTTGCAAAATGCTCTGCTGGCTTTTAAAGCACTAAAGGTTTCTGGTAACTCATATTGAAGCATGAGAAGTGTTACCTGACTATTTGAAATATGCGCGTTAGGTACGACTGGATCTCCTCCACTGCCTGCTGTAGGAAGCGTCTATTAGAGCCCACACCAACATAAGTCATCCTGTACACAGTCACAAGGGTCTCCAGCAGCCAGCCCAGAGGGTGATGAGGGGTATCACACGCCTAAAAGGAGTCAGTAACCACCCCAAACTTTTGAACAGTAGTATAACTGCATTATGTAAGAAATGATTAAACCAAATGGCATTTATTTTAAATGAAAATCATATACATCTTACAATACCTTACAATATCAAAATCAAGATGAATACTATGTGACCACCTGTGGTTACTGTGCTAAGACATCTGTGATCTATATAAATGAAGCCAGGTCTTCTTCACTAAAAATCCCCTTCACACCAGTTGGTGTCATTGCAAACTTGGCTTAGAAAAGTAAATTAGTTCTGAAAAAGCTCTAGCATCATCTGTTTGCAGATGCCACTTGGATTGATATTTTGTAACTAATTCAATGACACTCTTAATTGTGACCATAAGTGTCTGAATGCTTTTTGATGCATCTGTACAGCTGTGCAGACTTGGTGTTAATAAGCCTTTGAACATCTCACCTTCAAGAGATACCGACGGATTCTGTTGTAGGAGTCAGCAGTAATAGGGCCCACATGTTGAGGAATCACCTCAAGGCTCTCCAGCATCTTAGTTTGAGATCGGCTCAGCTCCTCTGGACTATAGACAAACATACATCACTGGCGATTTCTTCATACTCTGTTCACTTACATTAATGTGCATACAAATAAAGAAGTTTTGCCTTTTGTGTACCAAAGTTCCCGTTTGGTGAACTATTGAATTAGTATTTGTTATTTAATTAAAAAAAAGAAGCCCTGGAGTGTAACATTAAACCCTTAACTATATGTTGCAGAGTATAAAGCATTTTGTACTGTATGTTACAAAGTGTGATCACACCTTTACTTGTTCACTGTTTTGTGTGTGTGTGTGTGTGAATACTATGTGACCACCTGTGGTTACTGTGCTAAGACATCTGTGATCTATATAAATGAAGCCAGGTCTTCTTCACTAAAAATCCCCTTCACACCAGTTGGTGTCATTGCAAACTTGGCTTAGAAAAGTAAATTAGTTCTGAAAAAGCTCTAGCATCATCTGTTTGCAGATGCCACTTGGATTGATATTTTGTAACTAATTCAATGACACTCTTAATTGTGACCATAAGTGTCTGAATGCTTTTTGATGCATCTGTACAGCTGTGCAGACTTGGTGTTAATAAGCCTTTGAACATCTCACCTTCAAGAGATACCGACGGATTCTGTTGTAGGAGTCAGCAGTAATAGGGCCCACATGTTGAGGAATCACCTCAAGGCTCTCCAGCATCTTAGTTTGAGATCGGCTCAGCTCCTCTGGACTATAGACAAACATACATCACTGGCGATTTCTTCATACTCTGTTCACTTACATTAATGTGCATACAAATAAAGAAGTTTTGCCTTTTGTGTACCAAAGTTCCCGTTTGGTGAACTATTGAATTAGTATTTGTTATTTAATTAAAAAAAAGAAGCCCTGGAGTGTAACATTAAACCCTTAACTATATGTTGCAGAGTATAAAGCATTTTGTACTGTATGTTACAAAGTGTGATCACACCTTTACTTGTTCTCTGTTTTGTGTGTGTGTGTGTGTGTGTGTGTGTGTGTGTACATACCGATATCTCTGTTGTCTGCGTCTGGCAGTGAGGGCGATGGCAATGTTCTCCCAGGCTTTCTCATGCACTCCTTCTCCAGGACCTTCACAGCCTAATCGACTCCAGCACTCATCAAACACTGCCTTCCACTTTTCTTCTGCAGGCACTGCGTGTTGACCAGCCACACTGCACACACAAAAATGCAAACACAGATTAAAAAATAAAAATAAAAATAAATATTCAGTAGGCCAAAGCATTACTCATGACAAACTTACGGTATCTTTCTTTCTCTCCTCAAAGCTTCAAAGGGTTTTGTAAAAGTTCCAGCCACTCTTAGACCGGCTCCCCAGTGACCGTCAAAGACCCCATCCAAAGAGTCACCATTAGGCATGAACAGAACGCCCTTCACATCCATAAAACCACAGGAGATTCAGATACACAGAAGCATTCACATGCACAAATCACAAATAAAGTTTCTATAGATTTACTGTGACCGAAATTGGTCAAATTAATTCAAAGATACCTTTCCGCACAGAGTCCAGTCCTCTATAAACTCTCCCTCAAAGACTGTGTCATCATCACAGAGAAGAGTCCCATTGCCCTACATCAGACAAAAGACATAGTAAGTTGCTCAAATAATAGTACACACTGCATCTAGTGCCAAAACAGCTAAAGAAGTGTATATTTAATATAAGCAATTTACAGGCACTTCAATGCAGGCATATAATAACATCTCAACTGACCATCATCTTGTTATTACAGAAGATTCCTTCATAATACAATCCAAACTGAGTTATAACGACTCCGACTCCATGACGCTGGTCATCGAGCCACATTCCCATGTATTTCTCTCCTCTGGGAGATATAAAACCAAATTAATGAATTGTTCAGGAGGATGTTTAAAATCTCTAATTTGGTAACTACAATGAACAAACCTGCTGAAGTCATCACACACCCCATAGCCTGTTCTCTTGCCTTGAACCCACTGGCCCACAAACACACTACTGGAGGAAGGAGAGGCTAACTTTCCACTCCGTAACATGCCGTGACCATGACACATGTTGTCCCTGAATGAGCCCTCGTATACCTCACCTGAAGCATACCTGCAAAGACCACAATCAGACCATGGGCAAGGTACTAGATGGCAACTATAACAATTTAAGATG
The DNA here is from genome assembly GCF_001515645.1 of Sinocyclocheilus grahami. Classification (NCBI taxonomy): domain Eukaryota; kingdom Metazoa; phylum Chordata; class Actinopteri; order Cypriniformes; family Cyprinidae; genus Sinocyclocheilus; species Sinocyclocheilus grahami. Next base: position 617,294 of record NW_015505399.1, on the reverse strand, counting down.
TTCAGGGTCCCCCATTAACTGATAATGGTTCAAAGAGCTTTATAATATACACATTTACATGATTATTACCAAAATGTGCCAAAGCCATGTATTTTCCCCTCCTTCCAGTGACCTTGGTAACGCTCAAACTTGTTTAAGGTTATGTTGGGCGTCATAAAATCTCCAAATCTGCAAAGAAAAGAGAAATGGTTATTCTCACCAAGGCTGCATTTATTTTATTAAGATAGTGAACAGTCATTTTGTGAAATATTATTACAATTTAAAATAACTGTTTTGTTATTAGAATCTTTAAAAAAGTAATTTATTCCTGTGATATCAAGGCTGAATTTTCAGTTGTCATTACTTCAGTCTTCAGTGTCACATGATCATTCTAATGTGTTGATTTGGTGCTCAGGAGACTTTTTTCCCCCCATTATTACCAGTGTTGAAAACAGTTGTGCTGCTTAATATTTTTGTGGAAACTGTCATGTGTTTTTATTTTATCAGGATAATTGATGAATAGAAAGATCAAAAGAACAGCATTTATTCATAACAGAAGTCTTTGCAAACACTATAAATGCTAGCGTATAACAAAGAATCTGCAAACATGGGTATGTATGTTAATCTTAAACTGTGCATACTGACCCATCTTCCAACCCGTTCTTGAATGTGCCACAGTAAACTGTCCCCTCTGGCCACTTCAGAGTCCCTCTATTAAAGAAAAGAACAGAAGGTACAGGTACATGTGAACCACAGTTAATGCAACATGCTCCACAGTGGATTCAAATATATATATATATTAAAAAAAAAAAGGTTTTTGCACGTTAGGCAGGACTACCACCGGTGTTCCCTGAAAAAATTATAAATGCATGACAGCCCTGCTTAAGTGATTGAGAGAAATTTTTGAAAATGTTTTTTATTGTATAGAGTGTGAATACAGTCATTATGGGCATGCACTTACTTGCCATGAGGTTTGCCTGACAGCCAGCGGCCCTCATACGTGGCATCTTTGAGTCGGCCCTCTTTGCTGAAAGTGTAGGTAGACGTGCGTGACACCATGACACATGTTGTCCCTGAATGAGCCCTCGTATACCTCACCTGAAGCATACCTGCAAAGACCACAATCAGACCATGGGCAAGGTACTAGATGGCAACTATAACAATTTAAGATGTTCAGGGTCCCCCATTAACTGATAATGGTTCAAAGAGCTTTATAATATACACATTTACATGATTATTACCAAAATGTGCCAAAGCCATGTATTTTCCCCTCCTTCCAGTGACCTTGGTAACGCTCAAACTTGTTTAAGGTTATGTTGGGCGTCATAAAATCTCCAAATCTGCAAAGAAAAGAGAAATGGTTATTCTCACCAAGGCTGCATTTATTTTATTAAGATAGTGAACAGTCATTTTGTGAAATATTATTACAATTTAAAATAACTGTTTTGTTATTAGAATCTTTAAAAAAGTAATTTATTCCTGTGATATCAAGGCTGAATTTTCAGTTGTCATTACTTCAGTCTTCAGTGTCACATGATCATTCTAATGTGTTGATTTGGTGCTCAGGAGACTTTTTCCCCCCCATTATTACCAGTGTTGAAAACAGTTGTGCTGCTTAATATTTTTGTGGAAACTGTCATGTGTTTTTATTTTATCAGGATAATTGATGAATAGAAAGATCAAAAGAACAGCATTTATTCATAACAGAAGTCTTTGCAAACACTATAAATGCTAGCGTATAACAAAGAATCTGCAAACATGGGTATGTATGTTAATCTTAAACTGTGCATACTGACCCATCTTCCAACCCGTTCTTGAATGTGCCACAGTAAACTGTCCCCTCTGGCCACTTCAGAGTCCCTCTATTAAAGAAAAGAACAGAAGGTACAGGTACATGTGAACCACAGTTAATGCTCCACAGTGGATTCAAATATATATATATAAAAAAAAAAGGTTTTTGCACGTTAGGCAGGACTACCACCGGTGTTCCCTGAAAAAAATATAAATGCATGACAGCCCTGCTTAAGTGATTGAGAGAAATTTTTGAAAATGTTTTTTATTGTATAGAGTGTGAATACAGTCATTATGGGCATGCACTTACTTGCCATGAGGTTTGCCTGACAGCCAGCGGCCCTCATACGTGGCATCTTTGAGTCGGCCCTCTTTGCTGAAAGTGTAGGTAGACGTGCGTGACACAGGTGGTTCACCTTTCTGGCTGCTTCTAGACACACATGTCCTTCCGTTCAGGCCTAAAGCAAGCACGTCCTCAATGGCCTGGTTAATGGCTCTCAGCCACTTCCCCTACCAGAAAGCCAGCGGACGGTAGAATTAACGCAAAACAGAAAAACTTCTCAACCAAATTCCTACCGCATCAAGAGCATTACCTTTTCCAAAGGGGATGTTGCCAGAACAACAAAGTTATCTTCAGGTGTGGTCAGCTTAAGGCAATGTCTAGTAATGACAGTCATAGTTTAAACTGGGGCAGAAACGTTTTTTATTGGTTGATGGGTTGACCATTCAATATTTAATGAAATATTAATCATGTGCTAAACTAAATTACATTAAAATGAACTAAAACTGAAAACGAAAGATAAAAGATGTTAAGATGGATAACTTACTGGCCCACACTTTCATCTGAGATGGGCTCCACCCAGAGTATAGCAAGTGGATAGACGTAATGAGATGAGAACTGTAGAAACAGAGAGAGAGAATTTAATCAGTTACATTATAAGCAAACCACTCCCTCATCTACAGTATATTAAGAAGGGAATACAACTAAAGCCTCTGCTCTGCAGATTCATGAAAATAAAATTTAAAGGTGCCATAGAATGGAAAACTGTATTTACCTTGGCATAGTTGAATAATAACAGTTCTGTACATAGAAATGACATACCGTGAGCCTCAAACACCATTGTTTCCTCCTTCTTATGTAAATCTTGTGCATGCAAAAGACCACTGAAAAATAGGCGAATCAGAACATAACACCGACTGTGACGTTACAGTGGGGATCACTAATAGTTACGCCCCCAACATTTGCATATACCCGCCCATGTTCGAGGCCTGCACAGCCGAATCATCAGAAGTTCTGCAGGTATTGTGAAGAAACAAGCTAGGATAATAGCAAAAATGGCAGATCATGGAAATAAATGTTATATTCCAGGCTGTGCAGGGGCTGTGAAGTGCAGGGATGGGTTGGTGTCTGTATTCAGAAAGGCACGGAAAACAAATAACACGCGTTCTAATAAAATAACAAGAGCCACTAAAGGGACATGGTTAGCTGCTTGCTAGCGGTAGCCTGTTACATTACAGTACATAAGATTCACTTACCACATAAACAGAGTAAGGAGAGATGACTGAGGATGATGGTGAATCATTTACAGATCTTGAGCACCACTGACAAGCATCTGATCTTGTAAAATGTGTGGTAAGTACTGTCGCTGTAGTAGTTTACACAGAGCACGTGCAATCACAAATCTCGAAAGTGAAAGTAAAAAGCCATCGTGCATTCGAAATAAGTTTTAATGCCCCGCATATTAATATGCCTGCATTTATTTTATGTGGGTTCCCTGATGCCCACATTTTATATACAGTATAATTACCCAACGATATAACTGCGAGAGAATGTATTGAAATATATATATGTTCCCTGTTTCTTCCTGCTGTGTGAGCTACTGAAATGAGCAACACTGTGAAACAGCCAATCAGAGCAGAGCTCAACATTGAGCCGCACTGTGAAACAGCCGATCAGAGCAGAGCTCAACATTTTTATTCATGACCCTTCCAAATAAGGTAAAAACAGACCATTTAATTCTAGGGACAAATTCTAGGGTTGTAAATGGACATGTAAAACCGTTTCTGGGGATGTTTTGCCCTTACCTATGCCACATACCTTCTATGTAGATATCAGAGAACAATTTAAAATATTGTATAAATGCATTCTATGGCACCTTTAAACAGGAAATGCATCTAATTTGTGAATAAAACTGGTTTGCCTGAAAGAAAAAAAACACATTAGCCATATTAAACACTGTCAGTTCCTCAAGGAGCTTCACCCACCCATTCACACGAACACACACCCATGTAACTACTCATGCACAAGGGAAACCACACCCAACACCCAAACATATTACTACAACTACAGGCAGAAATCAACAGTTAAAAAGATCCATTTCATTTTAAGGAAATAAAAAGTATGCAACGAAACAGAACAATATGATGTGCTATGGCATGACATGATAGTATATGGGTGAAGTAGAGCCCCTCTGAGGTGTGTGAGTGGTTAGACATTGTAAAAAAACTGTTATTAAAAGCGTGTGCAGACAAGGGAGGAATTGAAACATTTAAATGTCATTGCCATTTTCAAACCACTGGCAAATTAGACCAAGAAGAAACACAGACCAACCAAGCGTGCAAAGAAAACATCACAGCAGAACATACACAGTTCAAGTTAAAAAAACCACAAAGCAATATGAGGCAATATGCCAGCATCCCCGACAAATACACACATAATGTTTTTTTTGGTTTTATGATGACTCTACATAGACATAGACATTTATATTGTACAAACATTATATTCTATCCACTAACCCTACCCCTAAACCTACCACTTACAAAAAATGGGCACTTGTAATTTTTCTAAATAAATAATACAAAAAAAAAACGCGTGGACATCTACATTTTGTAACCACATCATCAAAAATTGCAGGTTTTACTAACCTTGTGGGGACATGGTATACCTGGACCACACACGTGCGCACGCTCGAAAACAACAACTGATATATTTTTAAAGTTTCAATTAATGGAGATTCAGTGTTTAAAACCAGTTTAAAACTAGGATCAAAATGTCTTATAAGTTGCCCTAACTATTATTTTTTAGTTCCATTTCTGGTTTTCTGCCATTTTACTGATGTAGTACTAGTATTATTGATACTATTACAGCATGTATTAAAATTTTGAACTAGCTTTTATCTTAATATTTTCAGTTTTCATTTTAATAATTTTGTTATGCGTTTCTGTCATTTATATTGGGGCTTGTTTATTAATATTTCTATATGTCTTTATTTTTATATTAGTTTTAGTAATTTTATTATTCAAGTTATTTGCCAATGCAATATTTACATATTTTCATCTAACATTTATATTTTACTTAAGCTTTATTTAACAGTATAGTAGTTTTAGTTAACAATGCAATGAGCACCACTGACAAGCATCTGATCTTGTAAAATGTGTGGTAAGTACTGTCGCTGTAGTAGTTTACACAGAGCACGTGCAATCACAAATCTCGAAAGTGAAAGTAAAAAGCCATCGTGCATTCGAAATAAGTTTTAATGCCCCGCATATTAATATGCCTGCATTTATTTTATGTGGGTTCCCTGATGCCCACATTTTATATACAGTATAATTACCCAACGATATAACTGCGAGAGAATGTATTGAAATATATATATGTTCCCTGTTTCTTCCTGCTGTGTGAGCTACTGAAATGAGCAACACTGTGAAACAGCCAATCAGAGCAGAGCTCAACATTGAGCCGCACTGTGAAACAGCCGATCAGAGCAGAGCTCAACATTTTTATTCATGACCCTTCCAAATAAGGTAAAAACAGACCATTTAATTCTAGGGACAAATTCTAGGGTTGTAAATGGACATGTAAAACCGTTTCTGGGGATGTTTTGCCCTTACCTATGCCACATACCTTCTATGTAGATATCAGAGAACAATTTAAAATATTGTATAAATGCATTCTATGGCACCTTTAAACAGGAAATGCATCTAATTTGTGAATAAAACTGGTTTGCCTGAAAGAAAAAAAACACATTAGCCATATTAAACACTGTCAGTTCCTCAAGGAGCTTCACCCACCCATTCACACGAACACACACCCATGTAACTACTCATGCACAAGGGAAACCACACCCAACACCCAAACATATTACTACAACTACAGGCAGAAATCAACAGTTAAAAAGATCCATTTCATTTTAAGGAAATAAAAAGTATGCAACGAAACAGAACAATATGATGTGCTATGGCATGACATGATAGTATATGGGTGAAGTAGAGCCCCTCTGAGGTGTGTGAGTGGTTAGACATTGTAAAAAAACTGTTATTAAAAGCGTGTGCAGACAAGGGAGGAATTGAAACATTTAAATGTCATTGCCATTTTCAAACCACTGGCAAATTAGACCAAGAAGAAACACAGACCAACCAAGCGTGCAAAGAAAACATCACAGCAGAACATACACAGTTCAAGTTAAAAAAACCACAAAGCAATATGAGGCAATATGCCAGCATCCCCGACAAATACACACATAATGTTTTTTTTGGTTTTATGATGACTCTACATAGACATAGACATTTATATTGTACAAACATTATATTCTATCCACTAACCCTACCCCTAAACCTACCACTTACAAAAAATGGGCACTTGTAATTTTTCTAAATAAATAATACAAAAAAAAAACGCGTGGACATCTACATTTTGTAACCACATCATCAAAAATTGCAGGTTTTACTAACCTTGTGGGGACATGGTATACCTGGACCACACACGTGCGCACGCTCGAAAACAACAACTGATATATTTTTAAAGTTTCAATTAATGGAGATTCAGTGTTTAAAACCAGTTTAAAACTAGGATCAAAATGTCTTATAAGTTGCCCTAACTATTATTTTTTAGTTCCATTTCTGGTTTTCTGCCATTTTACTGATGTAGTACTAGTATTATTGATACTATTACAGCATGTATTAAAATTTTGAACTAGCTTTTATCTTAATATTTTCAGTTTTCATTTTAATAATTTTGTTATGCGTTTCTGTCATTTATATTGGGGCTTGTTTATTAATATTTCTATATGTCTTTATTTTTATATTAGTTTTAGTAATTTTATTATTCAAGTTATTTGCCAATGCAATATTTACATATTTTCATCTAACATTTATATTTTACTTAAGCTTTATTTAACAGTATAGTAGTTTTAGTTAACAATGCAACAAAAATAGCAATGTTTTGCAAAAAAAAGCAAGCAATGCTGGCTAATAATGACAGGGAGAATGTGTTGCAAATGACACAAGCAAGACTTGAATTCACGTTGGAATATGCACACTATCTGCCAGGCCACGTCTTCAACACACTGATCGGTTTTAAACAAGTTTAACATTGGGCACAAAATAGTTAGTGCATAAAGATTCCATGTTAAAGCAAGGTTTAACATTCACACTATCAACTCTGTTGCCCACTCTTTCCATTAATCTGATTACAATATAGCATGACTCTACATGCATCTTTCATTGGCAGAATAATGAACTTCAATTAGAAGCAAAAAAAAAAAAAAGGGGAAAAGATGCCAGCTGATAATTCAAAAAGAAGAAACGAAAAGGCCTTAGCATGTGGACATTTCAGGTTTTATAATGTTTTTTTTTTCAGGCTCAAATCAAGCCATAAAGTATACACTGCTTCTGTGAAAGCAGGAATTTAAAAACACAATACTCACAAGCTTCTTTGATGGAATAGTTCCCTGAATGAATGAAGACAATATAAAAGAAACATGAATAAAATGAAAAATGAGTGTAATGAAAATTACAGGGTGGTAAATTTTGTGTTAAAATGAATTAACCTGTGCATGAACCAGCACATCACTGAAGAGGATGAACCAGCTGGCAGAGAATCTTCCAGCATTCTGTAACGTCAGAGCTTTATTACTGCTCTCACAAACCAGACGACGAGACGGCTTACGCAGGGATTCCTGAGAAAGAGAATGTCACGTAAAGAGAACGGAGACACATAACGTGTGCAAATGAATCCACCCGGCCACACACAGGTTTCCACATTAACTAAACAGAAATATATCTGAAACTTATGTGGTCATATCTGACACTATTTAGTCTTGCAGCACGTTGAGCAATTCAACTTCATTAAAGGAAATAGTAACTAGGCCAACTTAACCACATTATACAGTGGAAGTAATATACTGTACAGTCACAAGTACAGGGAGGGAAATGAACACCAGCCAAACACTGGTACATTTTCAGAGTGGCGGATTATATTGCATTATGCGTGAACCACTACAGCAGGCCAAGATTTCTTATTATTAGTTGATTATTAAAACAATTCTCGTATTGACCCAGAAACTGTTGCTTAGTAAAGACAACATATGTGGTAAGAATGAAAAGTTCATCTAATTTGCTACTTGCCTTGATCTTAGTAGATTGTTACTGCAAGTACTCTTCACACGCACTCATTTTATAGGGATGTAACGATTAACCGCGAGCCGGTTGAAAATCGATTCAAATATGTGACGATTCAAATCGGTTGAGATGCTAAACAAATCGCAATTCATTTAGAGGTAGGAGTTTATATGAATGTATGTCTGAAGGGAACTTAGTCTTTAAAAAAGTTTAGATGGTATTTTTTCTTTTTATAATGCAGCGTTGCTTTGCTTCGTTTACAGCCGAAACCAAGCAAATGCTTTAAGCGCCACCTGCTGGCAGAGAGTGTATCTGCGTCTCATTCAGTTCGTCTGCTGTTTCTGTTTCATGCAGACATTTTTGTATGTATAGTTTCACAAAACTGAAGTCAAACCATTCTATTTTTGCTTCAAATTTCAAAATTATACAATCTAATTTAGATTAAAAACTGCTCATGTTGCATGTATGCAGCATCTTTGTTTGGATCGTGATTAAAATGCAGTAGTTGCCTCTCATTTTAAATGGAAAGAGCACAGACAAAGCCTTATTTTGTTTATATGAAGAGATATATTTTATGTGTGTTATTTATTTGATTTGGAGCTTGTTTTAAAATTTCAATTTAGTTTTGTAAAAATAAAAGGACACATTTAATTTATAATTTGTCTTAAATCTCATTTTGTAAAAAAAAAATAGTGAATCGAATCATGAAATCAAATTCGTGATTCGAATCGAATCGTGAGTTGAGTGAATCGTTACATCTCTACTCATTAATGAGGGTGTTTTCACGCTGAGAATTTTGTTATATATGTGAATGCTTAAAGCATCAGCTGTCAAAACTTCATATGCTTTTTGTGTTCGCTCAACTTCATTTACAAATGAATTATTTTTTGCATTTGAATGGAAACATTTAAAATGGCTGCTGGGCAAACAAGCGAATCTTACTGCACAGAAAAGTTTGTAAAACATTAAAGGGGTCATATGATGCGATTTCAAGTTTTCCTTTCTCTTTGGAGTGTTACAAGCTGATTGTGCATAGATAAGATCCCTGAAGTTGCAAAGACTAAAGTCTCAAAACCAAAGAGATATTCTTTATCAAAGTTAAGACTCTGCCACGCCCCCCTAAAACGGCTCGTTCTAACACGCCCCCACATATCTACCTCACTATGTGGAAATATTAGCATAATGCCGCCCAAATGTGCACGCAAAGAAAGAAGGCGTGGTTTCAGTAACCGCAGTTAGTGTTGAAGCAGCATGTCAGGGAGACGCTGTGTGTTTCAGTGCGAAAGCAAAAGCACTTTATTTGGCCTTCCAGAAGTAGATGCATTTAGGAATCTTTAAGATCACTTACAACAGAACAGCAATGCATTTTATGGACGACCGTTTCGTGAACCTAGGAGAGGAGGTAATTCTGACTTTGCTATGACAATCTGGCGCTTCTGAATCAGCTACTGTTTTGTTATTAGTTTAAGTATTTGCTATTGTTCAAATGCGGAGTTTTGCGCATCGTGTGTGAGTGTGTGTGCGCGCGGTGTGTGTGAGAGAGAGAGCGAGAGCGGGGGGGGGGGCGTCACATCACAGTAAGAAAGATGAAGCTCGCGATTATGGTAAGGGGCGTTACATTTCCGATGAGTGCTTGCGGTGTTCGGCCAATCACAATGCACTGGGTCAGCTGGCCAATCAGAGCAGACTGCGCTTGTCGGAAGGACGGACTTTATAGAAAACGAAGCGTTTGAGAGAGGCGGGGCATAGAGGACCTACAATAATGTACAGTATTTGAAAAAGAATGTGTTTTTTGAACATTAAAGCATGTCAACATATTCTGTTACACCAAATACACAAAATAATGATCTTTAAAAAAGCATCATATGACCCCTTTCAAATGTTAGACAGCACACCTAACTATTGTGAATTTAACTAAAGAGCAAGACATGCAGCAAGATAGAAGCAAATTGACGTTATTGTGAAACAAAAATACAATTCAGTTGGAGGATATACTGTAGAAAAGTTTGGGGTCAGTAAGTTTTTATAAAGGAATTAATACTTTTACTCAGCAAGGATGCATTAATCAAAACTGATGTTACAAAAGATTTCTATTTCAAATAAATGCTATTCTTTTGAAATTTATATTCAACAAAGAATCCTGAAAACTGTAAAACAGTACAATACTGTAAAACAGTAAAATATTTCTTAAGCATCAAATGATCATGTGACACTTAAGACTAGAATAATGGCTGCTGCAAATTCAGCTTTGCCAATACAGGAATACATTCCATTTTAAAATATATATATATACAAATAAAAAAAATCTAATAATGTTTTATAATATTTCTATTTTAAATTGCAATAATATATCACAATATTTCTGTTTTATTGTACTTTTGATTAAATACATTTTGATTAAATAAATAGACTTCTTTCCAACCCCAAACGGTAATGTACGTAGTCCTTCATATACGAGCATGTTGCTATCCAACAAAAACAACAGCTATGGGAGCTGCACAGTGACCTGGCAGACAGGTACTACTGCACATCACCAGAAGCCAGGACTGCAACTAATTATTCACATTCTGCACCATACCGAATTCTTCCCTTTGAAGTTCTTCCAGAAATTGAAAGTGGCCTCAGCATCTCTTCTCTGCTTGCTGACAAGGCAGGCTAAAGCTTCATATTTGGAGCAGCCATTTTGAATCCAATCATATTCCTCAGTGTTCTAAAAAATAAAAGATTATGTTATGTATTTTTATGCCACTTTCATTCCTTTAAAGAGCATAGTGAAAATAATTTTCTTACCACTTCAAAGCAGTGGGCTAGTTTTAGAAGTAATCTGTTATACCCATGCAGGTGCTGCAAGGGCATATAAAACAAGTTGACTAACAGATCATAGGGTGATGCATTCTTCTCCTTGGACTCTAGCAGAGTCTGTATTAACTCCAGCTTCTTCCCAAAGCATTCTCTGAAGAAACAGATCATGCATGACCAAATATATTATTTGCATATATTATAATGATGCCCATAGATGATACATTAATGAGTATGACAACGCACTGTGAGGGCTTCAGCAATGACTGGAATCCTCCCATAACAAGAAAGTTTCCTACTGGATCGCTGTACCTGAGGATAAACATCATCACTGATGTTATCATAGAGATTTGAAAATATAAAAGATGTTAACGTCTCTTGAGTTTGAATACTTACTCTTTATACGTGTCCATGAAAATGTCTGTGCTCTTGATCAAGACCAGTGTTTTGATCACTTTGCCTCGCTGCAGGAAGTTGGTGAGGGATACCGAGTGCTGTCCTGTCAGATGGCAAAGCTTGCTGAAACTACCAGCCATCTCTTGAAACAGCAACATGGAGGACTGACCCAGAGACAAGGCCAAACTTGCTACATTACAACAGAGTGGGTACAAACAATATAAAAAAACAGTAACAATCCACAAATTCAAAACAAAATGTGCAATGAGTAAAACAATCTGTTACATACCACGGGCTAGAAGGGGGCTCAGGATTTTGCTCTTCACCTTACTGAGGGTGCAGTAGAATTTCCTCTCTGCTGAAGCTAGTTCATGGATTGTAGCTATGAAACCCATCGCGTTTTGATCGGCCAAAGCCAAACAATTCAGTCCTCCCCCAAACACTTTACTCACATAGCCAATCTAAACAAAGGACACAGACAAATTAGAGTAAATTGCGACTTTACATAACAGTAAATCACAATAAAATGAATGTGATTACCTTCCAGTATATTATACATTAACCAATCACTGATACTTGCTGGGAAAATTATGTATTCAAGTGTATCTAAAGCAGTTTCAATTCATTATTTATATACTATTATAGATTTGATCAACATTTTGAATTAAATTTTTATATATGTCTTCATTTTTATTTTTATTTGTAGTTGTAATTTTGTTATGTGTTTTTCTATTACATTGTTTGTAAAAATATTTACAAATACTTTGATTTCGTTTTTATTTCGGTGTAAGCATGAGTTTTTAGTGCTGTCAAACGATTAATCGCATCCAAAATAAAAGTTTTTGTTTACATAATATATATATGCGTGTACTGTGTACATTTATTATGTATATATAAATACACACACATGCATGTATATATTTAAGAAAAATTTTATGTTTATATAATATATTTATATATAACAAATTGAATATACATTTATAAATACGAATATAAATGTATGCATTTAAATACATGTAAATATTTTAAATATATATACTGTATGTGTGTGTATTTATATATACACAATACTCATACACAGTACACATACATATATTATGTAAACAAAAACTTTTATTTTGGATGCGATTAATCATTTGACGGCACTAGTTTATTTAATTTTATTCATTTAATAGTTATTTTTAGTAGTTCAATGAATTTCACTTGACACAGCAACATTTCCAATTTTAATTTAGTTTTTCATCTAAGACTGCTATTTTCTTTTAGATTTATTAACAAAAATACATCAAATAATATAATTAAAAGTAGTTTTATTTTTAGATGTATTTTGGAAGGCCTATTTTTTTTTGGCTATTTTGTTATTATTTAAAAAAAAATATTTAATCATTAATATTTTTTTCTTTGTCACTGATTTTGTGCTATGTTTTGTAATGGTGTACTCTACAGTGAAGCAGGATGGCTTCAGATAATTTATGTTTAATTGTGTAACACTAATAAATGTAGATGTTATTTTGCTAACAGCCTACACACAGTAAAAATAAATAACTCTATCAACAGAATAAATGGTCATAACGGTCTGTACGAACATTCATGCAGAAGGGCAGAAGGGTGGGCGTCTGGGTGTAGGTCCCGGAGAGGGGATGAGCGCTGTCAGTGCTCTCCAGCACCTGCTCTCCGCTGTAGTACAGTATGGGCTGGTAACAGTCTCCATCAGCCAGCAGCAAAGTGTGCGTTTGCCCTGCTGCCACGTCCCATACACGGATACCCTCAGAAATCTATCGTCACACAAAAGCGCATTAATTTTAATACAGGGAACTGTATGCCTTAAAAGGGAAGGTCTGCAGAAAAAATGATTGCATATCATCAATAAATTACCATGGCGAGATTAGGAACTGTGCTAGGAGCATTTATACGACCCAGCTGTCCAAATTTGTCACTTCCCCAGGAATAAACCTGTGAGAGAGAAGAAATACACACTTATTGTTATGAGGAAGAGGTGACAGAAGAGAACAGAAACATTTGTTATACGGTACTATATAACTATATACTAATAGTTAAACTATTAATAATTATTTTTGCTTATCGTAATAAAGATGAAATATAAATACTTAAAAAGCTTAAATGGAAATTAGACATGTTGCTTTGGCATGTAACAGAAATAACTAAGTTTAAGTTGAAGTATTACAATTTTTAAAATTAAACAAAAATATATTGAAGCTATAGTAAATTTTAAAAAAGGAAAAAAATGACAACAAAATTGCAAAACATATAAACTAAAAAGTAAATGGTAAAGTATATAAATAAAACTAAAATTACAGTGGCCTAAACATTCAAAACAGACCTAACGTAAGCTACAAGGTGTTCAATCATATGCAACTTCACTGTATTTAACAGCCAAATTCAAGGAGCAGCACTACACTACTACTTACAATAATGAGACAAGAGCCTCTGATAAGAGAAGTTGCTGTTATCATAATGGCAATCATGACAAGCAGGATTGTGCTTATGTTTTGACAGCTGGTAGGGTAACATTAGTTAGCTACCTAGTACCTACTTAAAGTTTTTACAAAGCAAAGAATCCCATTCAAATGCAATACTACAGTTTTCTGATATAATTTTTTTTTTTAACATTTAAAATGACAGAAATGAAACTCAGGCTGCTGTTACATCACTTGCAAGGCTTTAAGGGATTATTACAGTAGTCATTTCCTTATAAATATACAGTCTTGTACTTTGCATCTTTTTTATATTTTTGTATGTATATTTTTGCTATGAACCAGTTCAGGCCTAAAACGCCTTACTGAATAATTTTGAAGACACTGTTGCAGTCTATAATCGAAAGGAGAAATATTCTGAAGTCCCTCTCTACCTGGCATTGAGCTGTCAGTGCCAATGAGTGATTTGCTCCAGCAGTGATCTTGACAACTTCCTTTTTACTTAAGCTCTTGATGCAGAGAGGCTGTAACCTGTAGGAGGAAAACCAAAATATGTTTCCAGTCATGCACTGTGGTCAAGGACATGAACAGTTAAACATAAACAAAACACTTATGTGTTTATGAGGGCTCTAATGTACCTGGGCAAATAGTCTCCATGACCTAGCTGACCTTCCTGGCCCCTCCCCCAACTCCACACCTCAGTGTAGAGGGAAGGAAGGAGATTTCTGCATTCTGAGGTAGTAGTAGTAGTCCTGGCACCTACTACAGCTCTTAAATGGTTGGTTCGATGACTACCAGAAGGTGACACTGAAATTCAACAGCGTATTAAAAATACTCTTCATGCAAATAGCCAAATAAATAAACTGAATTTCTACAACCTTAAGTTTTTAAAGGGAGAGTTCACCCAAAAATAATAATTCTGTAATTTCTGTAAAAAATTACTTAAACCTGGAACCTAAACAGTTTTGGTGACCTTTAACTTCCATTGTATAGACAAAAACACTTCTCAAAATATCTAATTTTGTGTTCTAAAGAATAAGTGGCAAGTGTCCATGTTGCACGTTACATGTACTTACTATTATAATAACAATAAATTATGCATAATTACATGCAAGTAACACTAAATCCTAACCCTACCTATATGGTAAGTACATGTAGGTTAATTAATGTATATTTACACTGTAACAAGGACAACTTAAAATAAAGTGTAAGCAAGTAAGTCATACAGGTTTGGAACAACATGAGGGTGAGTAAATTATAACACAATGTTCACTTTTGGGTGAACTATCAATTAAAAGTGCACTCGGTAACTTTTTGTCTCGTTGACCAATATGACAGTGCTCTTGGAAATACGGTCAATGTGGATGCAGCATCATGCAAAAGTAAAGCTTTCAGTAACCGATGCCATTGCAGAAATACCCTGTGTGCAGTCGATTCATTTCTTCTGCAAGTGAAAGTGTTTTGCATAAAAAAATGCATATGATTTAAATAGTAGCAAGTTAAAGTACATAGTATTTGGCAGGTCATATGTGACCCTGGACCACAAAACCAGTCATAAGTAGCACGGCCATATTTGTAGCAATAAATCAACAATACACTGTATGGGTCAAAATTATCGATTTTTTTTTTTATGCAAAAAATCATTAGGATATTAAGTAAAGGTTATGTTCCATGAAGATATTTTGTAAATTTCCTACCGTAAATATATCAAAACCTAATTTTTGATTAGTAATATGCATTGATAAGAACTTCATTTGGACAACTTTAAAGGCAATTTTCTCAATAATTGGATTTTTTACATCCTCAGATTCCAGATATTCAAATAGTTGTATCTCGGCCAAATATACAATGGAAAGCTTATTTATTCAGCTGTCATGTGATGTGTAAATCTCTATTTCAAAAAAATTGACACTTATGACTGGTTTTGTGCTCCAAGGTCACATATGTTCTTACCATTGCTCAACAATATGGATGGCAAGCTGAAGCCAGTTGATGAAAAATTTACTGCATGGTTACTGAAAAATGTACATTCATTTATTTTGCTAATTTAAATGTTTTTTTTCTTTCTTGCATTTCTACATTGGTTTTGCAAATTCTGCTCATTTCTCACCACTATAATAATATCCAGTTGGCTAACGCCCACAATACCTGGAGAGAAGCCAGGTAAAGACCCTCTGCGATTACGTGCTTCAGCATCCTCTAACGTGATGTCCGTCAGACTGGTGCTCTTCTTGACTTGAAGAGGATCTGCTGGACAGAAGTCCATTCCAGCTGCCCCTCCTCCCTCCTCACAAGACTCAAATAAACATCCATTGCTAATCACGTGGTCACTGATGTAAACGCCTCCATCCACACTTGAGTGCAGTGAAGAATCATCAGAAGTGGAATCCAGTGTTGGTATTAAATGGAGAGAGTGTTTCCGGTCTGTGACAGTATCTGATGCACAGCGTTGTCTGTATCTGATATCAGTTCGACTCAGTGCTGGTGAAGAGGGACATAGTGTAAGCTCATCACTTTGGTCTGATCGCAAAGGACATGTAAGTGACGACTGACGGCTCGGAGGATGGGAACCTCCCAAAGAGGTGGCCTCGGGCTGCTCGGCGAGGGTCTGGTCTGAAATTCTTTTGAGGTAGTCTGTCAGAGCTTGCTCATCAGGGTAGGGATTGCTTTTGGTTCGTCGTAGACGTGCATGTCCGGTTTCAGATAAGGCAGGGACTGGTTGAGACTCCTGGCTTGTTGTATTTTGCTGAGATCTGTCTGAAAAACCTGAGTCTTCGCAGATGTTCTTCAATGTCAACGGGGATACTTCGAAGTGGGGTGAGGAGTTTTTGCTTTGTGGTGTCTGGGCTGGAGAACTCTGTCCTGACCTTCGACCTTCTTTAGAATCAGTCAGTTCCACTCCAAGTGGGCAGTAATGCTCATCAGAGATAACAACATGGTCATCCTTGCCAGTCATGGTGTAAAGGCTCGGCTTACACTGCCCACATCTATCCCGAGCTTGCTGACTGTACTCTGGGGGAGAAATAATCTGAACCAGAGCCAGGCTGTGAAACCCACCACAAGCGATCTGAACCACATATCTTCCCACAAGATGCTCCACTTTCTGGGGTTTCCATACCGGGAATATATTGGTGACTAGTCCCAGCTGGCAGCCACTACCCCATGCCCACACCTCCTGCTTTCTTGACAGGGCCAGAGTGTGCTGCGCTCCGCAGGCTACATTCAGGACTTGGACCAGTTGCGGAGGATGGATCTCGCCATCCACCACATTAACGGGAGTGGGACTGGGTACCTGGTCCATTCCAGAGACGCCACACTGGCCATGAGAGTTCTCCCCCCACATGTGGATGAGGCCATCCTCCGTTACAGCAGAACAGTGATAGCTGCCCGCTGACACAGAGATCACACACTGACCGCTCAGGGCGCTCTCTATAACAGGGCCGGCAGGCTGAGATTCGACTCGTTTCCATGGCTGCTCGCCAAAATTATACACATGCCCATCTGAGAGAGAAACATGTTTGACAATTACACAATACTGTCCAAGAGACCAGTCTTCAGTCAGATCAGTCAGGAAGAAGGATTGGTACTATTACTAAATAAATAAATACAATTAAACAGAAAATTTATGAGAAAATACAATTTCCTGCAGATTAAAACAACATATTTAAGGGGCCAGAAGAGGGTGAAACACAGCCATGAAAATGTAAAATTTTACTGATTTGTTACAAAACAAAAACTCAACTAATATATCTCAGAGGAATAAATTAAATGAAAAACTATAAAAGATCAATTTTATCCTACGACGTATAAATTCCATACACCTCGCAGAATCTGCAAACTTTAAAAAAAGATGAAGACATGTATATTTTTCTTATTCTGTCTAAAGCTCATATTTTAATACTGTCTTTCAGAAGTTAAACTAGATACTTACATGTTTCCCAAACGGTAAAAAAAGAAAAAGTACCCTGATCATCAACTTCAAAAAGACTTCTCTTTCCTCATGTTACTTTCTTGAGCATCAATGAATGCCCAAAACGTTTGCGACTGTTGTGTTATGATGAGTGCCTCAGTTGTCCTTACGGTGAAAAGATGGATCTCAAAATCATACAGTACTGACAAAAACATGCCATTTTTAAGATCCTTCTTATTCATTTTTTTTTAAATCCCAGATTTTCCAGATTCTGCAAGGTGCATGTAAACTCTTGACTACAACAGTATGCAACTGAATTATGTGGTCATTTCATCTTCATTTACAGCTTGCTTCTGACCTTCTGTCAGCAGAAGTCCATGTAAAGTCCCCAGTGCAGCATGAAGCACTGGCCTGGACAGCAGCAGTCTCTCTGGGGTCACCCTGCAGAAATAGCCCTGCCATCTGTAGAGCACACCTTTCTCTCTAGAGCCCTCCTCTTCTCCAGAGCTGGAACTGAGTAACTGATGCAAAGAGCTGGGTAAACATTCCCAAAAATTAATTGTGCGTTCAAATGGACGGGAAAATAACAGCATGCCGGTTTGTAACGAGACAGCAGCGAATAAATAATGACAGAAAGCACTTTCAAATAGTAACACATTATAACAGAAATGAGTACACACCAGCGCTGTTCCTCCATCGGCATGATTTAATCCATTTCAGACGGTGTGACAGCCACTCCAGCATCTAAATGACATAAAATAGTGATTTAAAACGGACTTCACAAGCGAAAGTAACTGACACACGCCCTTACTAACACTTACAAGCACTGACGAGATGTTTATCGAAATTCAGCTTCTGACACATTAAAACCGCCCAAGAGAGTAAACAGAAAGTTGTTAAGCTCGTTTAAGTTCAATAAGCGTAACGTACTTACAAAACTGTGCACACTGTTTTTTTAGAGAAACGTAACATCTTGCGGTAGCTTACGTGAGAATGGCTGTCCGCTTTTGATATCTAAAAAAAATGCTCGCGACTCAACTTGAAGTTTGTTGTGGGAACGACGGAAAGCGCGGAGGGTCATAGTAGTCTCATTGTACAGATTTAGGAAACGCGAATGTTGTCTGAAAATCATGTAAAACTTTATTATTCCGATTTCTTTAACCTTGGAGATGCATGTATAATCAGGAAACTGTGAAAATAGTTGATTAAATGTAAATAAAGGTCAAATGCAACTGTTATGGGAACACGTTGCAGCAACGCTCTTTTGAGCAGCACACTGTTTTGAATTTGAATTTTATTTTTGTGTTTATTTAAATTGGTGTGTGTTGGTATTTTGGCAATCCAAAGTATTATTTCAAGCAATCCAACCAATAAAATTGCTTTCAAATTGATATTGGTATCATTAAATATGCCATTTAGATGAAGGATAGTGTGTATTTTCATTAAAGAAAATCATTAAAACAATAAAGAAAATCATAAACAAATGTGATGAGTGCATGTAATCGTAAAAGTCGTTCAGAAACTCACTTCACAACAAATCATTTGCGTTTGTTTGAGACATTTGAAACAAAAATGTGTAACATATTTTAATATTTCACATTCTAATAGCGTTGACCAGTTAACCATTCAGCATTTACAACGTTTTTCATTTAACCTAAGTATTTACACCTGTAAAGACATGTTCAGAAAAATATTTTTTGATTGTTTGTTAAACGTTTAGACAAAATATAATAGCCTACGATATAGTTTGCATATGTGTGTTTTGTTGTGCATCACATCAGGCTTTTATGGCTCATTAATATAGTGAAAATATGAAGAAAAAAACTTGTTAAAAAATTTCTATCAATATAAAAGTTATTCTTACATTTACTTTATAAACAAACAGTAAAGATTTCACAGCAAAAAGGCCACTGTCAATCAGACGACAAAAGGGACATAGCTGTTTGTGTGCAACAGGTTTTACAGCAAAGTTTTGATCCAGTTGATCATTTGGAGGCCTTAGAAATTTGCATATCATATATGCAACAGTAGGCTTTTTCTCCATCCTCCTGCATGCATAACATTCTCCGCATTCTAAGCATTTCTGAGGCCCTATGTGGTTTAACATTCTACTGTCCATCAAAGAGACCCCATGCTTAAGAGCCATTAATTACGACTCAGCAATAGTGCAGACTCACGTGTCACTCTGAATCATACAAATACTACGAGGATTAAAAGCATGATATGATAAAATTAGAAAAGTGTGAAACTTCTTGTCATCATGGTGACTGTTCATGGGTTTTTTTCTTCATCAGGAAAATGCAATGTGCTTCGCCAGCAGGGGGCACAACACTACTAGTACATTTATATTAGCTGAAATCTCTTTCACGTCGAAGTATACCATGAACTATCCTGTAATGGTTTCATGGCTAATAAAGTTAGTCCTCTGAGATTTGGCTGGTCAAAGGCGTAGCACCTCACTTGAAATGGTAGTGAAATGGTTACACCCCTACTCTTTACGAGAAGGGCTATGGGATTTTTTGTGACCACAGAGAGTCAGGACCTCGTCTCATCCGAAGGACGTTGCTTTTTGACAGTATAGTGTCCCCATCACTGTACTGGGGCGTTAGGACCCACACAGACCACAGGGTGAGCACCCCCTGCTGGCCTCACTAACACCTCTTCCAGCAGCAACCTAGTTTTCCCAGGAGGTCTCCCATCCAGGTACTGACCAGGCTCAACCCTGCTTAGCTTCAGTGGGCAATCAGTCTTGGGCTGCAGGGTGATATGGCTGTGGCATGTGGCTGTGGTTTCTCCTATAATGCCTGATGAGGTTAGAGAGCACCTGGCAAGAGATCAGAGACAATTCCTTCATCCAGAATCTCTCCAGACCCTTCAATCCCTCACATAACGCTAAAACCTACCTTATGTCATAACTTCCAAATGACCTCAGTTTTTGCCCAACAAACCAAAACAACAGCAACAAAACTGAAACGATCTGTCTGACAGAACAAGACTCAGACAACCACACTCTAAAAAACCATAATATCACATAAAAGTTGTCTTGGAGGAGGAAAAAAAGGACAACAGCAAGTAACATAAAATAGAAAACAGTAAAACGACTTGGGTTTGGGGAGGAGAAACCACGAGCAGTAAAAAAGCCAGCGAAGGATTGGCAGGTATAAGATATCTCTGCAGGACACCCGCAGGAGCCCAGAGTCTCACACGCACACCCTCCACATCTCCTCCCCGAAGCTCTCGTTCGTGATCTCAGCTTGTTTTCGCTTTTAGTGTTTTCTATATAAAACACACAACTTTGCCCTGTGGAACTTGGCCCTACATTTTAGTATGTGTGGTCATAAACACTAACACGGAATGTTGGGAGAGGAAAGGGGTGTGTGTGTGTGTGTGTGAGAGAGAGAGAGAGAGAGAGAGAGAGAGGGCATGTAGGTTGAACTTCACAACACATCTGTCCTGCTTCTGTAAGTGGACCCATCAGGCCGTGCAGACTCAAGCATGTGTAATGGTCACCTTGTCTGTTTAGACCAATTAGTTAAGTCTGTCTGTCACTCTCAGCATGTGTCAGGCCTCGCTCGACCTCTGCATCTGTTCTCTTTCACGCTGTGGAGATATGGGGGGAATTAGTTAATTCAGCACTGATTTAACTAGACAAGTATTGGATGGGAATTTTAGGAATATTTCACACCCATTGCCAAGCATTTCTTCACAAGTCATTTATAAAACCCCTTTACATATAATTAATTAGAACCTTCCTGAGTAAGTTCACCGCTGCGATGATGATAACAATAATGGTAAGGATAAACATACTGTAAAAAACATTCATTGTTTCAATTAATATTTGTATTATGCTCTTCAGTAATAGTTAAAAAAAACTGAGAAACAAAACTAACTAAGACTTATTTTCAGAGAATACACTGCCAGTGAATGTTTTTGAATTTTTTTCAGTTTTAGTATTCACCAAGGCATCATTTATTAGATAAAAATATAGTAAAAACAGTAATATTATTGCAATTTAAAATAAATGTTAGAAGATATCAGAATGATTTCTGAAGGATCATGTGACACTGAAGACTGGAGTAACGGCTGCTGGAAATTCAGTTTTACCATCACAGGAATAAACTACATTTTAAGTATATTCAAATAGAAAACAGTTATTTAAAATTTTCATAATATTTCAAAATATTACTGTTTATATTACTGATTTAGTACTGTTTGTATTTTTGAATAAATGCAGCCTTGATGAGCATAAGAGACTTTTTCAAAAACATTTAAAAATCTAAAATTATTCCAAGACTTTCACCTGATCTCTAAAAATTTGTTTTATTGAGAATATCATTTTTAATTAGTGTATTTTTACATTTTTTTCCAGTAAAAAAAAAAAAACGTTTAAACATAAAATAAACAAAATAAAGTAAAAGTAAAGTAAAAAAATGGTCAAAATATATAGCTCTATTATTTTCCATATTTGCTCTTCAGTAAAGGATGTTTCTATTGGAAATCTACACAAAAATGCTGATTAAGAAGATCATTTTCACATGTTGCTTTGTCTTACAAATTGGGGGATAGTAGATCTCTCCTGTAATTTCAAATGTTTTACTGTTGTTTCACGCTGTGGGTGCGGCGACCCTTCTGCCACCATTCATTGGTCATTATGTCACTTAGTGTCTGTCGTCATGCTTTCACACAGCTCTCTGCTGTCCTTTATTCCATCAGCATGTGCTTCTAATACAGCCCTTGTATCAGGGCTTATCTGCATCTGGTCTCCTGCGCTGTGTGTTCATCTGTGTGGGAACAGAATGTGTGTTCAATGTGTTTCTGCATTAATGATCGAGTGTGAACCGCAGTAAACTCATGCACTGACTGTGGTCCAACCTAACAAAGACCTGAGCCAATGACCTCGCATGAGCCAAAATAAAGCACTTCACCAGCACTGCAGCCCACCTGTGCTGTTTCTTGTGTATTTACTGGTACTCTTTTGAACTATCTAAAATGAAACTTCAGTCTTGCTGCTTTTCCAGTTTCAGACAGCTAGATGAGCTGCGACATGACAGCAGTGACCAAGAGACTCTCAAAAAACCTGGACTTTTATTTAACTTTTAACCCGTCCTGCTGGAAAGACCATCTCAAACTATATGATTCTCCATGCTGGCTGTTGCTAGTGGTAAACTCAAAAAAAAAAAGTGGTAAAACAAAATTACCAGAGCTGGTATTATCTGAAACAGCTGATTTTCTTTTTTTAATTAGATGTGTTATGCTTGAAACTGTTTGAGCAGATGGGGTGATCTGTAATAGTACTCTCACCATTTACTTAATTTATTAAAAAAATGTCACAAAATGGGACAATGTTTAAATGCATACTGTAAAAAGTGTTAACCTGTAACTGCATTAAAGAGCTATTTCTGCCAGATTTAACCCATATAAAGTAGCTTTGGTGGTATAAGTTAATGTATTTGGGTTTATTCAGTGACATTTTTTACTTGAAAACTTTTAAATGTTAACATTTTTCTCACACACACACGCATTTGTGGTTTACGGGGACTCTCCATAGGCGTAATGGTTTTTATTCTGTACAAACTGTATTTTCTATTGCCCTACACCTAAACCTACCCCTTACAGAAAACTACTGGCAATTTTTGAATTTCATAAAACACCGTTTTGTATGTTTTTTAAGCCTTTTGTTTTACGGGGACTCAAGTAGTGTCCTCATAAACCATGTTTACGTTGAAGTACCCATACACATTTGTTTCCTCGTAAACCATATATACCAGTACACTCACACTCTCACTCTCACTCTCTCACACACACACACACACACAGTAGCCTATGTTTTATATTTGTTCAATAATTTCTCCAACTTCTTTAGTGTTCTAGAAATATATAGTTTATTTTATTTTTACTTTTTTCATTTAAAATGCATAAATCCTAGTGTGGTATCTTGTAACAACAGCAATAACACTTTATAATAATTTATACAGCTTAGGTATAAGATGTAAATTCCAACTTTGATATGCAGTAGATACTGTAAATGTGTGTGGGGGGGGGGGGATAAACAAACAAAAAAATATATATATTTTTTTTAAGTGGCAAATAAATACAGCAAAAAACAAACACACAAAAAAGTTAAAACTAAGTGTTTTAACTATCCCCAAACATAATAATACTAATAATAATAATAAGACCAACAGGGTGACCACCAAAGTGTTTGTTTGTTATGTTTTTTTCATAAATTTCACAGACTGTGCATTTGGCCTTTACATGACTAGGCCACAAGCAATTTCACTTTACACAATGGACCAAAATCTTTTGAAAAATGACTAAAACAGTCTTATTTACAACAATTGAAGCATATTTATCACTTCGCTTGATTCCAGTACACATTCTCTAGTGTGCAGATCATTTAGCGGCTGCATGATGCAATAACCACGGGAGACATCATTTCAACAAATGCTGCTCTAAGCAAATTGGTGAGTGATGCGCTGAATGCTCTGATCCTGCTCGTTTCCATCATTCTGCAGGCAGAGGAAGCAGCTGGACTCAGAAGAGTGCTGAGGTCTCTTTGGGGAACCAGGGGGAGAGATCCTGGCCTCTACACCCATCACAGTCCCATAGCGGTGGATCAGTGATCAAAGCCAGACATGTGGCGGGTGTGATGGGCAGAGGGAAATGAGGTGGGTTGCGCGGTGTGTGGATGGGGGTGGATGATGTAGCGCATCGAGCCCTGGATGGAGAGGGGGATGGAGGGGGTGTAGGAGAGCCGGCTGAGGAATGAGAGCATAGCAGTGGAGGGTGAAACGGAGGCCTCAGTGCAACATCATGGGGACAAATGTGAGGAGATGGCTGTAGTATTCATTGCTTTAACACGTGTTAAGAAAAAGAGCAAAGATGTGTGTGTGTGTGTGTGTGTGTGTGAGAGTGAGAGAGATACTTAAATAACTGAGTTTAAGGATTTTATGTGATGAGCTTTGCTTAGGACACTTCCAACTTAACAATTTCTAATAAATATTGTTAACACTTTATGGTTCAAATGGTTATCATTATTTAAAGAATAGTTCACACAAAAATTTTAATTTTGTCATTGTTTACTCACCCTCATGTCGTTCCAAACCTGTATACATTTCTTTCTTATGTTGAACATAAAAGATAATATTTTGAAGAACCAAACAATTGTTGGTCCCCACTGACTTCCATAGTAGGGAAAGAAATACTACGGAAGTCAAGAGGGACCATCAACTGTTTGATTACCAGCATTCTTCATACCAGCAAAATATCTTCTTTTATGTTCAACATAAGAAAGAAACTCATACAGGTTTGGAAAAACATGAGGGTGAGTAAATGATGACAACATTTTAATTTATATATATTTATATACAGTGGGGGAAAAAAGTATTTAGTCAGCCACCAATTGTGCAAGTTCTCCCACTTAAAAAGATGAGAGAGGCCTGTAATTTTCATCATAGGTATACCTCAACTATGAGAGACAAAATGAGGGAAAAAAAATCCAGAAATCACATTCACATAAATCTAACCTTTCATTGGAGAATAAGAATTTAAAATGGGGGGAAATATCATTATGACATAAATGTTTTTCTCTAATACACATTGGACACAATTAACGGCACCCTTTTTTCCAATGCTTTTTGAAACCTCCATTTGGCATAATAACAGCTCTGAGTTTTAAATGAATGAATGATGTATTTGTATAGCGCGTTATTGTGCATTGCTGTACACCCAAAGCACTTTACAATCATGTGGGGGGGGGTCTCTCCTCAACCACTACCAGTGTGCAGCATCCACCTGGATGATGCAACGGCAGCCATAGTGCGCCAGAACGCCCACCACACACCAGCTTACTGGTGGAGAGGAGACAGAGTGATGAAGCCAATCAGTGGATATGG
>NW_015505399.1:569031-590559 GCF_001515645.1 Sinocyclocheilus grahami | reverse complement strand
TTTGGCATAATAACAGCTCTGAGTTTTCTCCTATAATGCCTGATGAGGTTAGAGAGCACCTGACAAGAGATCAGAGACAATTCCTTCATCCAGAATCTCTCCAGACCCTTCAGATTCCCAGCTCCATGATGGTGCTTCTCCTCTTCAGTTCACCACACTCATTTTCTATAGGGTTCAGGTCAGGGAACTGGAATGGCCATAGCCATAGCAGAAGCTTGGTTTTGTGCCCAGTGCCCCGTTTTTGTGTTGTTTTTAAGGTTTGTTTCTGGATTATTGTCCGGTTGGAAGATCCAAACATGGCCCATTATTAGATTTCTAACAGAGTCAGTGACTTTTTGATTTTTTATCTCACATCTGACCATAGAAGCCAGTCCCATTTGAAGTTCCAGTCGTGTCTGACAACAGAATATGCTGGGGATTGTTTTTGGGTGAGAGCATTTTCTTTTCTTGTTTTCTTGAAACCCTCCCAAACAACATGTGGTGTAGGTGCTGTTTGATTTTTTTTTTTTTTAAGGTTTTCTGACCCTGAGACTCAACTATTTTCTGCAATTCTCCAGCTGTGGTCCTTGGAGAGTCTTTAGCCTCTCAAACTCTCCTCCTCACCGTGCATTAGGACGATATAGACACACGTCCTCTTCCAGGCAGATTTGTAACATTTTCTGTTGATTGGAAATTCTTAATTATTGCCCTGATGGTGGAAATTTCACTGCCCTAGCTCTTTTCTTAAAGTCACTTTCTAATTTGTGAAGCTCAATTACCTTTTGCTGCACATCAGAAATATATTCTTTGGTTTTTTTCCCCCTCCTATTTATATTCCTGTGAAACAGGAAGCCATGGCTGGTTAATTTCATGTTCATAATCACCCTGGTATGCTCAAAATTGTAAATATGAATGGGAATATACTTCACAGATATTTTACTACCAATAATTGTGCCCAACGTGTATTTGAGAAAAACATTTATTTCATAATGAGATTTCCCCCCATTTTCAATTGTTTTAGTTCAATGAAAGGTTAGATATTTGTAAATTTTTTAAAATAAAAGATCAAAATGATTAACAATGCAGATTTATTTTCACAGCCTTCTTTGTTCATATTTACCAAGGGTGCCAATAATTCTGACCACGACTCATATATATATATATATATATACACATACAATTTTCTACAGCATTTCCTGAATTTATTTTATGCTATTATTCATTGTTAATTCATGTTCATTCGAACAGTAATTAACTATATTATTTAACAAGAACAATGGAAAATATTTCTAAACAATTTATTAATTTTAATTGAAATCTTTACTAATATAATACACTATTAAAATCAAAAGATGTATCTGTCAATATTATTTGATGGATCTGAGATTTCATGAACTATCAATGAACTGTTAACAAAGATTAATAAATATTTTAACAAATACACTGCTCATTGTTAGTTAATGCATTAATGTTAATTAATGGGACTTTATAGTAAAACTTTACATTTACAAAAAAAATTATATTAACTAAGATAAAGAAATGTTCTAAAAGTATTGTTAAGTATACATTATTATTATTATTATTGAATTGTCCATTATTATAATTATTACTATCATTATTTTTGTTGATTAATAACAAAATGTTATTGGCATAAGTAGGCATATTCTAACATGGGTGTTTTCAAAGTATAACAATTTATTGTTATTCTTTGAAAGTGCCCGTATCAGAATATGCCTACTTCCCTACTATACAGTATGACAACATGGTGGATGGAGTATGCCCGGATTGTATTTGTACTGCACACATACTAGAATGCACTTGATTAACAGTCAAGTTCTTTATCAAATGGCAGTGTACATAAAATCAGACACTTACAGTCTTTACACATTTGGGGGTTACTTATCGCTGCACATTGAATTGGGATAGGATCAAATATTTTTACAACAAAACATTACATATTTCACCTTTAAGCAACACTGCTGGTATTGGTTTGTTTGAGCAGTCAAAATAGCATTGACAACTAGGGTGTGTGTGTGTCCAAATAATGGAAGACTGATTGTTTCAGAAGTGCTGAAAACTTGTTTGAAAAAAGTTTGTTGCTATACTTTTTGGTGTTGTTAGCGGTGTGGAAACTGCACACTTTACCTTTAAGAGTATATAGGGCACGATTTTGGAGGATGGTAGAGGAATCGTCTTCTGACGAATTCTGACAGCCGTGCTGGACGACTTGGTGCGGCAGACTGCGCAGCTCTCACATGCCTGACCAGGAAATGAGAAACAGGTGCACAGATGAAAGAAGAGAATCTACAGAGGGGCCCTGAAAAGTGAAGGCCTCAACCCTACTTCTCCTTCACTCTTTCCCCCACATCACCTGTCATACATACTATGTCTCTCTTGCTGAGATGACATGTAACCCAAGGACACTGAATGAAGCACCATATATTGGTCTTTTTTATTCGAAGTTACTGGACTTCTCACTCAGGGGGAATTTCCGGTCTCCTGTTGCCATCTTCTCTAACTGCTTTGGGTATATTACTTTCTGTTTGATTCATGCTGTATGTTTTCTGATTGTGACTGCTTCAGGGCACAGTAATATTTCAGAGTTTAAATGATCTGTCTTAAATCATCGCTTCCCGTAAAGGCAGTAGAGTCATCAATATGATTCTATTAACAGTGGGTGAACCTCACAAAACCTGTGAAGAAGTAATATTTTACTTATATATAATTTATATACACACACATATACATTATATATATATATATATATATATATAGGCCTAGCCTATAATGCATAAAGGAAATTGAGCCTGTTATTATTAATATATATATTTTTTGCATTGTGACAATATATTTACAATGATGGTAGTTTTTAGTGTACTAAATTTGTCTTTTTATTTAAAAAAATAATCACCATTATTGATTATATATATATATGTGTGTGTGTGTGTGTGTGTGTGTGTGTGTGTGTGTATAATTATTAGATTATATAATTATAATAAATATAAATAGATAAATAATAAAATTATAATATTACTATTATTAATAATTATTTAAATAAGCAAAATACTGTAAAATGTAAATACTGTATTACAGTTACAAGAATCTAATGGAAAATATTTTAAAAAGTAAAATGTCTAGAAAAGTTTTAAAACTTTTCATTTAGTATTTATAAAAAATATATATTTTGCTTTCGTGGTAAAAATGTGATTTGGACAGGTTTATTGGGAGATTCCAACCTCAGCATCAGTGTCAGTTGTTTTGAATGTGCTGTAAAAAATTGTTATGAGGAGATGTTAAGGATTTTGAGCAATGTAAGGTCGGCATGGTCTAAGTCCAAACCAGTAAAACATACCAAGGTTCCCTCAGAGAGGTTAAAAAATGTTTTTCTGTTCTGTCCACCTCATTATTTTCACATTTGGAATGCACATCTGTGGTTGATGTGACATTTAGACCTGATTAAAGCTGAGGTGGTATGAGCACGACTTCCCTCATGCTCCAGTGACCCGCAATGCTTGAGAATTCCATCCAAACTTGTAAACCTCCAGTCCAAACCCTCTTTTGCCTGAGTGCCGGGGCTTTACGAGGTTGTCAGGTGATGTGTGCGCTGTGTGAGAGCAGTAACGCACCAGCAGGGATTGAACCAGCCCAGCGAGGAACGGTCTTCCCAAGGCCGGGCACAGGGCAGGCGGTGAGTCACGCAGAGGGGAGCAAACTCAGCAAGGCTGACGATGTCCTGTGAATTAATATTTACAGAAATGAATATCTCAATTCCTATTACTCATCCTTAGATGCCAAGCATTCAGTCATTGGTGCCAATGTAGAATATTGATATTTCAAAGCAAAATACAAATTATAATCATTTGAGAACTAAAAAACCTGAAGAGTGTATCTTAAAGTGTAGTGGTAACTGATAATTCATTCCTAATCTTTAGTCACTCAAAGTTTGCTTAAAATGGCATAGGCTAAACACAATGATTCAAAGAATACCATTCACAGGATCAAAAACCGATCAATTGATCAGTTTAACAAAGGCCTTTCCATGTCTGAGGATACGTGAACTATAGGTAAAAGTAGCTCTTTTGTTAAAGACAGTCTTGCTGCTCAAATAAAAAGGCGGCTTTTGGCATGAGTACACTTGTACTCTTGCTTTCAAGTACATTGAAAACACATGTGTGGAAGCTGATAAAAGACACTTTTCCTCCATAAATTGGCAGAGACTGTACATTCACACACATATATAAATTAATGGACTAAGCATTGCAGTAATGTCATCAAGCACATTACTCTTATTTGGATAGCTGTATCATGACCTCTCCAGCGACTGTGTATTTATGAGCCCTTCAAAATCCCTGGCCGTTGCGAGAACAAATGTTGAAGATAAGCAATGCATGGCCTGTGTTCAATTCATTCCTCCGGCGCTCCTATACTGTGTTTATGAGTGTCCAGCCTAATGACAGCTATGCTGTTAACCAAGTGCATCTCAGTTACACGCCATAAATCATCAAGACTTTTGTTGCTCAGGAAAAATACCCCCAGTCATATTCCAAACGGCAAAGTATATTGCTTTCATAACCTACATTAGGGACTGTATACTTTTACTGTAGGATTTGCAGCAGAGCTGAATTTTGTTCCTCTCATTCGTTTACATATTAGACTAAAAACACCAGTATAGAATAAAGACAACCTCTTTTTACCACAGAACAAAGTGTGGTTGTTTTAATGGGTAGTGCCTGAAATGGCACCTTTAGGGTGTTCATGAAAGTTAAATGTTTCTTTAGCAACCTTTACAGTTTTATAGACCAACTGATATTACAATACCCATTTATATTAACACTGCAAATGCAGCACAGAAGTTGCATCTGAAGCAGCATACAGTAAGACCAAATATACAGTATGTGGACCAAAGAGCTTTAAAGTCTGGACCTTCATAAATTATGGACCAAGCAACCAGTTTTCCCCTCCATGTGTAAAATTTATTATTTTTCAATGATGATTGATATTAGGAAAAATTTAATTTAGATGATTATGTCAAACTGGAAAGGTTCCAGTTGCTTAGATGACATAAGATGGCCTACCTATTTCCTATGCAAACAATTAATGTCAGGGTTCTGCCCTGGTTAGCCCTGTTTGTGCCATAGATTTGAGATATTCTTGTCCATGGCTGGGCAATGCTGGTCTTTGAGCTGGTCTCACTTTTCTGCAAAGTTTAACTCCAATCCAGAACAAACTCCTGAAGACCAGTGGCTCTGGTTCATCCCGAGACGTGTTTTTTTTTCTTTCCCACATACAGTCGTGGCCAAAAGTTTTGCCAATGACAAGCAGTTTGCTGCTTAAGTTGTTGTGGTGTTCATTCACATTGTTTCTAAATAATAGCTAAAAGCTTTATTGCTTTGTGCCATAGATTTGAGATATTCTTGTCCATGGCTGGGCAATGCTGGTCTTTGAGCTGGTCTCACTTTTCTGCAAAGTTTAACTCCAATCCAGAACAAACTCCTGAAGACCAGTGGCTCTGGTTCATCCCGAGACGTGTTTTTTTTTCTTTCCCACATACAGTCGTGGCCAAAAGTTTTGCCAATGACAAGCAGTTTGCTGCTTAAGTTGTTGTGGTGTTCATTCACATTGTTTCTAAATAATAGCTAAAAGCTTTATTGCCCCCCCCCCCAAAACACCAAATTTAACTTTTTTTGATCCTGACACAAAATGACCAGCTAACATTAATTGACTGATCATATCAGCAGCACATGTGAAAGTGTGAATGAGTACTAGTCAAGTAAAATCACTATCATACTAATTCGATTGTAAGAGCAGACTGATTGCTATAAAAGGAGGGAAGAAGCGCTTCCAATCATTGTGTTCTTGTTAGCAATGGTTACCTCCAAAGAAACACGTGCAGCTACAAAGGAAATTGCTACAAAGAATATTGCATCTGAACGAACCATTTACCGGATCATCAAGAACTTCAAGAAGACAAGTTCGACTGCAGTGAAGAAGTCTTCAGGACGTCCCAGAGTGTCCAGCAAGCACCAGGGTGGGTCAGCGGTGGGCTCAAACTGTAGCTCCGCGAAGAAGGCTGGGCTTTGGGTCGACCATAATAACTCAAAAGGAAAACTTAATAAACAAAAACAAAACGCGGTCAAACACCACGTTAATTACACTTTTAGGTCTGGTCTTCTGTCACTGTTACGGTGAGATAAATGCACAAGAAGATGAAGATTAATGCAAACAGTCTTTATTAAAGTCACACTCTTAAGAGTAAATCCAGGACAGAGCAGGCAGGAACACACGTAGGGACGTAGTAGACCAGACAACAAACAGTGAACTGAACCCAACTAATATACACTCTTAAAAATAAAGGTGCTTCACGATGCCATAGAAGAACCTTTTTGTCTAAATGGTTCCATAAAGAACCTTTAACATCTGAAGAACCTTTCTGATTCACAAAATCAGACTGAATGGCTCTTCTATGGCATCGCTTGAAGAACCTTTTGAAGCACCTTTATTTTTAAGAGTGTAGGAGGGCTGATGAGGGTAATTAATGACACACACCTGAAACCAATGACAATAATCAGACAGAGACAGAAACTAGGTCACACAGAGCACATGAGGGATGAAAACAACAAAAACAGTCCCGGGGTGTGACACTCAGCTTCTCGAATTTAATACTTTGTAGGGAATACTGTCTTTATTTCATTATAAAATCTGCCTCTTTGCACTCTATATAAAACCTTTGAATTGTGATATTAATTAATACCACTAAAGTGAAAACCTTCACAAACAGCATGTGTAACTGTGCAGTTCAACAGCAGAGGGCAGAGTATTTGTCCACTGGTTGACTGAGCAGCTGCAGACATCTGTTTCAGAAGAGAGCTGTGATTGAGCCCCCTGCTGTGCACTGGTGGAAACAGAGCCTTCACAGCACCAGCACACCATACTTTTGAGGATACAGTGTAACATAACAGACAATTCGACATTATCCCACAACTGGCCCAGCTGCTTTTGAAGGTGACGCTTCTGAGGTTGTTGGCCGTTTTTATTTATGAGCACTCAGCAGCAGCATGAGCAGCTGTATTTCCATGATGACAGAAGACATACACATCCCTAAGCTCTCTCCAGTTCTGCATTTATTTAGTTGTGATCATGCCCTCAGAGACTGTTAACACAAGAACCACGGCCAAGTGCAGTTACATGCACCTGGATTGTTAGTCAGATTGCACGACGGGCAGAACAAAACTGAGATTAAATTACAGTTCAACGTAAGATCAGCAGTCAGCTCAGTATGCTAATACAAATGTCAATTTAACCAGTGTTTTCTTTATGGTTTTAAGTTCAGAAAACTAGTGTTATCCTGTTCTCTCTCCTTCTCTGTGCCTTTCTGTTGTTCTTCCTCCCTCTCACTGAGAATCTGTCATTTACGTTGCTGTTTATGATTCTAGGTGATGACAATCAGAAACCCCAACAATACAGAGACAGCTTAAAGGAGGATGTTTCTGTCTTATGCCTTCTCGTACTGTATAATTATATTTGTCTTAATGGTAGAGGAAAAGCAAAGATTGATTTCACTGTATTCCCTCACCAGATCTCCGTCACGAATTCTGCTGTTTGCTGCAACCACAGTAGATTGGTGTAAGCTGACTGTACGTCCATATATAATGAAACACCTACAAAAGTACAAAAAGAAGAAGAAAACACTGTGAGAGCACTGAGAGAAAATACAGCTTTCTCAATAATTGATGACAAGAATCAAATGTTAAGTCATGAATATGACATAGATCTTGCGTCGTTCAAAATACACACAATAGAAATGATGAAAACAAGCATATGTTTTATGAATGTGTATTCTTTTTTAGTAGACTGTGAGTGAGTGTTTGCAGGCAACGGGACAGAAGTGATCCATTTGTACAGTACAGACATGTTTAGTTTTCTGTATGTTTTTCTATCTGCATTTTTATTCTGAGATAATATAATATAATAATAGCTATGCTGACATTCACACAAGTGTCACACTGCTTCTATATAACTGTTAAACAAACAGTCAATATTAAGATATAATATTACAATCTACATGCACTCGATCGTTTAATCCTGGATGGATCTCAAAGACACGTACACCATAATCTTATAGTCAATCATCATCAATATAATCATTATAATATATATGATATTTTCTATCCCCTAATCATAAACATACCTCACAGAAACCTTTCTGCATTACGATTTTCAGTCCCTTTATATTAAGTGGCCTTAACTACTATGTACTTACATTTAAATTAAACATTTTATACAAGGCACTTATTGTATACATGCATGTTTTTAAATTGTACTTATATATTAAAAAACACTTGCATGTAATTACATCTGTAATTAATTTCTGTAAATACATTCATAATTGCTCTGTTGACCCATCCCTTACACCTTAACCCACTTAAACCTACCCATACCATCAAACCTGTCCCTAACCTTACCCGTATTAATAGCAGCAAAAGTGTTTTACAACAAAATATAAACACAATAAGCACATTGTACTTATTTTTTGACGTAAGTACATAGTAGTTAAGGCCACTTAATATAAAGTGGGACCCGATTTTCATTTAAAGCAGTGTTTCTCTCATAGTGTACTCACTGTAGGTGATTTCTGGTTGTATGGTACGTGTTAAGACATTTGGTCCTCACTATAGGTAAAACCTGACACACACACACACACACACACACACACACTAGCCTCTCTGTGCCCTCTCTCTTTCAGGGTGCCTGGCAGGGCTGTGGAAGAGCTTGGCACGGCCACAAGCATGTGTGTAATTTTATACAGGCGTTCCATTCTCATTGCATGCCAGCTCACACATCCGCCATTTCAAACTGCTTGCCCTGTAAAAATGCATACGGACTCCGCATACCACAAAACATGGAGCGTTCACTTGGCACGCAATGCTCCGACACAGCGCACACACACACACACACACACACACACACTTACAGACATATGCCTGTCCGTATCTTGCCCCTGAGTTGTTTCACTTACTGTAGGTTTGATCCGGGCAACACATGCTTTCCATTTTATTCGCCATGACATCACAATTGCCAAATGAGCAGATGATGTTTGGGGAGGAGAGGTGAATGATGAGCAACTGGATTTAACATATAATGATATCCTGTTGAAATGAAATTCATCAAATGGTAATTACACTCCTTCAAAAACAAACCAAACATTGAACAGTTGAAAGTTCGTCACTGGAAATTGGAGGACTGAAATTAAAACTGATTGAAAATACAGAAGCTTAGGAAAGAAAAACACTACACTTTCATTTAGTCATGCAGATCTGGCCACAAACTATATAGCCAGCAGCATGCTGAAAGTTTGTCTGCTCTATTTAGTTAGATATCAAAACTACGTTCCCTCAAGAATCTCTTCAGTCTTGAGGGAGAAGATATCAAAGGAGTCTATTTTTATAGCTCAGGTATGAGTGAACGAATAGTGAAGCACAATGCTCCTCTCATCCGTTCAGCCGTTCACTAAAGAGCTTTGACTTTCTCAAAGTTTCCTTAAATGCAAACTAACAGCATTTGTGTTTTGGGTTGTGAGGAGTGTGTCTGTACTCATACAGCATGAGTGTTAACAGCAGGTCACAAAATGTTGGAGTATGTGGCAAGGAACCATGGAGGACAGGAACTGCTCAGCACACAAGACAGGAAGTTGTTTTACTCACAGCTGGTCCTGGGAATGTGAAGAGTGTGAGATCGCGGGAAGAGAGAATACATGGCATGCTGTACAGAAATAAATGTGAATCAACATACAGTGTGCAAATACATCTTCACTGAGATTCTGTAATGTGGTAACACTTTACAAAAAGTCCTATTAGTTAACGTTGGTTAATGCATTAATATTAACAATGAGCAATACATTTGTCACAATATTTGATAACTTTGGTAATGTTAGATAAATACGACGTTGTCATTGTTAGTTCATGTCAGCTCAGATCCATTCAATAATATTAACAGATACAACTTTTGATTTTAATAATGTATAAGTAAAGCTGAAATTAACATTAACTACGAAATGCTTTAGATTAGTTCATGTTAACTAATGCACTTAACTAATGTTAACAAATGGAACTTTACTGTAAAGTGTTGCCTGTAATGCATTATGCATCTAGACATATAATTCACACTTTATATCAACTTTGCCCCTTTTTTAATGTTTCCATTCTTGCGCATGATTAATCATCTTGTGTGTGATTCATAACTGCATGATATTCTAAAGATCTTCCATTAAAATGTAAATAAAAATAATTAAGAGGGAAAGTAAAGTAAATACTTTCTATACCTCAAAAAATATTTTTCGTTTCTGCTAATGTAATCAAGGCAGCTTGGACAGAGAAAAATAATATTAAAGCTGCACTACAAAAGGTTTGGTAACACTTTAGAATAATGGTCCGTTGTTAACAAGTAACTATGCAGGAAGTAATAGGCAGTACTACATTAACACTTAACTTAACACTATTAACTAATAGAGAAGCGAGATTAACCAAGCAGTAAGTAGTAGCAAATTTAGGACAAAGGTAGTTCCTTATTAGATATTTGATAATGACTAAAAAAACATATCCTCATTGAGAACTGGACCATTATTTTAAAGTGAAAAACACCTTAACCCCTCAGTAATTACGCACATGTAAATTAATAAGTTATTTAAAATATTTTATATCGGACATACTGTACAGTCATACATTTGTGTGAAGCACAAGTGATATTTTACCAGTAGGTCTTTTGGAGTGGGATACATTGATACTGAACTGACACGAAGCAGAGATCATAATTGTGAACTAATTCAATCATGAGCTTGTCAGCATCACTTCTTAATTATTAACATTTTTAAGTGAATTTTCATTTTTATTATTATTCTATGTTTAAGTTTGAACATCCATCATTTGGTAAAAGTAGTAGTCACAATTTTAAAATGTAGCCAACTTATTTGGGGGATATCAAATTCATAAATTAGTTTCCACAAAGAACCCAATTGTTCACTTTTAAGACGTTACTGTTGTGATTAGTAATTAATTGGTTATTCTTTATTAACTGGTCATAGTTCACAAGTAACTCTCAATGAGGATATTTTTATTTAATAATTATCAAATCTAATAAGGAACTACCTTTGTCCTAAATTTGCTACTACTTACTGCTTAGTTAATCTTGCTTCTCTATTAGTTAATAGTATTAAGTTAAGTGTTAATGTAGTACCGCCTATTACCTCCTGCATAGTTACTTGTTAACAACGGACCATTATTCTAAAGTGTTACCAAAGTGTTTTCTACAGTAATTTCATTATTGAGTGAGTATGGGACCAGTTTATATTTTGGGTGGGCGGTTCTTATTTGGCAGGAATTCTCAGGTTTGCATCATTCATTCTTGTGTGTTTGCATTTGTAGTATGGCGCTAGATATGCTACTTACTTGCTCAGACAACAGCATGATGTAAAACATCCTTAATTCTTACTGTCAGTGGGCCTCATTCTGTAGAATGACAGATCTGCTCCGATATAGTGATCACAGGCATCAGATTAATCAGATTTAAACCATCTGATTTAGCCACACTGAAGAGCAGTGCCGAACCACAACTGTTAAAAAAGAAAAGTATTCATTAGTAACTTGCAGTTTTATGTTTTAAGCACAGATGGCGATAGAGATGTCAAAGTTCTTCAGAAGTTCTTCAACGTTTAGTGCAGGTTTAAGGAATAACATCATAGCCTGACATGTTTCAACCCCTCCCATTTGATTAAATCTTAAAACCCCACCCAACATTATTTCTCACTGAATGTTTGGATTCACATTGTTACATTACCAGACGTTAAAGTAATAGTTATATCATTTATTCATCATCATGTCATTCGTATTATTTAATTCTTCTGTGAATCACAAATATTTAACGTTATCAGAATGTCCAAGCTGCACTTTTACATACAACGAAAGTGGCTGTTGATTTACACAGCCAAGCTCTAAAACTGACAAAAAAAAAAAATGATATATGGCTTATTTGTTCTAACCAAAAAAGCAACTGCAAATGATTTGTATAGTGCTTTTGGTCCTTTCCAATTCATCATCCATTTTCACTGTGTAGCAAACACAAGTTCAAGTTTTTGGATGAACTTATCATCTGAATGTGTTACGAAAGCCGTTGCATGTTTCTTTAGCTACAGAGTTTGACATGTGTGAAGAGTTGCCTAAGGATTTTCATCAGAAAAATCAATAAATACAAAGGGCCAAACATTCTCTGATGCTCAGGCACACGTAAACAAAAAAATGGTCGTGGCTTATGTCCAGAGAGTTAGTAATCAAACATTTAACAATAAAGATTCAGTAAATAACATCTGGCCTGTGTTTATCCTCAACATAAGACACACTGTATATATTCTATACAGACCTTGTTGTGACGATAAAATGGAGTGTGTGTATGTGATGCGAGAGCGTTTGGGCCAAACAGCTGGAGTCCTGGTGTAGACGCCTCAGAGTTCCTGTCCAGCTGAGCAGAGGGTGGAGAAGACTTTACACCTTTCTGACACACACAAACAAACCAGCTCTCTGACACTCTCAGACAAACAAACACCGAGGGCTCAGGATATCATCCAAGAAAGTGCAACTGAAGACTGATCTGATGCTTTTCAAGGGTTTCTCTCACTGTCTTTTATGTCTTTCACTGCCCTTCTCTGTATATATCACTCACTCCATCTGCCCACATGATTTGAATTAAGTTCAGACTGACTACCTCTCATCAAATAAGACCGACTGGCCGTTCGATGGAGAAGCTGACACACTGAGTGACTGTGTAAATAAAATACTGTTTACGTATTTAGATGTGTGTGTTTGTGAGTGTGGCTGGATGGAATGTTTGAACAAGTGTGCGAATATTAATAAGAGAATATTTGTGTTTTTGGAAACGGTGGAAAATGTGCAGCAAAAATAGTTAGCGGACTCAAAACGAGATGGTCGGCTAGAACACATTCATCTACACACCATCCAATTACAATTTTTCTTTAAAAAAAAAAAGGTGCAGTTTTAATGTGCTTGTTTGTAGGGCTAATAATAAATTATTATTATTATTGAATAAAATAGATATTACTATGGCAAACAATGTGATATTTGTATTTAAAATTAAAAGATTTAAGAAAAATAAATATTTTTAATATTATTATATATTTATTTTACAATACAACTGTAAATACTAATATTTATGGATGTCTATGGATGCTATATCACGATTTTGGTTTTATTTTGATATGCACAATACGCGTGTACCACAGAGAATAAAAACTAAATTTAAATATGGACATTTTTCTTACACAAACACATCACTTCCCTCAGAAGGCCTTTATCCCCCCGGAGCCATGTGGAGTACTTTTATGATGGATGGATGCATTTTTTTGGGCTTCAAAATCTAGACCCCCATTCACTGCCATTATAACGCTTGGAAGAGCCAGGACATTTTTTAATATAACTCTGACTATTCATCTGAAAGAAGAAAGTCATATACACCCAGGATGGCTTGAGGTGAGGGGTAATTTTCATTTTTTGGGTGAACTATCCCTTTAATATTCATACTGTACACAATTCATATAGGTGCATAGGTTCATGCCTAAATCATTCTGGTATGTAATAGCCATTGTAATGAAGCAATCCATTCCTGATGATAAAAGTTATTCCCACTCTACATTTTGTCCCAGTTCACGCTGAAATACAATACATGACTCAAGTTAAACCATGAATGATACAGAAATTCCTCCTCTGGGTCAACCAGTGGTTTCATATCCTGATCCACAGAAATAGAAGGACTGTGTGAACTCTTCTCTGATGTATATAGTGGTATATAAGTGACTCCACAACACTGGCCTGTGTACACATTTCAGAGTCCTCAGCAGACAGACAAATACTGAGTAAGTTTAAGTGAAGGATAACCATAGAAACATTACAGAAAACCAACCTCTTGTGTCTCCCGCTGTCTCACTGATAGGTCAGCATAGCAAAGACATTACCCATCAAACAGAGTGTGTTTTTGCTCTCTTGTTTGGTGTCTAGTGGGTCACCACAGTTTGGTGGGATTAACTTGATTAATGGCACAACTATTCTCTGCATAGTTTGTCACAGATCTGCAACGCAGCATTTCTCACCATTATCTTAACCGGATTATTTTGAAATGATTTAAACGCCTCCATTCCTGCCAAACAAATATGAATCTGTCTTCTCAAAAAGATTTTGGTTTTATTCAAGGGCTACATTATGTTTTACTCTGGAGCTATCTGAATGTATAGGAATAAAAAATCAGAACCAACAAAAGGAGAATAAGCAGAAACTATAAAAAGTAAAAGTCCTTAGAAATCTCATGTCTCCTCCAGAGATGGTCAAAAGATGACAAAAGATGGTCAACAATGACTCAAACTGTGCTTTATTTTGCCTAGATACCGATGCTGCAATCAAAAGTCATAAATTCTTCTTCTGCAAAATTTTTAAGGGATTTTAAAGGGATAGTTTACCTTAAAAATTAACATTCTGTCATAATTTACTCGCCCATGTTGTTCCTAACCTGGATTACTGTCTTTCTTTGGCAAAAGAAGATATTTTAAGAGTGTTGGTAACCAAACAATGAGACATTTATCAAAATATCTTATTTTATGTTTCACCTAAGAAACAAAGTAATACAGGTTTGGAATGACATAAATTATGACAGATTTTTAATTTTATTTTTAAGTCAACTGTCCCTTTAAGCAATTTGAGCAAAACCATCTAAAAGATTGATATGTAACTGAAACTCAGTCACAAACTCCATTAGGCCTCCACTAAGTTATGAACGAGGAAACTCTGAGTGACAAAAATGTCCTTTAGGCATGCATATGGTCTCGGTGTATGTGTGGATGTATAAGAACTTCCTCTCTCCCAAGTTCTCTTTGTCTTTGGGAATGTGTTGTACTGCTGGAATCAGAGGGGATGGAGTGTGCTGTGGATCATGTAACAGAGCACATCTATCACTTAGCTTGCATTTGTGCAGGCCTCGCCTCTGAGCACATGGAGATGGAAGGGGAGAGCGAGGGAAGGTGGGAGAGAGGAAAAGAGGGGGGTCGGCATGAACAGGAGCGTCTTTGTAAAGCACCCGGGCATTCCGTGCTCCGAGTGTTGTGACATCCAACCCCTCACAATGGGGCTCCTTTAAGACTCCAGGAGCGTAGCTTGGGGAACACAGAGGGGAAATGAGTTAGTACAACTCTACAATCCCACATCAAATTCACTGTCATGGCCTCCGCAGGGAGCCACGCAGCCTGTGCTTGGGCCCGTATGTCACCTCAAATTCACCCAAATCCTCTATTTTCACATACCATTAAAGGCAGTGGCCTGTGACTCTATAAACTCATCTGATGTAAACCCACGTCCAGATCTCAGATGGTGGTAATGGAAACTTTATTAGAAAGTTCAAGACATGAAATTTCCGAACCATTTACTTCATCTTGACCCTCTTGCAACTATGAATTACCACATGTATTTTTTGGCAGATGGAGATTTCAAAAGTCTAAATTTGACCTTGTAGAATGACCTCGCATTCAGAGCTCATGTTAACCCACTGAATGATCCAAGACTAATAAATGCAATACCCATCTTATAAAGAAACATCTTATAAAGAAATAACAACAAGAAACAGCATGTAACCACCAGTCTCTGCGTCCTAACCTGAACCAAATCTTGTTATTCCTCGCTCATCTTTCTATGAAAATGACTTAAAGGGATTGAAATGAATATGAATATCTATATATGAATACTCTGTCATCATTTACTCACCTTCATATCATTTCAAACCTCATTGTTTTTTGTCCATACCATTAAAGTCAATGGGGGTTAATGTTGTTTTCCACCCCACTGAATTCCACTGTATGTACAATAACAGTTGAAACTTTTTCTAAAATATCTTATTTTGTGGTCAGAATATATAATATAATATAATATAATATAATATAATATAATATAATATAATATAATATAATATAATATAATATAATATAATATAATATAATATAATATAATATAATATAATATAATATAATAATATATAATATAATATAATATAATATAATATAATATAATATAATATAATATAATATAATATAATATAATATAATCATACATTTAAAATGCACATGCTAATATTTTTGTGAAACATAAAATAATATAAAAAAAAAGAAAAGAAAAATAAGCTGAATATCATCAGTCCTGTTTTTTTTTTTTACATTAGTTAATGGTTAATTGTATTTGGTTTGGATAACTCAAGTTCAATATTCAAGTCAACATGGAAGAGCTGACTATAAAATTTCAAGCTTAAAGTTGGAATAAAAAGGAAATTGCATCCATCTTTTCCCCCCTATTTTGATATAAAACCATGTGAAACAACATCTCGATCATTAAAAAAGGGGGAAAAACTTGATTTTGACTGAATCCTTGAATTGTTTTTGTTTGCCAGAAAAAGTCTCCAGTTGTCACCATCTCTTGCCTTTTTGAACTATGTGTTAATAATGTTGCTTATTAGTTATGGCTATAAGCTGTTAGAACTATTAAAACACTACATTCTCTTTGTTTACAGATATGATGTAACCACGCAAAGAAAATCCAAAGAAATCCAACCTAATACCTCAAATTATAAATCATTACAAACTTACCATTTTTAAAACTGATTTTTTTATGTGCTTGCTTAAAAATTGATTTCTGTTCATTTTTACCACCACCAAGAAAAAACCTCTATAGTGCACCATTAAAACACGCAACCTCAATCCCAGCGATTTTACTTGGCTGGTTGAATGAGTTGAATGTCCAGAGGACAGAGGCACTCATAAACATGCAACTG
Organism: Sinocyclocheilus grahami; assembly: GCF_001515645.1. Lineage (NCBI taxonomy): Eukaryota > Metazoa > Chordata > Actinopteri > Cypriniformes > Cyprinidae > Sinocyclocheilus > Sinocyclocheilus grahami. The sequence continues at coordinate 573,717 of NW_015505399.1, read as the reverse complement.
GTGTTTCAAATGCTATATTAACATTCAAAACTCCATCGTGACTGTCTTTCGGAGCAGAGAAATTCAAATCACTTTCATTTTAGTGTCTCTTCAGTGGCAGCTGGAGCCCAGAGTCAAATCCCTACACAACCAGATGGCACGGCCCTTGACAGTACGTGGATGTGTGTTCGTATTTGTACGTGTGTGAAGCATAATGTGTGGCCTTCAAAGCTCTTCTGACTGCTCAGAGCCAGCGAAAGATGGAAGCCAAAAAGAAGAAAATTAAGGAATAAATAGGATGGAGGACAAGAGGAGGGAGAGGGATAGTTTTGGATTTTGAACATAGGTCTGTTTGAGTTTGATTAATAGGACTCTTTCTCCCTGTTTTTGTATTCACAGTTTTAATTAAAGGGACCTCCTGGAGAGAGGGAACACAGCATACCCTGACAGATATGACTGCTGAGGAAAGAAAGGCAGTCAGTTACAGAAATGTAAATATAACAGAGCTCACAAAGGAATATGCAAAGACATTTAGCCTGCCCAGTTAATGAGCTCTAACTATGATTTCAAGCTTCTTTGTTTGTTTCCATTTCTCTATCCTTGGGCTACTCCTGTGTCAACAGCAGGTTAACATATGAGTGTGTGTGTAAAACAACACCAACGTTACAAAATTACATTAAAAAGTGTATAAACCAAATATAACAGTAGAAAGCGTTTTTCTAAAGAAGCATTGCCCAAGAGCGACACCAGCGGGAGTCCACATCTCTCTCACCTCCCCTGAACCCACTGAGTTTTAACAGACCACCTAAAGCAGGATGTGAGTTTGCTGGGAGGGTTATTGAGAATGAATGGGGAAAAGTCACGTGAGAGGAGGCATATCCAATCATCGCGATATGAATGGATATGACTGGTTATGTTCGGCTGTGATTGGTTCATGCGATAAATCCCGCCTGTTGTGTTCGTGTGCGTTACCCATTTGTGATTCATTATAAATGAACAATAAAATGGCGTCACTGGGAAGACTAATATTATAAAAAATATAAATTTTTTAAAAAGTAAGTAAACTGTGAACAATATTTACAGAGCTTTGATGACTGATGATACGAAAAATTCAAAAATAATTAAAAGTTAACTATTAAAAAGAATAGCTGAACATAAGTTTACAAATAAAATATACTGTTTAAATTGTAACAGTAGGCTACTGCAAGGCAGTATGCTTAAAAATGCATAAAAACACTAACTTGATGAGATTCATACTTGGCTTGAATATATAATATTAATTACAGTGTTAATGTAAAAATACAGACAGATGAAGAGCTTATGCAAATAATGAACAGCAATTAAGGATCAGTATACTGAAAAAACAGAGCATCTAACAAAATTTTAGGAGGAACAAAAATGCATATTCAATAATTAGCTTCTTGGCTCACACTTGTGGCCAAGTATGAACTTCTTTGTTTTATTACATTACTGGCAAGATCATTAGTGGAGAAGGATCAGTAGTTGGGGTTTTGGCCATGTTAACATCAGAAGCGCCACCTTGTACAGTTCTCTGATACCAAACCCCTCCTTACGCCAATTAAAGCACATTTAGATGCAGCTTTGTCCTCTTTCCTCCTGGTTTTCTTTCCTGGATGCCTTATTTTTCTATTTAGCACCTTATTATTATCTTTCTCCCTCTCTAACGAGATGAGAAAATACTTGCTCAGTACGTGCTCCTTTGGGAGAGCAGAGCAGAAAAGAAAGAGTGGAAGAAGGAGTAATGGATAAGCGTAGGTGAAATTAGATAAAAAAACAGCAGAGGTGAAAGCTCAGATTCACGGTGAATACGGAAGCTGTGAACTGTGCTCTATAAAATATTTTTTTTTTTTCTGGGTGTAAGAAAGCGAGGAACAGACTGCACTGCTCACACATCAGTAATATCTCGCAGGACTGCTTATTTGATTAGGACACTGTTTGTGGCTTTATTCTTTGTAGAATATTTCTCAAGCAGCAGAACCATATTTCAAAAACTTGCAAAGATTTAAATTCCATCATGAGCGATTCACGTTTCATATATCTTTTCCTTTACGACCGCAACATTAATCATTGGTGGCCTGGCCGAGGGTCAGGACCACAAAATTGTAAGAACAAGCAAGCAGACAAGGAAATTCTGATTCAGATTTTCATAATCCAGATTTCTAAACTGTATGAGTTTATATAGAAGCCTGTTTCCACCACAGAAATGTTAAAATAAGAAGTCACACTGTGATACATAAAGTTACAATTACAGGAAATAAAGCCACAAGTGCAAGATACAGTCACGTTGTGAGAGAGTCACAAGTAGCCTACAAAAAAAAGTATATGCAATTGCAAAATATCACTTAAAAAGTCTACTGTGAAATAGTGATTCATGGGTTTGCACAATGCTAACACTAATTAGCTTCCTTCCACACACTTTCTGAAGATTATGGCCCTGTCCCAAATGAAACACTTCATGTACACTTGCGGTCTTGTGTCCGTTAAGTCCACGAGACCATAGGGTATCCATTTCGTCATTTCAGCATTCAAAAGGCTGCTCGTGAGTGCCCCTATGCGCCCTCAATGCGCACTTCTGGCGAGCCCACAGCGGGGCGTGCTCCGCAGCAGACTTCTACCCGACAGTCAAAGCGGCATTACATCACGAAAGTCAAGTCAAGTCAAGTCACCTTTATTTATATAGCGCTTTTAACAATACAGATTGTGACAAAGCAACTGAACAGCATTAATTAGGAAAATAGTGTCAATAATGCAAAATGACAATAGTAAACACTAATTTTTCAGTTAAAGACAGTTCATCATTGAATTCAGTGATGTCAACATCCAGCTCAGTTTAAATAATATTGTTGCAATCATGTCAACGATAACGCTGGAAATGAAGTGTCCCCAACTAAGCAAGCCAGAGGCAACAGCAGCAAGGAACCAAAACTCCATCGGTGACAGAATGGAGAAAAAACCTTGGGAGAAACCAGGCTCAGTCGGGGGGTCAGTTCTCCTCTGACCAGACGAACCAGCAGTAAAATTTCACAATAATCAATTTAAGACGTAATAAAACAGACGATGAACAATATTAACAGCAATTATTATATGATGCAATCAACTTATAGCAAAATGTGGTAGTTCTGTATGTTGTTTCAGGGTTGGCGTCATCTGAGGTCCTCTGAGGGGTTGCATCATCTCTTCTCAGGTGTTCTGGATCCAGACTGAAGCTTGTGTAAATCCTGGTTACCACGGGATGTTAATCCAGAGTTCGTCTAGTTCATGTGTACTTATTGGTACACAGAGCAGTTGAGATAAATCAGGCAGGTTATTTCAGTAAATCAGAAAGTGCGGACTCAGAGGAAGGCCGCGAGGGTTTAGGGTGTCATTTGGGACAGGGCCTATGAGTGAAGTGATCAAGTATGTATGGTTTTGTTTTTATTACATAGGAAGTCAGGAAATCAGAATTATCTGTATTACTGGCAAGACCATTAGTGATGTGGAGAAGGATCAGTATCTGGGGTTATGGTCATCAGAAGCGCCTTCAAGTTCTCTGATACCAAACCCTCCTCACAAAGCACATGTCCCAAATGGCACCCTAAACTCTCACGGTCTTCCTCCGAGTCCGCACTTTTGTGACGTAATGCCGCTTTGACTGTCGGGTAGAAGTCTGCTGCGGAGCTCGCCCCAGTTGCGGAGCTCGGCAGAAGTGCAGATCGAGGGCGCATAACGGCCGCAAAGGAGGCGCTCGCGAGCACCCTTCTGAATGCTAAAATGACAAATGGGACACCCTATGGTCTTTAGGACTTAACAGACATGCGCATGCGGTGGCCATTGTAAGTCCGTAAGACCGTAAGTGCACATGAAGTGTTCCATTTGGGACAGGGCCTATAGATGCAGCTTTGTCCTCACTCATCTTGGTTTTCTTTCCTGGATGCATTATTTTTCTATTTAGCTCCTTCTTATTATCTTCCTCCCGCTCTAACGAGATGAGAAAACACTCATCACGAGTATCTGCTCCTTTGGGAGAGCAGAGCAGAAAAGAAAGAGCAGAATGGAAGAAGGAATAATGGATAACTGTTCGAAAACAGTCATTATTTTTTGAATTCCATTTTGAGGAATATTCCGTTTGAGGACTCGAATTTTGTTCTTATGCACCACTGACAACAAGGATCTCAGGTTTTTCTTTGAGCAGTCAGGTGGTGTCCGTGTCCGTGACCAGCTGATGAAATTAAAGGGATACTCCACCCCAAAATGAAAATTTTGTCATTAATCACTTACCCCCATGTCGTTCCAATCCTGTAAAAGCTTCGTTTGTCTTCGGAACACAATTTAAGATATTTTGGATGAAAACCGGGAGGCTTGTGACTGTCCGATTGACTGCCAAGTAAATTACACTGTCAAGGTCCAGAAAAGTATGAAAGACATCATCAGAATAGTCCATCTGCCATCAGTGGTTCAACCGTAACGTTATGAAGTGACGAGAATACTTTTTGAATGCGAAGAAAACAAAAATAACGACTTTATTCAACAATTAATCTCCTCTGTGTCTCTCCACATTACTGTAGCGCCATTTTGTAGAATATCCGCTGAACGCAAGCAGCGTACGCTATTCTGTGTCAGCCGCGACACAAGGATACGCTGTTTTCGTTCAAATTAAAGCGTAAATACATGTAGAAAACGTATCCTTGTGTCGCGGCTGACACAGAA
>NW_015505399.1:566476-568509 GCF_001515645.1 Sinocyclocheilus grahami | reverse complement strand
GTAGCGCCATTTTGTAGAATATCCGCTGAACGCAAGCAGCGTACGCTATTCTGTGTCAGCCGCGACACAAGGATACGTTTTCTACATGTATTTACGCTTTAATTTGAACGAAAACAGCGTATCCGTGCAGCGCGGCTGACACAGAATAGCGTACGCTGCTTGCGTTCAGTGGTTATTCTCCAAAATGGCGCTATGGTGATGCGGAGAGACAAGGAGGAGACGATTTGTTGAATAAAGTCGTTATTTTTGTTTTCTTCGCGTACAAAAAGTATTCTCGTCGCTTCATAACGTTACGGTTGAACCACTGATGGCAAATGGACTATTCTGACAATGTCTTTCATACTTTTCTGGACCTTGACAGTGTAATTTACTTGGCAGTCAATCGGACAGTCACAAGCCTCCCGGTTTTCATCCAAAATATCTTAAATTGTGTTCCGAAGACGAACGAAGCTTTTAGGGGTTTGGAACGACATGGGGGTAAGTGATTAATGACAATATTTTCATTTTGGGGTGGAGTATCCCTTTAACATTAGCCCAATGATGACAGTGCAACTTGCTGCAAACCTGGCACCCTGCTCCAAAGTGCATCTGTCTGACACACTTGCTACAGCTGGGTATACACGCTTACTCTGCTTTGATGTTCAGGGCCTCTGCATCAGCGCTCCAAAAATAAATGCAAGAGCAGTTTGCCACTCTAGAGACACATATTCCAATGAGTCACCCTGTCAATCCCCAAAGAACACGGCACAGAAGAGAGACAAGGCAAAGAACGAGGAGAACCTGAGCGACAACTAACAGAGGCATGTATATATTTATATATGCAAAATTCTTATGTGTTTATAGCCACGGCTTGATCCCATAAATGTAACTTGCTGACTTAAAAAAATGTTCAAGGGTAAATGTAAGTATATAGAACTGACTTATAGAAACAAATTTAAATATGCAATCTCAAATAAAACGTTCAAGTCAGATTTTTTTCATGTGTTTGAAAGAAGTTTTTATGTTCACTAAGGCTGCATTTATTTGATAAAATATATAGGGTAAACGTACCTATTAAGCTCACGTACCCATTAAGCACACTTCCATATTTGAGCTCAGATTATAAGAAAAAATATATAATGTATTATCATACTTGATGTCTTAACAAATTGATGTGTTTGTTACTACATACCTCCTGTAATTTCAAGTCAATCAGATCATTGCACACTGAGATATGAGTCTCCATGTTTTCACACTGTCTGCTGGCCATTTTGAAAGCTGTCTGAAAACATTCACCAAAAGAGGAGCCCCTTAAATGTGCATTTTTAAGATATTTAAGCCTTTATTTTGGGTAAGTTTAGCTACTTATTGTAAAATTAAGAGATTAATGTTTAGACTTTTGCATATTATAACCTGGAATTGGATGTAGGAAATAATTACAGTTAGATCCAAAAGATTGTTTTAGCAACATAGCGCAGATGCTACAGAACACAGTTAGCTGACTAGCTGTATAAGATTGTGTGCTACGCTAATATATTACGCTAATATATTACTTCACAGGCATTACTGGCTTGTACTTTTACATCCATAATATTATAAATTGATAGTTTATTGCTGGTCTGTGGTTTTAAACTGCAGTATTTTTTTAAAGAATTCATATTATTTTAAGGTGAGCTTAAAGGGTACACTACTATGAAAATCACATCGTTTCAGTGGGACATCAATAAGAAAAAGTATAATTTCAAAGATATTGTTAATAGTTGTTCCTAATAAAATATGTATGAACTTAATACATGACCTAGATTATATATTTAGCAAAATCTTGTCATTTTAATAAATATTACATGAAATGTATTCAAAATTGTTTCTGCTCCCATTAAGGTCTTCCACCCCTGTTGACACAACCAGCATATGCTGGTTTATGCTGGTCCTTTGCTGGTTTATGCTGGTCCTTTGCTGGTTTAAACTGGTCCTTTGCTGGTTTAAGATGGTCCTTTGCTGGTTTATGCTCAGGCACGGCGCCAGACATTTTTCTCTACCGGTGCTAAGGGGGG
>NW_015505399.1:565645-565959 GCF_001515645.1 Sinocyclocheilus grahami | reverse complement strand
ACACTGTCTGCTGGCCATTTTGAAAGCTGTCTGAAAACTTTCACCAAAAGAGGAGCCCCTTAAATGTGCATTTTTAAGATATTTAAGCCTTTATTTTGGGTAAGTTTAGCTACTTATTGTAAAATTAAGAGATTAATGTTTAGACTTTTGCATATTATAACCTGGAATTGGATGTAGGAAATAATTACAGTTAGATCCAAAAGATTGTTTTAGCAACATAGCGCAGATGCTACAGAACACAGTTAGCTGACTAGCTGTATAAGATTGTGTGCTACGCTAATATATTACTTCACAGGCATTACTGGCTTTTATTT
>NW_015505399.1:548892-565635 GCF_001515645.1 Sinocyclocheilus grahami | reverse complement strand
GTACTTTTACATCCATAATATTATAAATTGATAGTTTATTGCTGGTCTGTGGTTTTAAACTGCAGTATTTTTTTAAAGAATTCATATTATTTTAAGGTGAGCTTAAAGGGTACACTACTATGAAAATCACATCGTTTCAGTGGGACATCAATAAGAAAAAGTATAATTTCAAAGATATTGTTAATAGTTGTTCCTAATAAAATATGTATGAACTTAATACATGACCTAGATTATATATTTAGCAAAATCTTGTCATTTTAATAAATATTACATGAAATGTATTCAAAATTGTTTCTGCTCCCATTAAGGTCTTCCACCCCTGTTGACACAACCAGCATAGACCAATATGTGGGGGTGCTAAGAAAAAAAATGATATTGATGATGTCAGAGTAAACCGGGGCTATTCAAAATTCTGACAGGGCTATAGCCCCCCCTAGTCCCGGTGTAGCGCCGTCACTGTTTATGCTGGTCCTTTGCTGGTTTAGGACCAGCATAAACCAGCAAAGGACCAGCTTAAACCAGCAAAAGACCAGCATAAACCAGCAAAGGACCAGCTTAAACCAGCAAAAGACCAGCATAAACCAGCAAAGGACCAGCTTAAACCAGCAAAAGACCAGCATAAACCAGCAAAGGACCAGCTTAAACCAGCAAAAGACCAGCATAAACCAGCAAAGGACCAGCTTAAACCAGCATACAAGGGTCAAAACATACCTAACCAGCATATGCTGGTTTTTTCAACAGGGACATTGAACGTCTATGTAAAGACTTTAAATATTAACTGGTTATCACTTTAAGTTAAGTTAATTGATTTTCTATAGATTCTGTCAACTCAAATCTGCAGACTGGCTCTGACCTTTGGCAACTACTGTGAACTTCTCCAGACTGTAAATCAGTGGAAAATTAGGGCAAAAATTGTGTAGTGTATTCCAGCCATAAGAGACTATAGATAAGTTGACATTCATTTAATAAGAGGCTTCATAATGAGGCTAGTTTCTGTGTTCATCCCCGTGAATGAAATGTTTTATTGATTTGTTTTATTTGATTTTTGAATGTGTTACTTAGCTGAACATGGACTAGTCTAGATGTTGCAATGTGCTTAAATGACATTTCATTATGAACATATAACTGATCAAATTGAATGCCTTGTTGCTTGATTTCTGTGTTCTGTTATTTTTTTGTGATTAACTTCAATAAAAAATTTAAGTTAAAAAATAAAGATAAAAAATGTTTAATTATTCTTTAAAAAGGTTGTTTAAAATAAACAAGAATTTTTAATAAAACATGATGTGAGCTTAATGGGAACAGGGGTGTGCTTAAAGGGTACAAACATGTACCCATTAAGCACAGCCGGACTTTTTGCATTTAATGATGTTTATCTTAATTGAAATGCTTTTGTCATTTAAAATTAAATTAAATATTTTTGTGTGAGAGCTTAATCTTTTATTTTAACATAACTTTTTGTACTGAAACCAATATCTTGTGCACTAAAAATGTCTCAGTGTAGAGGTTAATAGGTACGTTTACCCAAGTAAAATTTTCTGAATTTTCAGCAGCCATTACTCCAGTCTTCAGTGTCACATGATCCTTCAGAAATCATTCTAATATTCTGATCAATGTTGAAAACTGATTAATATGCTGATTAATATTTTGTGATGACCGTGACACATTTTTTAAAGAATTCTTTGATGAATAGAAAGTTTAAAAGAACAGCATTTATTTGAAATAGAAATATTTTGTAACAAATGTCTTTTTGTCTCTTTTGGTGAAATAAAAGTATTAATTTCTTTAAAAAACTAACTCAAGTAGGCACCGATAGCCTTGTGGCCAGTGTGCCGACATTTGGCGCAGTTGAACTTTGGGTGTCCTGAGATGAATCCCGCCTCGTGGACCTTTTCCGTTCCTACTCCTCATCTCTCTCTCCCACTCACTTCCTGTCATATCTATACTATCCTGTCATAGAAAAACGCAAAAAAAAAAAATAAAACACTAAAAACTTGACATAGTGTATACATACACACTTACATAGAACAGTTTTTTCCCCCACATTTCTGCTTTTAAATAATCCATAAAAGATGTTCTATTATAAGTGAATTTTTTCAAACGTAGAGCATACAGTCATTTGTTTTTAACCTGGAACATCATAGGTGTTTACTGTTTCTTTATTGTAATAGCGTTTCTGCAACTAGTGCAGTTGGACTGTGTTCTGAATCCAGAGAGGAAATTTCTATTTTTCAGGCTTTCTGCAAACACGGGCCTCCTTTCTCTGCAAAAACACAGTGAACTGAATTACAAATATATTACATGGCAAAATATATAATTGGCTGTTCCAACACATGCACTCCTCGGCAAAAAATAGGATATTTGAATAACATCGAGCACACTCTGTTCAAACACAGACTGAGAATGACTGCTAACTAAGGATAATATTGATGGTGAAATGTTTGGCTAGATGCCTTTCCTGAATATTAATCACTTATTATGTGAGTGTCTGCAAACATTTTAATAGTCTGACTAGTCTATAATTCCAAGTGATTTTACTTTTATTTCATTGGAATTTTAAAATGGAACAGCAAATCAGAATTTTTACTGAATTGGGAATAAAACTCTTTCCACTGCAATCAGCACTGCTGTCATTTTGTCATCTGCTCTGTTCTCATGTAGTTTTTAGCAGCGTGCTGGTGTCCTTGTTGTTGTGCTATCCTCGTGATAACACTCCCAACGGTTTCAGTTGCCCCAAAATGTTCGAGTGTGTGTGGTTTGTGTGCACGTCCTCTAAACAGAGTCACACACTCAGATGTGGATAAATGACAGCAGCTTGTTTCATGAGCCGGGCCTCATCAGACACTACACACTCCCAGGAAAATGAACCATCATTACAGAGAGAGGAAAAAAAATTCATTGGTACTGGGATGTCGGTAGATGGGAGAAATAAGTACAAGCATAATTATGATAATGAGAGGAGGACAGCAGGGAGAAGGTAGATATTAATGACAGCTCATTATCACAGTCAGAAACATCAAGCGCATCTCTCTCAGACCTGTTTTTTTTTGCAGTGTATCCAAAAGCAGTCACATGCCTCTATTTCTGATTTTGTCATTCTCTTCGTCCTTATTTTTTCTCCTTCCTTTTCTCTAGCAGCCTTAAAGGGACAGTTCATCTAAAAATGAAAATTCTTTCATCATTTATTCACCCTCATGTCGTTCCAAACCTGTACAACTTACTTTCTTCTGCTGAACACAAAAGAAGATAATTTGAAAAAAGTAGGTAAGCAAACAGTTGATGATACCCATTGACTTTCATAGTATTTTTTCTATACTCTCAAGACAATGGCTACCATGAACTGTTGACAGAATTTTCATTTTTGGGTGAGCTATCCCTTTATCTCAGTTTCTCTCTCTCTCTCTCTCGCTCTCTCTCTCTCTCTCTCTCTCTCTATATATATAGACCTACTATCTAACATATTTTATATTATTAGCATAAATTTGAGTAAAAAGTCAAATTGAAAAATTTTAATGAATTTCAGAAATGTATTTATTATATTTTATGTATTATGGTGTAATGTTTTTTTTTTTAAATCCTACAGCTTCAAATTAGATTTTGAATGTGGTCTCAGACGTTTGGACCACACTGTATATATTAAAGAAGTGTGATTGCAGCACAGAGGGGAAGGATGTGGAGGTGGATGTTTTTTTCCTCTTAACAAGCATTTCATTCATTAGAACATTGGAACAGGAGGGATGCAATTTATCCCATGTGCCTTTGTTCTGTGAAAATGTAACACTCTGTGAAACATAACTGGGAACAGCCTCAGAGGAAAACACACACACAACAGAAATATCAATTCAGGTTGGGGGGCAGGACTGGTCTAGTATTGCCTTTTTCAGGTATGTTGTGTGGTTATGTCTGTGTAATGTCAGATCAGAGACCCAAAATATTTCTGAGGAAGAGAGAGCGGGAGGAAGAGGAGATCCGGCTCATAAGCACCTCAGTAGTTCTGGAGAACATCCAGGGGCAGAGAGACTCAGAGGGTACATGGTCTCCTCACCGTCTTGGAATGCTCGAAGCCCAAAAGGGGAGGAGGGTCACGCCTGTGTTAAATTCAGACCCAAGGCCTCATTTTGGAAAGAAGCCATCCGAGCATGTGCAATCATCCAACCTGCACACACTTACTTACTCTTACTTTAGCTAATTAGCAAGCCCGCTGCTTTTTATCATGCCTGCTTTTCCAGCACTTTCCCTTTCCCATGACTTTTTCCAGCCTAAAGGGCTTTCAGGGAGGACACTAACAGACAGGACCTTGGCTAATGAGGAAAAGAGCAAGGCCTTGATGATCATGGGGGGCCCATGAATTATATTATAATTTATAACTGGTAAATCCTTTGTTTGAGCTCATTTCGTTTGGCTTTGTTACTATCCTGTGATAGTCACTGGTGTTTTCCCTGAGCCTGGAATTTAGTAACTGAGCCTTTGTGGACATGATGAATCATAGTCTTAGGAAAAGGACCAAAGTAGATACTGTCTACACCATCACAGCAGGAGCTCACTGTAAAAAAAGGTGATCAGAACGGAATGTTAACCTACTGTTAACTATTTAAGGTGCAGTATAATAGCATGTGGAAACAATTCACCTTATGTAACGATAAGCATTTCAAACATTACTATGCTATTTGGTTTCGGATCTTGTTTACATCACACGTTTTAGAGAGTGATTAAGTTATCAAATCAAAAATAACACTTGTTTAGCAGTCAGAACTGAAAATTAAGAACAAAATATTAGGACTGTGGCGGATGTTACTTTCAGTGCAATCGTTTGGAGGGAAAGTCAAGTCAAACGCATTACATTGTTGTGACGAGTGGGGACGGGGCCGAGAGTTGTGGGAACGGAGCGAGGCCGGTGGAGTAATTGATAATGAGCGACACCTGCACCACTCACCGGTCTCGAGGTATAAAGGAGGAATTACGACAGTGAAAGACGAGAGAGGACCAGGCCTGGACTTCTGTCGTCTTTCACTGTCGTCACTCCTCCTTTTATCCTTCCGGAGCTCCTCCGTGGGACTCGAGACCGGTGAGTGGTGCAGGTGTCGCTCATTATCAATTACTCCACCGGCCTCGCTCCGTACCCACGGCTCTTGGCCCCGCCCCCACTCGTCACAATTGTACTGGGACTTTTCTATCCCTGTTGAATACATTTATAACAGTTCATTAAACAATAAGTAAATATTCAATTGAATAACCAACCCGATCTCATGGCAATTCAGATATATTTCACAAGGTGTCTAACACACATGAGTGATTTTTGCTAAATCGTACATATTTTACGAGTTCCCCAATTCGTACGAATTCGTCCGTATGACCTAACCCTAACCCCGCTTCTAAACCTGCCCATCACTGGGTATAGACAAATCAAACAAAATTGAACAAGTGAGGTCATACGAATTAGTCACCTTGTAAAATACATACAAATTGGTCATGAGATAGCATTGGCATAACTTACATTTTGGACATATTTCAGTTACTTTTGCTCCACCAGAGGAAACAGTTGGGCGTCTCCGAGCAATGCACAGTATACTACTAGTATTGTTTTGTTCGTGATTATATCTGAAAAAATCTATTTGGTTGAGTAAGTGATTCAACGACTTTCTCATAAAGACGGAATGGCATAACAATGTAATCTGCAAAAAGAGTCAAGAAAAAAATACACTCATACACAGACTGACAGTATGTCTGAAAGACACACAAAAAAGCGGAGTGAAATCTGATCGACCATCATTTATTTTCTTCTTTTTTGTGACATTTAGGGAGAGGGTAAATTTGAAATCAGTAAAACTTCAACAATAGACTGTAATGCAGCAAAATAGTAGCTCAAATAATGGCACAGCTATCCAACAGTTAATAAACAAATAAAATGCGTATTGGCTCTTTAGTGAGAATATCCTTCAGTATTAAAGTAATAAACACTGATTATTTTAATAAGTTCCCATTATTTATTTGAAGCCAGCCAATCAGATTGGAATTTGAAACTAGTTTGATCCTCATCCAAGTCTCACTTTAGATTACCATAAATTTATTCAGCTTAATTTGAGTTTACTCAACATCAAGATATCTTGGCAGCACTTCACAGTAACAGTTTATATCAAGCCATATCACTCTGTCATTCTTACATTCTCTTTCTCTTTCTTCACTGGTTGAGAATAGAAGGGTATCATACTGTAGCATAGGGGAGAAGTGCCATGTTAAAACCGCAAGCACTATTTTCCTTTGTTGTGGAAACTGTAGACAGGTCTACGAAAGTCAGCATCAGGGAGAAACATCTCATCTTCTGCACACTGATCTGAGGAGCCGTGCTGAAATACTTAAGCTGCATTCTCTATATTTTGACTGCAATGACAGATAAATACACATATCCACACATACTGTATATTCCTGCAAAAATAAGTTGACAGACTTACTGCAACACCACCCCTGGTGTCATAAGCTCCGTGCCATGAATTGCTGTTTTTCTACTGCATTTTTACCGTCTTTGTATGAAATAGTTAATGTCCCGTGACTTCAAACGATGTGGCATTTTTGGAAAATTGTCCTTTGCGCTTTGAGGATAAGATCTTGCAAATCGACATCCGCCGCCTGCCTTCATTTACCACCCGTGACTACAGGCCAGCCTGTATTTCCCTGCTTTCTGACTATTCTTCTTCATTAGATCAGTGTGTGTGTGTGGCCTGGTGGTCAAATAGCTAAGTCTGCTCTGTTGTCTGAGAAATCGCAAGAGCAATTCCTTTCACACATACAATATTTGGCCCAAGGGAACGCTGCTGGTTCTTTAGGGCCAGCTTTGCCCTACAGACTCTCCCAGATGGTTCCCAGAAAATCTTCATTTTGCTGTATTCTGAATTATATTACACTATATTGGCTATAAACATTGTGCTAAGGACAAAAAATGGATAGTTACTTGCACAGGTTTTTTAGTCTTCACTGCTCTGGGCCACAAAATCATTCTGCATTCTCTCCTAAAGTCCCAGTGCTGACCTTAAGCTCAAAGGTCAGGGGATATGGACAAGGGTGGATTATTCCAATAAGACCAGTGTCCTGGGGCCTCTGTCTGCTCGGGAGTGAAAAATCAGCAGGCACACAGAATGTTCAATAGATATAAAGAGACAAACATCATTGGAATGTGTGAAGAAATATTATTTGAGCAGTATCTCCTCAGCACAGTTTCATCAGAACATCTTATTACAGCTTTAAAGCTGTATAGTAGTTTACGTACTCACCAAAAAGCCAGGTTACAAAAGTAAAAGTCCCATTTATTTTCACCATATAGGGGATTTTTAACGAAAATTTATAAGCCTTTTAAAAACAGACCTACTGTGAGCTACAATGATGTGAATTAATGGTATATGCTTTCGTTGAGTCATGTTTAAAAGCAGAATTTAGTATTACGCCACCTACTCCCTTGAAGCTTCAACTACTTAAATATGTGTGTATATGGTTTGTTTTTGGATCTATAATCAACATATTTAAAACAATAGCTGTTTATTTTTTTTTCATTTTCAATTGGATTATATAATTAGCAATGTTTTTCATACTTTTTTATACACAAACATATTGGTTCAAATCAAGGATTGTAATGTTGTGATTCACCTCACAGCTGGTTGGTTTGGTTCATGGCATACACCAATATCTTTAACAAAGACTTTTTAAAATCTCTATGGGAAAAATTATTGGGGATGGAAAAAAATGCATATGGAACCAATGCTGCTGAGCAAGTGGGTAAGAGCAAACATAAATTTGGGTTAGGAAATGCAACATATACTTTCTGTTTTTCATTCCCTCCTGACTCTGTCTACAAGAATCACCTGCAGCATGAACAGTTTTGAGGATTTCTCATTTTCATTTTTACCAAGAAAATTGGATGAATCTGGATGGAACCCAGCAGCAGACTGAGCATCTGGAGCACTTGGAGAATTCCACCTGTGGAAGAGATAGAAATATATATGTACTGTATACATTTATTAAACCCTGGACCAGGTTGTTTGAGTTTGCTGGCCAAATGATTCACTTCATGAGAAGAGGGAGTGGAAGGGAACATCTATAAATCTGACTGATGTGGGCCAGATAACTGATCCAACTTTGATCCAAGAATCCAACTCTCGTCCATTCCTCATTCCAGCTCGTGCTGCTGCCTCACACCGACTGTGACACTCACTTTTCATTGTCCAATGTTTGAAAAACACTGGAAAATTAACCCCTGCAGTTGGTTGAACAAACAGTCTTTGACCACAATGAAGCAGGCACTCTGCAGTTTACTCAATGCACTTATTACTTATATTCCCATGTAGAGCTTCCATACATTGTCTTCTTAATCAAGACCTTATATGAAGACCTCACCATGCACCCCTGCAGAGGAGGCTGAGGTCCCAGTCAAGAGTAAGT
Source organism: Sinocyclocheilus grahami (assembly GCF_001515645.1). Taxonomy (NCBI): domain Eukaryota; kingdom Metazoa; phylum Chordata; class Actinopteri; order Cypriniformes; family Cyprinidae; genus Sinocyclocheilus; species Sinocyclocheilus grahami. The sequence goes on along the minus strand of NW_015505399.1, from coordinate 557,208 downwards.
GTGTGTGTGCGTGTGTTTGTCTGCTCCTCTAACAGGATTATTAGCCAAATTGGTTCCAGTTGAAAGAGATTAGGAACACAATTATTTAGGAGCAGGGGACATGACTGTCTCTCTCTCTCTATCTGTCTCTTTCTTTATCTCCTTCACCTATCTTCACCACAACCACTGGGAACCATATGGATGTTTGTGTATGTATCTAATACTTCAACCTTTCAGTGATGTCAGGGAGAAAATAATGAGACTTTAAGGCTGAGGCAAATCCAATCAGATTTCTCAGTGTATATCTTTCCTTCAGAGAACCGCCTGCCGCTTTTGATGCTGTAATTAGTGTATATATTGACACTGATGTGGGACTTGTTCATTAATCAAAAATAAAAAAAGTAATATTTGAACAACGCCACTGGAGAAATCAGAATGTAATCACTTCTTAAATTAAATAAGCCTTTAAAAATACATTGTTAATTGTGGTGCTGTGGCAAAAAAAACAGCAACGCTTTAACAATTAATGAACAACAGTTGAGTCTCAGACAAGAGGTTCAAAAGAAAAACATTTTGAACATGCAGGAACAGACATACACACACACACCATATCAATTTGTCTCCGTCTCTGTTTACAAGAAACCTTATAAGGACCAGTGTTGGGGAAGCTAATTTCAATCTAGTTTAAAACACATGCTAATTGATAATTTAAGGTATAAACTAGTGCTTGTAGTGTTTTCAAAATAAGTATTTATATATATTTTTTAAACTGTACTTGCAGATAATATACCGTAATACAAATGAAATAAAAGGCCACTTCAGTGTACTTAAAGTGCACTTTCTTATGTTTCTTAAGTACACTTTTAAAAAATGCACTTGTCAAATCAAAAGTTTTACTAAATCATTGTTTTAATAAACTTTTGTAAAGCTTTAAAGAAGTACACTTACTCTGATGTGTTGACAAACATACTAAAGTACATGAAAGTGCATGACTATACTTTTAACTGTAGTGTTATTTGAAAATATCTAAAGTTAATATTAGTAAATGTACTGAATGGGAACTTGTGTAATGTGTAACAAATATGTAATCCTATGTATATATGCAAATAAATGACACAAGTTTCAACAGAAATGGCATTAAAATGTATTTTAGTAATTAATAATCGTTTAAAAAACATATTCAGTTTGCACTTAAGTACATTATTTCAGTAATACATTTTCTTTTTGAGTACTTTTCCGCAAGGGACCCCTTTAAGAAAAATTGAGGAGCTCAATTAGGGTGACAGCATTAAAATAAACACATTTATTTACGCAACATACAATTAATAAAACTAGAAACAAACTCATTTAATTGACTTAAATTTAATTTACTTGGATACATATTTTGTGTAGAAATCAATTAGCAAATTAATTTTGCAACAAAAAAGCATAAAATGATATACCTCAAATGAACCAGTGCATTTTTTCCTTTGAATATATTCATGAACATAAAGTCATCCAAACTGATTCTCTAAAATAAAGTGGACATCCCAAATATGATAGCGATGACTTTCTAGAAAAGCTGATAACTTGGTTTGACAATTCGGCTGAACATCTGCTTGTGCAAAACAATGTGACTGAACAGTTTTCTCAGGGCGCTTGTGGAAAAATGCTTGTTACTGCAGAAACTACACTATATAAGAAATGCAGTTGAGTTAGAAGCAACACTATACTTTCAGTTAGTTACTCTCTAGGAGTGATTTTTTAAATATTTATTTAGCTATTTTTTGCTTTTATTGGTATAGTAGAGAGTGCTGGGATTCAACCTCAGGTCTCGAAGTGTCAGAGCGTTGCCCACGAGTCTATTGCCTCCGACCAGCAGTGCATTTCTGCTTAAAATGAAATCTGAAATGAATGATGGCTCATAGCAGACGACGGTTGAGAAGGAGGCTGAGGAGAGATGTGAGCGAATGTGAGAGAGAGGCAGAGATCCAGAGACCCAGACATTCATAAGTCAGTCATAACTCACAGTGTGTCCAGAGCCCTCTTAACATGTCTTCACCCCTTCACTCATTATCACGTGGAGCTGAGCTCTGTAATCCTGGAACTGTTCTGTGTTCCTGGCCAACTCTGGCACATTCATCACCTTTCATCACTTTAAGCTTTACATCCCTCTCTGGACCACATCTCCCAAGCATGTATGTGTGTGTGTGTGTGTGTGTGTGTGCTCTGCTTTTGGATTTGGGTTGTTAAGAAATAAAGGCAGCTGCTCTGGCACAAGTAGGGCAAAGAGATTAACCAGGAACAAAGATAGAAGCAGAAATAAGAATACACAGCGATAAGACTGTCTTTTTATGGCTCAAGGAAATAAATGAGATATCCAACCTGTTAACTTTGGAGAACCAATCGATGAGTGATTTTCCACTGTTTTGGTTAATAAAATGTGAATTTAAAGGAATAGTTCACTGAAAAATTGGTCATTAATTTCTTCCTTTCCTCGATCTACAACTGATTAACAGTGTTTCATTTGAGAGCTGCAATAAAAAGGAACATTATCAACAAGTAAATAATGAGAGAATTATTTTATGGGATACATTTTGTATAATGTACAAAATTATTACCAATAAATACCAATTTCAATAGATAATTGAATTGCCTTTTTTGTTCTCTTTACATAGTGAACTGTGGGTGCAATAATAATTTTCAGTCAACTCAAGCGCTCAAATGAACAAAAAAAGTAAAATGTAAACCTGGAATGCAATCTATAAGTTACTTTAGATAAAAGTGTGTGCTACTGCTAAATACAAAAATATACACTGGTTTGCATTTTATGCTATGATATGACTGTAACAGAGAGTGGATAGAGAAAATATTGTATGGAAAAGAACATTGGTGCTCTATAACAGGCTCCTCCACTGGTGACAACCGCAGCAAACACACAGCAAAACATTAAACACTTCACATTCCAGTGCTGACATCGACGCTCATCAGACTAACACACACTAACCAAATGAAACTCCTGCTACTATTCCTCTGTATTAGATGCATCCCTGCCGTGAGCTAGTTTTTATTCGCAACAGAAAAAAGATGGAAAAAGTGTAAGGGACAAAAATCGGTCATGGCAAAGAGGGATGAGGACGTACCCCTGATGTTCCCACCGTAAACAATAATATCCAGACGTGCGTTTTGATCAAGGCTGTTAAATGTACCTTTTTACAAGATCTTGTCATAAAATAATGACTCACTTCACTTTTGTACAATATACTATACTGAACAATACATGTATGTAGGACATTTGGTTTTATGCATTGGGTGGATGATTTTATCCAAAGCAACTGACACTAAAGGTATACATTTGATCATTTCATACATGACCTTGATGTTGCTAGAGCCACACTCATTTGATTCCTATAGCTTAAACAGTAGAGTCTAGCGTTAGAACTAGCAAGATGAGGACAAGAGGAGACAAAGTATGAAATGATCAAATACCTTCCATTGCTCCATTACTAAACATCATTCATGCAAACAATGACAAGCTATCAGATAATGCTGGGATATGCACTATTGTTTAAAAGTTTGAGTGTAGCGACGTACAGAAAGTGAGAAAAACAGAGTGACTAAATAATGGACAAAGGAAACAAGAGAGGCATGATGTCATTGATATTTTGCAACGTCTGGGATTTTTTGGCCCTTAGGAGAATCAGCTGCTGTTGTGGACTCAATAGTGCAATAACCAAATGCTCAATTTCAGTACTGTAATAATTCAACGGTTTTCAATCAATTTTTACTGTCTTTGGGAACGTTTTGTCCCACAACTCAGACTGAATCTACTAATGAGGAGAAATCTCTTTTTTTCCATGATTTTTTCTTTATTTTTTTAGATTATATGCTTGGGTCTGTTTGGCAGTCTGACAGAAAGAGAGGAAGATGAAGTGGAAAGTGCATGGGATATTCGTTCAGTCTGACATGTCTTTGAACTGTGGGTGTCGTGACTAAGGCAGGGGCTGTCACCACTATATTACAGTCTGGCAAAAGTACCAGCCTAATTAATTTTCAGAAAATCACTCATATACAATCATTCTCAAAGCACTCACATACATTCTAGTCTCTCACTGGCACATGCTCACTTCCTCTCTGTGCACATATCTAAAGATACTCACATGCTTATACATCTTCCACATCTGCTTTCAACTTACAGTAGGCAAGATAAGCACTTTTTAATTAACACTGAAACATGACTTAACATTTTTTAGTTTAAACGGTTTGCTGGCACTTGAGCGGGAAGAAGAGTCCTCACATTTCCCATTTGATTTATTTTATTATTATTTTTACATGTCTCTAAAGCTATTAATATGTTTAGCACCTTTATATGTTTGTATTAACTGTCCAAACAGCTTCTTCTCACTCTCTTAATGATCAGAGAGTAGAGGTCGTTATGATTTCATGAACCTCTCAAGCACAGAGTTAACTTTTAACAAGCACATCAAGCCTAAAGGGGATCAGATTGGCTTTCAATAGCCATCAGAGAATGTTAAGAGAGAAGAACAACACTTTTTTCTCTTCTTGTATTTTCTTTTTTAACTTCACATTGTCAAAGTTCAAAACGTATATACTTTTACTCCTCTGTCTAAAATTCTGAAATTGCATTTTCACTAGAAATGATGGTACAGATGATATTGTGAGCCCTGTTGTAAACTGTAGGGTTGTCACAATATCAGATTTTAACTACATGGACAAAAGAATACATTGACAATATTATTACAATATCTATATAAATTCATTTTTAAAAAATGCTACCAGTCAAAATAAATTTGAACTTTCTTTATTTTGTGTTTTCTCCTTTTTGGCCAATGAATCACACTCAAAATAAAAATTGTAGGGAGGTGGAGAGAGAGTCTGTATCCATAAAAAAAAAAGCATACAAAAATCATGTCCTGTTGACAGGGGCATATGACACCCCAACTTTTTTACACAATCCAAAAAATTCCTGACTGGCGAGCAAACCTTTTATTGGTGTGTGTAGAGTGTCTTGTTTCACCTGTCATCTACTCCGACATGATTTTGATTGGCAGTATTAGCTACATACCACATCTTCTTATTTCTTTTTTATTGATTGGTGGCAACCAGCATTAATATGCATCATAAACACCTACTACTTTGGAGCCTCAACCACTGGTGCTGCATTTTTTACAATATTATTGTATGAGTAGTACTAACATAATATCAATAATTGATTTTGTCCAGTCAAAGAAAATATAAATTCAGGCATAGGGAATGGAAAATTATTAGGGTGAATTCATGTAAATTGGAATGCATTTTGCCATTGCGGTGACTCAGAAAAATGTTCTTAAATGATTATTCTTTATTTTATGTTATTATTTTACAAAATGTCAATACAAACAACAGATAAAAGTACAGTATGAATAATACTAATGCAGTCAGCATCTAAAAAATGAAACCGCTATTATGTTTGTTAGCTGCTTAATATATAAGATTTGTTTTACATGAATTAAATGTAGCTATTTTGGGACAGTAGTGGGTAACTCCAAAAGCTTCAATTAGATAAAACTCAAGTTTCTGGATTCCCCATGGTGCTGAGATTCCCACTAATTTGGAGGGCCACATTGTATGCTAACATTCTCAATTAGCAATTAAAAAGCCTGAAAACACCTCAAACAGCTGCGAAACAACGCGAGTCCGTTGGTGATGTCCAATTAGTTTGAAGCTCCATTGTTTGCTTTTGGTAGTTACCAAGCAGAAAAGCATGCTATCAGTCATAATACATTGTACGGCTATTTATTTACAAATGACTTTTGAATGCAGCTTCAAGCAAATCTCAGTATCTCGACGGCTGATCTTTGTGTGCTTAATTTAATTGAACAGCCTCATTTGCATATTAATTTGACGAGGAGCTTCACAGGTGCCCTCCCAGCAAAGCAGTTTGAGAGGGGGTGTGAAACGGCTTTGCTCGGCATGTTTTGCCTTCGCAATCACCTCGGGTGTGACGGAACCAATCAAAAGCTGAATATGACGAGATGGTGTGAGGGTGGGAGTGTGTTTGTGTGTGTTGGGGGTTTATAATGGGCACTGCTGGGGATGAAAGTGGCCCACCAGTTGGTCACATGATAACAGCGCTTGATGATTCTCTCCCCAGGGGTTCTGTCTATTCCTGGTTTCTAGTCCAGGGTAACTCCCTTGATGGGTAAATAACAATACATTTGCATTTTTGTTCTTAATTTAGGCTAGCCGTAATTTTCATCTGTATGCAAATGCAAGTGTGAAAATAGCTTTACAGGTTTCAGATGGGTGTGTGTTCGGCGTATGTGTGCAAGTACGAGATAGCGAGAAGAAGGCAGAGAGAGCAAACGAGGAGATCTTCTCGCTCCATAAGTATTCCGCACTGCGCTCAGATGCAGATTGCAGTGGGATTCTGGTTTGACAGGCTGGCTCACATCAAATGCTGCCAGATAATGTTGTTTAAAGAGAGAATCAGCCGACACTCATCGCCAGCAGCCTCAGAGGAGAGAAGCACCTCATTAAACTGAGCTGCACGTCTGTGTGTCCTCACACAGCTAGAGAAGAGCGTTACGTGAGAGTGCCGATCTCGCTCTGTGATTAAAAGGGAGCAGAGATCTGCGCTCCCGCTTGGCAGGGCCGTAATGCAGAACAAGTGCACATGCTGTGGAAATGTGCTCACTAGACTGCAGCTTAACACATGATGAGTCCTATTGTCTTGCCAACACAATTACAAATCACTGTTTCACCTGTGAGCAATAGAGTGATGACACATTTAATAGCGCATGTTTCTACAAGGCTTGTGTTCAGGCTTATAGCTACTGATTCTCCTTTAGCTTCATACAGAAGAAGGGGTGGGGTTATTATTATTCAAAATATATTTTAAAATGAATTATTGAAATTCTGGTTGACACTCTAGTGGGTGGCACTACTACACATTAACATCTGTCAATAAAACAGAAAAAAGGTGATGACGTTGGCTACACTACTGCCATATAAAATTATGTCAGACAACAGCAAGACACTGTACACACACCTGAAGTTTTTTGGATTTGGTAAAAAAAAAAAAGCGTGTGAAGTGCCGATCCTTAGTAATTTGTATTTTTATTGTAATCTTTTGTATGGTTATGGTTACAAACTCTCTCTCCGCCTCCCTATAGGCTACTTGTATTTTGCACGAGATTCATTGGGCAAAAAAGAGCAAATAACAAAATAAGCACAGTTAACGAAGAATTTGACGAACACCATTATTAATTTATTTATTCAAGATTTCTATAGATATCCCCTAGTAAAATATAAATATACTACAACGTATTTGAAATACATTTATTTCATGCTAAGTATACTACAAATACATTTACATATTTATGTACTTAATAAAAATACCCTGTAATTAGTATACTAAACTGGTATACTTGAAGTCTGCTATATTGGAACAACTAATTTTGTACTTAATGCACTTTCATTGTACGGAAGTAGTGCTAAAGTCCAACTAAAGATATATTTGATTGTGCTAAAGTGGAATTATTGAAAGTGAAGTGACGTGACATGTGGCCAAGTATGGTTACCCATACTAGGAATTAGTGCTATGCGTTCAACACATCCTAAGTGCACACGCACAGCAGTGAACACACACACCATGAACACACATTCGACACACACCCCGTGAACACACATTCGGAGCAGTGGGCAGCCATTTTTGGGGGGTCAGTCGTGGTATTGAAGGTGGAAGAGAGCACTGTACATTCACTCCCCCCACCTACAACCCCTGCCGGACTTGAGACTCGAACTTGCAACCTTGGGTTACGAGTCCGACTCTCTAACCATTAGGCCACGACTTCCCCTTGCAAGTATACTTTAGGTACACTTTAAATATCTTACATTTAAAGACCGATATTATTCAAATATCATACAGTCCTCATCAATAGTGACATTAAAACACATTTTAGGCTTAATATTAAGAAATGTGCATTGTACACAAGTAGTACTCCAAATAAAGTTGAATTATTATTTTTATATCAGTAAGTCTTGAGTGATATGTCAGTAAATATGTTAATAGTTAAATATTATTACTTTACTAGGGTTGCCATAATATCATTGTGTGTGTGTGTTTGTGTGTACCTACTTAACCATATTTTGGAGACAAATTTGTACCCAAAAGTGAGCTAAACCTGACAAAATCTCCAAAAACCTCCCTTTGGGGATGTCCTCATTTGTAAAACTGGTATAAAAAGGCAATATAGGGCAATAGAATATACAGTTTGTACAGTATAAAAACCATTACGCCTATGGAATGTCCCCATTTAGATAGCTATGTAAACATGTGTGTGTGTGTGTGTGTGT
>NW_015505399.1:533130-543541 GCF_001515645.1 Sinocyclocheilus grahami | reverse complement strand
TTGGACTTGTCAATGTGTTCTTTTGTGTTAATGTTGTAAACTGTTCTGTGACAGGGGTTTAGGTTTAGGCTTGCTTCAGAAGGGCTAGGGTCTGATTTATGACATCCTGTTGTCTGGGGCCTCTGTGGAATTTTTGTGACTCCTCGTGCCTCAACTCGGTTCTGACCAAATCTTAGATTGTCTGATTCGGTCTGATATCCTACAGTAGCAAGGACATTGGTAAAATAGTCCACGTGACATCAGGGGTTCAACCATAATTTTACGAAGCTACGAGAATACTTTTTGTGCACAAAGAAAACAGTAATAACATGATTTATTCAACAGTTCTTTTCCCAGTTACCATCTTCCACCATTTTGGAGAGTACCCCAGAATGTAATCAAAGTAATCAGCATTGTTTACTTTCAGTAGACAGTGCACGCGCATGCTGAACGTAAACAACGCTGATTACGTTGATTATTTTGTTATTTATTATTACCTTGTTATTATTGTTTTCTTTGCCCACAAAAAGTATTCTCGTAGCTTCGTAAAATTACGGTTGAACCCCTGATGTCACATGGACTATTTTACCGATGTCCTTGGTACGTTTCTGTCACAGTGTTGGTTGTGGTGCCCTGGACTGGCCACTTGAGGGCGCTCTGTCTGTTCTATGTTGTATGTGTTAAACTCCATTTCCCATAGTCCCCTGCTTTAATTCTGTTCTGATCAGTAGCACCTGTTATCATTTACTCATTATCCCTGCTATATATACCATGCTCACTCTGTCTGTCATTGCGTCTGGATTACATTGTCTTCTTGGTTGGTGTTGTCGGTGTCAGGTTTCGGATTACATTTTGCAACGTTTTGTCCTGTTATTATTTGCAATAAACTGCACATGGAACTTACCCTGTTTCCTCCTGGCATTCCGTGACAGTACACACACCTGAAGTTTTTTGGATTTGGTAAAAAAAAAAAAGCGTGTGAAGTGCCGATCCTTAGTAATTTGTATTTTTATTGTAATCTTTTGTATGGTTATGGTTACAAACTCTCTCTCCGCCTCCCTATAGGCTACTTGTATTTTGCACGAGATTCATTGGGCAAAAAAGAGCAAATAACAAAATAAGCACAGTTAACGAAGAAATTGACGAACACCATTATTAATTTATTTATTCAAGATTTCTATAGATATCCCCTAGTAAAATATAAATATACTACAACGTATTTGAAATACATTTATTTCATGCTAAGTATACTACAAATACATTTACATATTTATGTACTTAATAAAAATACCCTGTAATTAGTATACTAAACTGGTATACTTGAAGTCTGCTATATTGGAACAACTAATTTTGTACTTAATGCACTTTCATTGTACGGAAGTAGTGCTAAAGTCCAACTAAAGATATATTTGATTGTGCTAAAGTGGAATTATTGAAAGTGAAGTGACGTGACATGTGGCCAAGTATGGTTACCCATACTAGGAATTAGTGCTATGCGTTCAACACATCCTAAGTGCACACGCACAGCAGTGAACACACACACCATGAACACACATTCGGAGCAGTGGGCAGCCATTTTTGGGGGTTCAGTCGTGGTATTGAAGGTGGAAGAGAGCACTGTACATTCACTCCCCCCACCTACAACCCCTGCCGGACTTGAGACTCGAACTTGCAACCTTGGGTTACGAGTCCGACTCTCTAACCATTAGGCCACGACTTCCCCTTGCAAGTATACTTTAGGTACACTTTAAATATCTTACATTTAAAGACCGATATTATTCAAATATCATTCAGTCCTCATCAATAGTGACATTAAAACACATTTTAGGCTTAATATTAAGAAATGTGCATTGTACACAAGTAGTACTCCAAATAAAGTTGAATTATTATTTTTATATCAGTAAGTCTTGAGTGATATGTCAGTAAATATGTTAATAGTTAAATATTATTACTTTACTAGGGTTGCCATAATATCATTGTGTGTGTGTGTGTGTGTACCTACTTAACCATATTTTGGAGACAAATTTGTACCCAAAAGTGAGCTAAACCTGACAAAATCTCCAAAAACCTCCCTTTGGGGATGTCCTCATTTGTAAAACTGGTATAAAAATAAAGTAAACAAAGTTTTTTTTAAATTGTAAATATGCAGAAAGTTTCCTGTAAGGGGTAGGTTTAGGTGTAGGGCAATAGAATATACAGTTTGTACAGTATAAAAACCATTACGCCTATGGAATGTCCCCATTTAGATAGCTATGTAAACATGTGTGTGTGTGTGTGTGTGTCCCCATTATAATCATGTAGAGAAAATATTACATCAATATTATATCTATTTGGTGATATTTTCAATGGCAAAAGTAAGAGAGAAAAAAATTACCTGACAATATTGCAACTATAATGAATATTACCTAAGCAGTATCACACAAACAAGAGTAAATCATTCATTCAACTGATTTGTTAAAAAAAAAACATTCATTCATTGCATTATTACAAACATACATTTTTAGACTCCTATCACAACTATGCAATTTGCTTACAAAATCCTTAAAAATAAAATGTTTGAAACAAGGGGCGAACATGTCCACTTTCCTAGGCTGGACATCACTTTTGAACACTGATGTATGTATGTGTGTGTATGCATGTATAATGATATGGTAAGAATAGTAACAGTATGCTTTTACGCTATTCCAAATTTAACCAATCACTTCCTGAATGAATCAGTGTTGTTAAAACACTGTTGTTAATTTAATGATGACAAGCCCATAAAGATATTCACTTGTATTGTTCCTGAATGAATTAGTGATTTTAAAGAAATCGTTTGAATGAATCAATCAATGACTCACTCATAGTCACTTTTCATCACCTACGATCTACCTAACCTGCAGAAATAGTCTGTGAAAAATGCCCATCAGTAATAAACAGAAAGACAGTATGTTTAGAACAAACACAAGACAAGCGGGAGTGATACAAACGATGATGTTAGCCACTCGACCAATCGAATTCGAGGACCGCAACTAACTACTGCATAAACTGCTTAAACATCAGATTAAAAACCCTAGGAAGAGGCACAAAACAAAGCAGATTATACAAAGTTGTTTTCTGTCTGGGCAAACAGTGCAGTGAATTTACATATAATGCATAATGTAATACATGTGTTTCATGAGGCAAAACCATCACACTCTCAAACCGCATCAAAGAGAGGAAAGTAGACAGTATTTCATAACTCGATCTCCAAGTGAAACAACAGACTTCTCTTTGGTGACATATGCTGGAATTCTCCAATTATTTAATCATTTTAAACTCCGTCCCTTTCTTAAAATTAACTGCAAGCTCACATTTAGATGTGCTTCCATCCAATAAACAACAAATGTATTTTTTGACAGTCAATTTCACTCGGATATTGTCACAGTACACAAGAAATGATGCATTTCATGGCAACTTTAAGTTTTTTAAAATGTAAAAGTAATTTCTGTGCCACTAGTGGCATCAAACAGAATTGAAAACTGTCTTCAAACAGGTTTTTTCCAAACACCCCCCATCTTCCATTTAAACAGACAGATTCCCGAGTAGTTTTCCTGAAAATCAGCTAAGGCAATGGAAAAAAGGTGGTTCTGTTATGGCAGACCTATGAGAGTAGTCTGAATATACTTTGTGCAAACAGGACTTTATAGCATCAAATGGCTTTTATACTTCTGTATCTTTTAGAAAAACACAAAAGCAGATTGGGAAACACTAATATAGAGAGTGGGAGCAATGGGATGCAAGAAAGAAATATATAAATATAATTTGAAACTGGTAAACATATTGCCTCTTCTAGGTCCCTAACCATAATCAATATCTCAATATCAAACCAACACAGCCACCATTAACAACCCATGGATAATACTTCATTGATTACACAACCTCATTCACAGCCCATGATCTCCACTGTGTGCTTGTAGGAGCAGCTCTAACTGTTTGATTAAGATGACTTTATCACACTCAGGCTGGGATCATCCACACATCTGACCTCTGACCTTTCATCCCACACCCCTGATTCTGCAGAGAAAAGATCAGATTTGGCTTTCATCCCATTACTGAACTGTGCTGTGATCAATAATCAGATTATACAGGAGCAGAGGATAATCTTGAGGTTTTTTATGAATTATTTGCAGGGGGGATTAAACAACTTTGAAAGTAATGAAAACTTGATATTGTTCTTTTACTGTTGGGCACAAAGGCGTGTGTGCTATCAAAATCTGGCTAAATACTTCAGTACCATTGTGTGAGAAGTGCTACCACATCCCTTTCACTATATGTTGACAGGATTGTCTCTTTTAATCTGAAAGGTATGCAGTAGCAAAGCCCATCTGAAGCTGTTGTTGTTGCAGATACTGTGATGGAGAGATGACTCAGAAAGTCTGGTTTTTCTGTTATTTGATGTCAGAGTTTAAAAAACAGCTCTTATTTTGTAATCAAAACAATAGATACACTTCTGCTGGTTAGCCAAAAGCTAGCCACATGACTGGTCACGTGTTATGTGGCTAGCTGGTTTTGATGGATTTCTTCCACAATTTATGAAGTGAAATCCAGGGTCAGGTACAGTAAGCTTGAGATACTCTGGCCAAGCAGGTTGAGCGTAACCTGCTTGATGGTTTTTCTGTTATTTGATGTCAGAGTTTAAAAAACAGCTCTTATTTTGTAATCAAAACAATAGATACACTTCTGCTGGTTAGCCAAAAGCTAGCCACATGACTGGTCACATGTGTTATGTGGCTAGCTGGTTTTGATGGATTTCTTCCACAATTTATGAAGTGAAATCCAGGGTCAGGTACAGTAAGCTTGAGATACTCTGGCCAAGCAGGTTGAGCGTAACCTGCTTGGAGATAAAGCAGGATTACTGGAACACAAGGCACTGGCGCAGTGACTATGGAGTGGCATTCCTCCAGCCTCACACACAATGCTCTGGCTTTACACAAACCTCCGAGGAATGTCTTTTATTAAGTGCCCTGCTCCGGTCCTGAGCTCAGTCTGTGAAGAGCTCTTCTACTCAGTCTCATAGCTCACCTCATATGGACATATGAGGTTTCATTAATCATATGAGGTAGGGGTGTGCGATATCACAATTTTTAATCGTGAATGCTTAAAATGTCTATAAAAGAAGATATTTTGAAGAATGTGGGTAACCAAACAGTTGCTGGTCCCTTTGATAGTCTTTGATAGTGGATTTTAAAAAAATACTATGAAAGTCACTGGGGACCCTAACCCTAACTGTCTGGGACAACATGAGAATGAGCAATTAATGACAGAATTTTTTATTTTTGGGTGAATCCCTATCCTTTTAATGTTAATAAAACAACAAAACACAAAGAGATGATCACTCACTGCTCTTGACTGAAGAAATGTAAGTTTACAGTTGCTTTAATAAGAATCAATGTATAATTTATACAGTGAAGTGTATAGTGCTTTATTTTTATATTTGTTCATTCAGTTTCTTGAATGCTACTGCTACTGCACTGTTTGTTTTATTTGTATATTATGTGTATTTGTAATGTGCACCCTTGTTCTCATTTTTTAAAAACAAAGATAAAATAACGACAAATAATAACGTTTTTTTTAATCTTTAGCCACTTTGGCCTAAATGTCTGCCATTCTTTTTTATTTTAGATTTTGTTACCTTATAAGGGTTTGTTTTTAAAATAGGGAAATTAGTTTGGCTGTACTGCTCAAACAATTTGAATGACAAAGAATCATGGTAAAATTGTGATATCGTATTTTTGCATAATATCTGGTCTAATATGAATAATAGATCTAATCTGGCTGCAGTGTGTGCAGTTACATCTTTAGCTATTGTAGCAACGTAGTTACCCAAATCGCAACCAAAAGTCATTTGGCATTATATTTTAAACCATGACAAATTATCAAAAAGTGTCCTACTTTACCTGTGTTTACCCTATTTGTTTGTCAATTGTGGTGCACATCCTGTCAGTGATTTATCTGTACCTATATATCCTCCAGCATGTCAAGCATATAAATTGCTTTGACTTATAAATAGTGGTGCTGTGAGATTTACGAAAGCAACACCACGCAATGATTTGAATTGGAGCCAGAAAAACACCCTTAGAACTCTTATCATTGCATTTAAAACAAGCACCATAGCAAAACAAAATAAGTTTATGATGTCAGAGAGCAGAGTTCAATCAGGTTCATGATATTCTACATTCAGCAAACAGCAGGAATGGAATAATGAAAAGCATAAGGTAAAGTTATAGCAGCTTTTATTGTGACTGGTGTGAAAATTGCCATGCTCAGATAAAGATCTTGTTTATTCTCATTCTCAGCTCATGCGAGGACAGATTTCAAGGGTGCTCTTCACACAAACATGATTTAACACCATCCCCCTTGTTTCCTACACTTTCCTGATCCCTCTTTTTGCCTCTTTCATTCTCTCTCACTATTTACCTCCACTCTCGCATATGAATATCAGACTAGGAAAATAAAAAGAAATGTTCCAATATGGGTTTTCTTTGTAAACTCTGCTAAAGGTTAATAATCTGTGTGGGCTATATACAGTGTCTGGAGACAGGAAGGACAAAATGCTGAATTAGGTTGTGGTTATATGTATTTTAAGGGTCAGAAGATATATGAGATTATTATAAAGTGTATATTCTTTAGTCATAAGAATATTCACACAAATAGAGCAAAAAATAGAAACATTACAAAAAAAAACATGGGACTGGATGAATTATTTAGATGGATTAAACTCAAACATGTAAGAATTGTGGACTATAGGATGATTTGAAAAAAAAATTACTATCCATAAATATTCAGAAAACTAAATTTGCATTATTTTTGTTAAAAGAAATGTATTTTTCACATGCCACCATACCCATACATTTCAAATACCAATTAGGCAGTCTACTTCTCATTAAAATACATTCATACGCTAATTTTGGTGGCTTATTATGAGTAATTTATCACGTACACTACCATTCAAAAGTTTGGGGTAGGTAAGCTATTTTAATATTCTTAAAATAAGCTTAATGTTCTTAATTTTATAATTTCAATGTTCTTAAAATAACGTTTGGCATCCTAGATAAACTTCTGATGGTAAATTTACACTGAAGTAGATGAGAGTCGTGAGTCATTTAACAGTCTCGTTTCTTTACGAGCAGGCAGACGCTCTGCATCTGGAAAGATCAGAGCACATATGGAAACATATGGAAAAACTCCCAGCATTATTATACGGTCTCTTTATGTATTTGATTTTATCCACTCACATTATTTACGTCAGATAACAACAGAGAGGGTTAGACTATCATTCTTTCCATGCATTATGTTGCATTTCCTAATGAAGTTAGCTGACAAATGGCCAATAACTGAATTTTTATTTACTCAGCAAAACATTTTGGACTATTTTGGATACTAACAGCATTTCAGCGGTAGTCAAAACATATTGAGGCCTCTCTCTTCTCCTCACGGCTAGTGGAGTGTGAGGGATTTTTTCAGCAGAAAGCAAGGCATGATGGGCCGGGGAGGGTGTGGGGCCAGCATTTCTTCAGAGGCCCGGCAGCAGGGAGAGCAGGCTCTCTTTGAGATGCAGAGGGGGTTAATTCGAAGCACAATGGAATGAGCTGACAGGGCCGGGGACTTGTTCCAAACAGCAGAGCCCGATGCTCACTGAGGCACTGAAGGGCCAGTGAGGTCGTGTTCAGCCTGTTGTGCCATTGAGCCAGGCAGGAGGGGGTTGCTGGGGGAGCGGGGAGGGGTCGGTGGAGGCCCACGCTGTGAGGCCATGGGGGGCATTTTAATCCCCTATTACTTGGACAAGAGATTAAAAGATTCCTGCTTTATTTCTCCACATGTCCTGCTGCTTCTAGCAGTGCCTGGATGGCGGCAGTTTGAGCACAGGTTTTATTTTTAGCTTAAACACACAAAATGAAGCGAGAGCCTAAGGCACTTTTGATTTGGGCCACTTGGCTGAAAAATTGATGTCATTGTTCTTAGAGCTTTTTGAGGATTGTTCACAAAAGCTCGGCTAAAGTCAAGCTTAGGACTGAGGTGTTGATTTGACAAGCCACTAAAACTGCTGGAACAGGGACAAAAGGTGCATGGCGACAGCGAGAGGACTTTACGTGTGACTGTGAAGAGGGCCGTGTGGTGTGAGGGAATCAGAGAAAATATACAAGCGAGAGAGGGGGGTGGGCGCAAAACGCTCATGAAAAAACAGGGGAAATTTGTGAGGAATTTGGCCATGATGAATGAACTCTGCTCAGTCCCCAAAAAAATCACTCAACGGCAAATAAACATTCCCATAGTCGCTGCTGTGTCCCCTGGTGGCGGCCCGCATAACCCGAATGTCTCGGTCCCATTTTGAGCCTTATTTTGAATAACAGCCTGTCAGATAGTATCTCCCCATCAGCTCAACCTACACACAGCCGTCCCGCTCTCAGCCACACAGGAGCCAGCGTGGGGTCAAGAGCTGCTAGTCAGGGTCTTGTTTCTCTGTTGATCCAGGAGGGCACCTCGATGAGAGCTCTACAGCAATGCAAACAGTCTTGTGTTCCTTGTCTTGTAGATACCAATGGTCTGCGTGTATTGTCAAAGGGCTGAGCTTCAGAATTTACCTGCTGACCCTGAATCTGTCAGCGAGGTGAGTGATGAGGGACAAGGACTTGCTAAATGCAAACACTGCAGGCTACGCTGAGAGCCAAGAGGTGAGCTTGTTCAAGACTCTCATGAACAGGCCAGGCGTTGATTCTCTCAACTCATCATTGAATCTCATTTAAATTACATGATGTGATGATTGCAGCATTTTATGTTAATCTATGTTGCTACATTAACCCTATGGAATGCATGATACAAAATCTTACATGAATGCACGGAAATGCCATGGATTCAGTGGTTTTCGTCAAAAACAAAACAAGACCAGACAAAACACAAAATACATCAAAACAAAACAAACACAAATCAAAACAGAACAAAACAAAACAAAACAAAACATAGAACAAAAACATTTGGCATCACAACAAAAAGGCATCTTTTATCTGAATTTTCAGTGTAATTAAATCATTTTAAAACACTGTCGTTGTTGTTTATTTTTTTCAGAAATATGAAAATATGAAAACTGACATTATGCACAAACTATGATTTGGAATAAAAATAAATAATAATTCATTGAGTGTTAAGAAATTAACTATTATTGACAAAACATGAGGGGAAAAAAACAGAGTGAAAATTCCATAGGAAATGCATGAGGGGCAATTTGACCCCTGGAAAAAAAACTGAACATTTAAAAAAAATTATTATTTTTGTAAACTTCTAAACTGTATAATTGGCTGCCGTCTCTTACACCACACTAGTCTCATGCCTCTTATGAAGTGATTTAACAAATCAATAGTTCAATTAATATGTGGAATGTGTAATATGTAGGATGAATGTACACCAGCTACTATTGCAAAAATAAACCTCTTCACAAGGTCTGATCTATTGATTGATTCCATACTGTTCATGATCTCTAACATAAGTTCTTGATGTTACAATTGGGCCTTTCGCACCGCAGGAACTTTTTCATAGTACCAGAACTAATTGTGGAACTACCCACTTTTTGGCGTTTTCGCACCGCCGGAACTGGGAGCGATTTTAGTACCGGACTGCCTTTTTCGAGAACCAAATTAGCTCATGCAGCAGGGTCTAACCAGCACAACTGGTACTAATCGTGACGTAAGTACACATTGATTGGCCAAACGCGTATGAAAACGCCCTCACCCGCCATGATTTAAAACGCTGTGTAAACATACTGTAAACACTGTGTCAATTTATTTCACAAGTATGGAGAACAGCGATAGATGGACGGACGCTGAAGTGCAGGCACTTGTAGCAAATGTAGCACTGCCAGTTGTCGTTGGAGATTCTTAGTCCTCATTTCCGTTCTTTCAATCGCTTTATGTATACGTCGACATTCCATGTCCATTATTGTGAAACCCGCGAGACACAACAAACACACAGCTCCGATCACAGCGTCCTCCATCCTCCTGTTCTTAATGTTGTTTTTCTTTGTTTTCGTTGTTGAACGCCGCGCACAAATGACGTCGTTGTCGACCGGTTGCTAGTACTGTCGGTGCGAATGCAACCCTTTAAATGGTACTGGGAAATAGTTTGTGCAAAATCGACCCAGTACTTTAGTACTGTCCATTTAGTTCTGGAACTAAAGCGGTGCGAAAGGCCCTATTATAGGTTCTTCAGGTCAGTCATTTGACATAGATGCTTTTAAAAGTTCTTTGTTTTGTACTAACTGAACCCTTTGTTTTTAAGAAACAACCCTTTGTTGGAACTTGTTTTATCTCCCCACATTCCAACAGCAGCAACTGCTTAAGAAACTGATGTCAGATCAGCCCTTCAAGGTTGCTCTTCGTCCTCATGCTGTCTGCCTGAAGGACGGCTGACACAGCATAAG
>NW_015505399.1:522938-532454 GCF_001515645.1 Sinocyclocheilus grahami | reverse complement strand
AACGGAAGGGGGGGGGGGGGGGGGGGGGGGTTCCCCAGGTCTGTCTCACTCACATGATGTGGTCAGGCATCTCTGCATTCCTGCAATAACACTCATTCCCCCTCACCGTGTGCTGCCGTCAGGGCCTGCAACTCCCCCCACACCAGCCCCAGACCGCCACTCAAACCTGGATCAAAATAACCCCACCGGGAGCAGATATCACTCATCTTAGGCAGCACAGAGTCATGATCCAAATGAAGACTTCAATGACCAGACAGCTTGAAATCCTATACAACCATGAAGATTTACCCAAAAACTAGTGACTTAGAGCAAGGCTAATAACCACCCTGATAGAGATTGTTGAAGGACACCCTGTATGTTGAAGGAAAAATCTCATTGGTACACACTGCTACACTATCGACAATACACAATGCACATCTTTAGCCCGCAAAGCTTCGCTAACGTGACCAGACCTTAAAGGGATAGTTCACCCAAAAATGAAAATTCTGTCATTAATTACTCACCCTTATGTCGTTCCAAACCTTTAAGACTTTCGTTCATCTTCGAAAGACAAATTAAGATATTTTTGATTAAATCTGAGAGCTTTCAGACCCTGCATAGACAGCAATGCAACGACCACATTCAAGGCCCAGAAAGGTACCAGGAACATTGACAAAATAGTCCATGTGAAAACAAAAATAACAACTTTATTCAACAATTCTTCTTCCCCGAGTAACTGTATACCACCATTATCTAGAGCAGTGGTTCCCAACCCTGGTCCTGGAGGCACCCCAACACTGCACGTTTTGCATGTCTCCTTAATCAAACACACCTGATTCAGGTCATCAGCTCATTAGTAGAGACTCCAAGACCTGTAATTGATGTGTCAGAGAAAAGAGACATGCAAAATGTGCAGTGTTGGGGTGCCTCCAGGACCAGGGTTGGGAACCACTGATCTAGAGTACCATGACGTATGCATTGCTGAAAGTCACTATTGTTTTTTTTGCGCACAAACAGTATTCTCGTAGCTTCATAAAATTACAGTTAAACAACTGTCACATGGACTATTTTGTCAATGTTCTAAATCATCAAATTTTGTATTTCACCCGTGGCCAGGGAGAATACAAAATTTACATATTCAATTGGTAATATACACTGACATCAGCTTCTCGCTGGCCGAGTAGCTGATAAAAGTATAAACTATTGAAAGTCAAAGTCAGTTTTGATCAGGTGGACCTCGAATTCTCAGATCGAGTTCTTTTAAAACCTGAGCTAGAAATAAACCTGAATGAATTAATAATGATTAATTCCCTTACAACTAAGTAAATTATTACAGTACCTTTCTGGGCCTTTAGGACCCAGTAGGACCCTTGCTTTCTGTAGGGTCAGAAAGCTCGTGGATTTCATCAAAAATATCTTAATTTGTGTTCCGATGACGAACGAAGGTCTTACGGGTTTGGAATGAGGGTGAGTAATTAACGACGAATTTTCATTTTTGGGTGAACAATCCCTTTAAGTCACCATCCTGACCTTCATGGATCCTTGATCACTCTGAAAAGTTGTACATGGAAAGCATGTGCATGTGTTGCAACTTGCTGCTGCTTTCAACAGCGTTTAACCAAAGCCAGTTCACTCAGCAGCCATGTTTGCAATGCCTCTTGGCAGCTGTTTCAGGAAGGCAAGACCAAAATCTACTTGATTGGGGAACTACTGATAAATACTTTGTATAACATATGTGACCCTGGACCACAAAACCAGTCATAAGTAGCATGGCTATATTTGTAGCAATAGCCAAAAATACATTGTATAGGTCAAAATTATCCATTTTTCTTTTATGTCAAAAATCATTAGGATATGAAGTAAAGATTATGTTCCATGAAGATGTTTTGTACATTTCCTACCATAAATATATCAAAACTTAATTTTTGATTAGTAATGTGCATTGCAAAGAACATTTGGACATCTTTAAAGGCAATTTTCTCAATATTTAGATATTTTTGCACCCTCATATTCCAGATTTTCAAATAGTTGTATCTCTGCCAAATATTGTCCTATCCTAACATTACATATACATTAATGGGAAGCTTGTTTATTCAGCTTTCAGATTATGTACAAATCTCAATTTTGAAAAATTGACACTTATGACTGGTTTTGTGGTCCAAGGTCACATATTTCCAAATCAGCAACAATCTGACATGAACTGCCTCTACTTGGTATATACAGTGGTTTGCGTTAGTATATTGCTAAGCTAACAGAATGCTACTCTGCATAAAAACACATAGTACACAAACACTTTTAAACATTTTAAATAAAAAATGCATACTGAACTGTTTTATCTTTTAGTATAGTTCTGATTTCTCAGTATTGCATAGCATAGATTTATAATTATCATTAAAATGCTAATCTAGATAAGTTGTCCACTAGGTTTCAAAACACAGCGATTATCTGATACCATTTCTGTGAGTGGATGTTTCCCCATTTAATAAATTCTTTGCCTGATCTGGAATTTAGTAAAGCTGCTTGTAAAAAGTAAGGAACAGGAAGTGTTTCCAAGGACGGTTTATTGTTCTTAGTATGTGAATGATAACACACATTTTATCGCTCATAGATCTGTTCTCTGTGAGAGCTTTAGGGATTTGTCCTGCCAGAATTAGATCATTTCCATATCTGACATGCAAAATGTGTGCGTGTATGTATGGGTATGTGTAAGATACAGCCAGAGAGAGAGAGAGAGGGAGGAAGAGGCAAGGAAAAAGACAGAGGAGTGGAGGAAGGGAAAGGAAGAGACAAACCTTGCCATGACCCCCAGCTGAGCGAAGAGACTGCCCAGGTTTAGTGTTGTTTATGCAGCTGCCGAAAGCACCCAGAAGATCATGGCAGTGGAACAGACGTATACACCCAAATTCCACACCTTCACAAGTCACAAAAACACATCTAAAAGTGCTCAATGATGAAACAACCTTCTGCATTTGGAAAGATTCCTTTACCTTGTTCGTTTCCCACTGTAGGACTGAGGAGGTGAATTCAGATCCTCACTATATCATTTGCATTTTAAAACCGCATTTTAAAACCTCCACCTCTGCCACTCAAACTCACAGGCCGTTACCTTTCACTGACATCTGAATTTCTTAATCACTATCGTGGTCTGCCTGAATAGTGATACACAGAATTCAGATGCTTTGTATTATGCTTGAAATCTTTCCGCTACACATCGGCTCTAAAGAGTAACAGTAAGTCTGCAGTGGAGCTGAGGAAACCAAGGGCTAAAACAAACACCATTTGTCTAAGTATTATAAATCTAAGAAAATGTGTCCCACATACTGAGCAGCCTTCAAAAACAACAGGTCACTGGTAATCAATGAGACATTAGCAATAGGCATGCACTGTTTTTCTGAAGTATATCATCCCAAAATGAAACAAAACTGACAGTTTCTAGTACAGTCTCTGAAAATTGCTTCTTGGATTTTCAAACTTAAAACCACTTCTACTGTATGGTGACCAGACGTGCCACTTCCTGGGGACACATTATGCCCAGGATTTTTAAATTGCCTAAAATAATGATCAAAGTACAGCGAGAGTGATTTGAAAGCATAGGGAGCCGTCTGCTCTGCTCTCTATCGCTCTCATGCTACTTAGATGTCATACAACGATCGATCTGTGCAGTGCTAACAGCCAAAACCAGGTTATTTTAGGCAATTTAGAAATCCTCGTAAAGTGGCACATCTAGTCACCTTATTCTACTGAAATTAAGATCACTTAATCACTTGTCATTTTCTATTTTCCTTTACTTTTAACTTCATTATATTTCTTCATTATAATCCCTTTTCTTTTTCTTCGTCAATTACACTCTATCTTTTGTTATATTACACTACCATTAAAAGGTCTCTTTTTCTCACAAAGGCTGTATTTATTTGATCAAAAATACAGTAAAAGAAGATATATTGTGAAATATTACTACAATTTAAAAACTTTTCCATTTGAAATAACTTTAAAATGTAATTTATTCATGTGATGGTAAAGCTGAATTTTCAGCAGTCATTACTCCAGTATTCAGTGTCACATGATCCTTCTCTTAATACAGTCATGGCCAAAAGTTTTGGCAGTGCCATAAATTGTGTTTTGCAAAGTTTGCTGCTTCAGTATTTGTAGATTATTTTTCCACATGTTTCTATGGTATATTGAAAAACAATAAGCATATCATAAGGTTTAAAGGCTTTTATTGGCAAAAATATATATTGAGTCAATATTCACAGTGTTGACCCTTGCTCTTCCTAACCTCTGCAATTCGCTCTGGCATACTTGATATTAGCTTCTGGGCCAAATCCTGACTGATGGTGATCCACTCTTGCCTTATTAGTTCTCGGAGCTGATCACAATTTGTGGGCTTCTGCTTGTCCACTCGTCTTCAGAGGACTGACCACAGGTTCTCTGTGCGATTGAGATCCGGGAATTTGCCTTGCCTCGGATCCAAAATTTCAGTGTAATGATCTTCAAGCCACTTCTTTATCATGCTTGCTTTGTGGCATGGTGCTCCATCATGCTGGAAAATGCACGGATCATCACCAAATTGCTCATGGATGGTTGGAAGTCGCTCTTGCTGGACGTTTTGATACTATTCTTTATTCATGCCAGTGTTTTTGGGCAGAATTATGAGAGAGCCCACTCCCTTGGTTGAAAAGCAACCCCACACATGGATGGTCTCAGGATGCTTCAATGTTGGCACAACACAGGACTCATGGTAGCGTTCACCTTTTCTTCTCCGAACAATCGATTTTCCAGATGTCCCAAACAGTCGGAAGGGAGCTTAATCAGAGAAAATAACTTTGCACCAGTTTTCTGCTGTCCAATCCTTGTACTTCCTGCTGAATTTTAGTCTGTCCTTGACGTTTTTCTTGGAGAGAAGTGGCTTCTTTGCTTCCCTTCTTGACACCAGGCCGTTATCCAAAAGTCTTGGCCTCACTGTGCGTGCAGATGCTCTCACAGCAACCTGCTGCCATTCCTGAGCAAGCTCTGTACTGCTGGTGACACGATTCTGTAGCTGACTCCTCAGGAGGAGACGGTCTGACTCCTGGCGCTTGCTGGACGCTAGTCTTGGCCTCACTGTGCGTGCAGATGCTCTCACAGCAACCTGCTGCCATTCCTGA
Source organism: Sinocyclocheilus grahami (assembly GCF_001515645.1). Lineage (NCBI taxonomy): Eukaryota > Metazoa > Chordata > Actinopteri > Cypriniformes > Cyprinidae > Sinocyclocheilus > Sinocyclocheilus grahami. Next base: position 527,331 of record NW_015505399.1, on the reverse strand, counting down.
GCAAGCTCTGTACTGCTGGTGACACGATTCTGTAGGAATCTGACTCCTGGCGCTTGCTGGACGCTATGGGACGTCCTGAAGACTTCTTCACTGCAGTCAAACCTCTCTTCTTGAAGTTCTTGATGATCCGGTAAATGGTTCGTTCAGGTGCAATATTCTTTGTAGCAATTTCCTTGCATGTGAGGCCATTTTGATGCAAAGCGATGATGGCTGCACATGTTTCTTTGGAGGTAACCATTGCTAACAATAACACAATGATTGGAAGCGCTTCTTTTATAGCAATCAGTCTGCTCTTACAATCTAATTAGTATGATAGTGATTTTACTTGACTAGTACTCATTCACACTTTCACATGTGCTGCTGATATGATTAGTCAATTCATTTTAGCTGGTCATTTTGTGTCAGGATCAAAAAACTTTTGAAATTTGTGTGAAGTTTTATGAAAAGTTAATTTTTTTTGGCCAATGAAGCTTTTAGCAATTATTTAAAATGCATCTGATTACTACACAATAATCTAGAAACAATGTGAATGAACACCACAACAGCTTAAGCAGCAAACTTGGCAAAACACAAAATTTATGTCACTGCCAAAACTTTTGGCCATGACTGTATGCAAATTTGCTGCTCAAGAAACATTTCTTATTATCCACGTTGAAAACAGCTGTGCTGTTCAATATTTTTATGGAAATTGTGATACATTTTCCACAGGATTCATTTAAAGCTGCAGTCCATAAGTTTTTCCTCTTTGTCGCCATCTCTGTTTGAAAACCTGGAATTGCAGCTGTGTGCAGAATTAGCTTGCGTGGGTTGTGAGTCGGCTCGGCTCCAGCGCGGACGAATCTAATGTTCTGAATCTGAAGAGTATGTGTGGCAGTCAGTCACCGCACCGGTGTGGATATTTACTGTACTTCGCAATCACAGATTCTAGCCCACGTCTTGGAATATGACCCAAATAAGAATTTTCACCGTATATTGCCATCTGAACAAGTAAGTAACAAGTCTGTCACGTTTGCTCTGACCAACTGAGGAAAAAAGCATTACCATAAATCTCGCTACCAATGGTGATTAAATCTAAAGATTGGTTAGCTCATATCACATCAAACTGTTCAAATTATTATTATTGTTATACTTTATTCTCAAATGATCAATGTTAACAACATCAGCATTGGTGACTATGAGTATAGTATATATAAGCGTGTAGATTTCAATTTCTGCAGTCTAATCTAATTGGCATACTCTTTGAATTTCATATTAAGAAATATAAACGATCTGCCACCTGCAGCATCCTCACATGCGATAGCCTAGTAGCCGGGACAACTTCTTTATGTTTACAGAAGTGACGTAATGACGCAGCAGCATGCTCGAATTTCCCGCAAAAACCTACCCGTACCACTCAAATTAGAAAACATTATTATAAGATAACCATTGTGAATCGGGCTAAAGTAAGGCGATAGTTTTGAACACTGGCTGCTTACGTACTTGCTCAAATATTGATTTTGGATCATTTTTAACCAAAAAAAGTTACAGGCTGCAGCTTTAAAGAATAGATAGTTCAAAATAACATAATTTATCTGAAATAGAAATCTTTTGTAACATTATAAAAAGTCACTTTTGGTCAGTTTAATGCATCATTATAGGTGTTTTGCACATGCACATTTTGGTTTTATACTGGTTTATTTGAATATTTGCATATCTGCATGCTTTAGAAAATACCAAAGTAAAATATTTGCCAAACCAATAAAGTTTTCTAAAATCGCTATTGAAATTGAACATGGTAGTTGTTGCCATGTTGCACATTTGGTGAAAATGCCATTTCTCTGCTGCTAATTTCTTTTTAATACGCTACTGTCTGTTACATCCAGTCCCATTGCCAATACACACACATTCCTGCAGGTGAGACCTTGTAAACCACATAATAAAAATCATCATGAAGATGGAAACAGAATGTTTACATTATCCTCCAAAATAACCTGTTGGAGGATAATGTAAATGATGCTGCTAGACATTCTTGACATCCTAATGCGTCCTAATTATCTAGAGTAAATTGTCTCTCAGCATTTTGGAAAGTGCTGGATGGACAGAGCCAATCAAGAAGTCAACAGCTTTAAATAGAGGATACTCATTGCAGCTTAACGGATGCTGAAAATGCTTGACATAGTGTCTAGCAAATGACATCAGCAGCAAATGTTTAGCTAAGATGTCTCAGGCATTTATTTTTAGTATACTGAATATAATACAGGCTGGCTGTCAATCCTGTTAAAGATGTGCATACAGTATGTATATGATCTCAATAACAATATTAAAAGTTCTGAGCAAATAGCAGAATTGTTCAATTCAGGGGCATTTTAGCCAGATCTGACACTGTGCTGGGATTTGCAGAGGGTCTGATTTATTTGTGGGTAAATATAGTCATATTTCAGGTGCTGCAGGAGGGTTATGAGAGGGGGTGTGGAGATGAGACATCCCCGTTAGCTGAGCACTATTTTCAGGATCAGGCTGTCATGTGCCCAGGGGCTCAGAGTATCTCCATACAGTTTAGCTGTTTGAAGAGTCTGACAGAGAGAGAGAGGCATGTCAGACATGGGCCCTGTCAGTTAACCTCAAAAAGACTAAAATAAGGATATTCCAAAAAAAGTCCCGGACGCCAAGACCACAAATATAGCTTTAAATTAGACAACATGCCCTTAGAGCGTACTCAAAACTACCTCAGCCAAGACAACAGCAGCAGGGAGCTTCAGCAAACCGATGAACAAGATGCATACCAAAAAAAAACAAAAAAACATACCAAATAAGTAGCATTAAAATTGGCATCACAATCAGAATGTGGATGAAAAACAAAATATTAATAAAAAAATTGTGAGTTTGGGGTGGGAACGAAGGCGTTTGGAAAACCTGCTTGAAAAAAAAATGTAAAAAGTCAATTATCAAAAAAATATTTTGCCATTTGAAATTACATATTTCACCTTTTAATTCTCTACCCACCTAACAAAAATTACACACAAAACAACAGATGAACTTCTCGTTCCTCTTACCAAAACACGTTCCTTTAGAGCCTCAGGATAGATGCGGGACAGCTTCATCCCTCAGGCCATCAGACTGCTACAACTGATGCACTACAACTGTTGCACAAATATATCATTAATATAACAATACAACACACATATCCACATTATATACTGTATACTATGTACTGTATATGCTTACACTAAGTCAATTTCCTGGTGTTACGTATATTATGTTTACATATTGTATTGTCGATGCTAATGTCAGTACTGTTAGTTTGATGATCTGAATCTTTTAAGTGACAAATATGCAAACAATTAAAAAAACAGGAAGGGGGCCAACACTTTTTCACACCACTGTATATATATATTTATGTATACCTATTTATTGGTTTATATATACAGCACTGTGCATATCTGTACATATGTGTACATTGTATATATGTATATTCTATTGTTCTTATATGTGCAATGTCTGGAACACGCACCTAAGCTTTTCACACATCATTTACTTGTAAATGTTGTAGTGACAATAAAAGTACGTGAGTTGAGTTGAGTTAGATATACTAGAAGGACAGACAGGCAAACATGACAGACTTACCGAAAGAAGACAGACTAGTGATTTACTGCACATACACCGCAGTAGTAATGCAAATACACTTCTTAACCCCATGCAGTAACAATGACGAAAATTCTTAACACTTCGTTCCCTATTTTACAAACCACAAAGATTGTTAAGTGACGGCTAACAGATACAAACTGTTAGATGAAACCAGAACTGAGCTAGTGTTTCCATAACAGGATGAACCCCATGAAACCTCAAGAACATGTCTGGCTCATATTTCACCCTCAAGTAAGAAATAATAATTTATATTTAGCTTAAAATTAAGCCTTTTTAAGGACAAGTTGTTTTCTTTTTCCCTTTCTTAGGGCTGGTTCACACAGAAGACGTTTTTGTGTTTAAAAATGCAGGACAGTAGAATGGAAAAACAATATAAGATCTTTGGACAAGTTTTTAAAACTTATTTGAACTCAAGCACCACGTTTTTAGAATAGCGTGTCATGCGCGAGACCATCAAACACGTCAATCTAGCGCATATTTGCATAGAAAAACAATGGCAAAGCAGTGCAGTGGAATACAAAAACACGTTCTGTGTGAATGTTCTGTTTCGAACATTTTGAATGTTCTGTTCTCAACTTAAAGCCATGCAAAAATACAAGTACACCCTAAAAAATGCTGGGTTGTTTCAACCCAATTTTGGGTCAAATATGGACTAACCCAACTGTTGGGTTAAAAAGCTAATTTAAAAATTTAACCAAAATTGAACCCAACAGTTGGGTTAGTCCATATTTGACCCAAAATTGGGTTGAAACAACCCAGCATTTTTTAG
>NW_015505399.1:474282-522928 GCF_001515645.1 Sinocyclocheilus grahami | reverse complement strand
ACACACACACACACACACACACACACACACACTCACTGATTCATTTGACTTCAAAGTAGTACCACATCGACCTCTCTCTCCCCACAAATCACTTTTCTTTTCTATCCGTATTCTCCACCCTTTTATTCTCTCTCCTCTCATTCTCTTGAGTCCTACAGCCCAGCAGCTGTAGAGTTACAAAGTGAGACGGTGAAGGAGGGAGCGATTTAAAGAGATTGCTGAAAGACAGCCCCGCTTCGAAATAAAAGACTTCACGGGTAAACAAATCTCCATACCGTCGACTGTTTTCAGCCTCTAAGCTTAATTAGTCTTTTCTCTCCATCTCATCACCCGTCTATCTTTCCGTCACCCTCACCTACAGACATTCCTGCACTGTTAGTCGCTCTCTTTCTCTCAAAGAGAGCAAAAAGCCCAACACGGCTCTGCTTTAGTGTCCTGCTGGGAAAGATCAGGTGGGGATGATGGGAAGACTTCCCCTGCGTAGCGTCTCATGCATGGAGTGTTTAACCTCCTCATGCTGGCACAGTCGAGGATAAAACAGAGATTTGTGCACCAGCAGAGAGCCGCCTGGTCGGCAGCACACCAGAGATAAGCACTATATGAGAGATAGACATGTTAGGGTGAGTTTCCCATTGAGATTGCCGTTATTTAAGTCAAATCTGGTCAAACACCTAAATAAATTCACTGATTCTAGCTCCAGATAAAGATGGCCTCACGTTTCTCATGCTTGTGCTAAAGAACAATAAAAAATAAATAATTAAATAAAAAAACATGGCAAAATTAATGGTCAGAAAAATACAAAAATATTGGCACAATATATATAATATATAGTAAGTATTTATATATAATAAATATAATTAATATTCATATAAATATACACTACTGTTAAAATTTTAGGGTCAGTTAGATTTTAGTTTTTTAAAGAAATTAATACTTTTATTCAGGTAAGATGCATTTAATTGATCAAAAGTGACAGGAAAGACATTTATAGTGTAACCATTTTTTTCTATTTCAAATAAATGTTTTTCATTTAAACTTACTATTCATCGACATCTTGAAAAAATGCATGATTTTTTCCACAAATATATTAAGCAGCACAACTGTTTTCAACATTAATAACAATAAGAAATGTTTCAGCATATTAGAATGATTATTGAAGGATCCTGTGACACTGAAGACTGACATAATAGCTGTTGAAAATTACGCTTTGCCATCACAGGAATACATTTCATTTAAAAATATTAAAATAGAAAATAGTTATTTTAAATTGCAATACTTTTTTTTCCACAATCTTACTATTTAACTGTATTTCTGATCAAATAAATGCAGTCTTGGTGAGCACAAGAGCATACAAAAATCTTTCCAGCCCTGTATTTTTTTGTAGTGGTATATATTCAATCCCCTACAGATGACATGTTAAATCTAATGAGCAAGTTCAAGAGGAAATTAACATTGAAGACCTCCTTACAGATCCACTTAAGTGAAGCCAAATTAACAACAAGAAGCCCCTTTTATGCCTTCTAAACAAAATTACTTTGGTGACATTACAGTACTATCGCGTTCCTGTAGGTAAAACATAGAAGCACAAACATCATCATGAAACTGATTCCCAGGAAATGTGCATAATGAAATAATGCGTAGCGCGAAAAGTGTAAAAACAAAGTAAAAGTGTCTACCCAATGCATAAACCTAATATTACATTGCTGTTCCAGCTCCAAAGTCTGTTTGAAAATGCAGAAACAGAAATACTGTATCTGTTTCTAGCAGAGTTGACATACCAGTATTATCACCGCAAAACTTTCAAAACATTTCTCGAGCCAAAACCTACATTGTAAGAAAAGATCAAACAATAGCATTAGCCTACCCATTAAACATCAACAATTACCTTTGTTAATAGAGCAGGGTAATTAAGTATGATGATAGACGCAGTTCTGAGTGGAGCCATGTGAAAAGCACAGCTTTCATCAGGTATATAACTGACACCACTTTCCTACCACTGATCCGTGATAGGATCCGTGATCCGCAGGCTCCTTCACATACACAGTTTCTCAGGCTCAGACTGCATGAATGTGCCTGCACCGCACGCATTGAAGCGTACACAGCCACACTGAGTACAGCACTGGAATTTCTGTCTCCTAGACGGACGGTCACCACAGCAGGGTGGGCTTCAGATAAGAGCTGTATAGAGAAAACAGGTATCCACTGCCACAGGGGCCTCTGTGATAACCTGATGGGACCTTAGATGGAGCAGAGGTCCTGAAAGAAAAGCATTTGGCTTTCAGCAATGGCTAAAGTTTCATCTTTGTCAATGGCTGATTTTACAATGGATAAAAAGTGGGCCGATAATGCTGATAAGATGTGTATCTTAAAGAGACCGTACTACAAATAAACACAAGAAATACTGTGCCCTCAAAAAAGCAGTACACTTAAGCTCACACCTTACAATATCTTTGCATTATATAATAAAATATCAAACCAACATTTATTTTTAATAAAAGACAGCACAAACACATTTATCTTCAAATCATAAATTATGTTCAAAATGAAGAAAAAATACATGTATTTGGACACTTTCAGAAAGACAACTGTGGTTATTCTGCTTAAACACCTGTGTGAACTTGAGGGGAACTGACTTCATGCATCCACTTTCATACTACTTTGTCATTAAATAAAATGGCTTAGAAAAGTGAAGATAGTTAAAAAAAAAAAACATGCCACAAGTTTTGATATTTTGTATCTAATGCAATGACATTCCTATGTTTTCAAGTGTGACTTAAAGTGACAGTTTACCAAAAAATTTAATTTGCCATCATATTCTCAACCTCATGTCATTCCAAATATTCCAAGACTTTATGATATTTTTAAACTAGGATATTCATAATTAAACCTGAGAAGTATCTCCATTGAAAGTCCAGGTAACAAAAACTTAAATGATCCAAAAAGAAAAAAAGTCTTGTGAAGAGTTATGATCACTATATATTATAAACAGATTTACTGTAGGCTTTTATTTACATCTAAACAAAGATTAATAACCTTTTATGTCACAGTTACCTGGACTTTCAATGAATAAAAAGGAACTGCTCAGATTTGCAAAAATAAATCTTAATTTGTGTTTTGAGGATTAACCAAGATTTTATGGGTTTGGAATGACTTAAGATATTTAAGTGCCAAGGTTTACACTCGAGAGAAAAATGTAATTGATGGAGCAGCAGCATCTAAACACTTTCCAAAATAAGGTTTTAAAAAAGAGAGAAAAGGGAAGAGAGAAACTGTTCTCTTCAAAGAAACATTACACAACTGAGTCAAAGTCTCTGCACTGCAACCTATGACCTTACAACCCCCCAGGGTCACGACACAGAGAGGAGACGGCAACCACTCGCTAGCCTTGTTCCCAGAGAGAGAGAGAGAGAGAGAGAGAGAGGAAGGAAAAATAGGGATGAAAGAGGGAGGGGTGGCTGCCAGTTACCAGTTTAGTAGCATTCTCTGAGTTTAATAGAAAGGGGTGTTGACTGATTAATATTTATGAATTTGGGAACAGTTGTGTTTTTGTGTGGGACTCTGCTTTTCTCACGCAAGGTGGGACGGCCAGGGGGAGGAATGCATTACCACTCTGAAGACCAGGAGAAGAAAGAGGAAGACAGAGCGCTGAAAGAGAGATGCTGGACAAAAGAGGGAGAGGGAGAGAGGGTCTCCTCTGCCTTTCCGTCAAATGAAATAAAGAAGGGGGCGACAAAAGAAAAGAAGTTGGTCCCTGAGAGGGGGTGATATCAGATTTCTCAGACGTTTGAGTGTTGAGAGGGCTGAACATGATCCAAACTCTCGCCCTAGTGACATTAAAAGTCAGCACTCCTCTAAGCGGTGACAGATATTAAATATAGGCAAGCATGCCATACTGGATAGTCATCTTGATTTGCTGGTCATTAATTATAAGAAAACAAAGGCTAACAATAGGATGAGTATGGAAACTAATTTCTTTGACAACTCACTCCTTGTCCAGATAAATGGCTTTTGTGAGACACAATCATGGGAAGACTTCTTTTTAAGTTTGCATTAATAATTATATATATAATTATATAATTATTAACTTCATGTTTATTCAAATATTAATATTCCATAAAAGTTGAATGCAGTAAGGATCTGTTAAGCCATTTATTATATATATATATATACATTAGTATAAAGTGTGACTGCTCTAATCCACAGAAACCTACAAAAACAAACTTTTAAATACCAAAACTAGGCAAGCTAGTTATAGCTGCTAATATGATTGTTTATGCAGTTTTATGGCTATTATGTAATCATGATGATAATCTGATTTAATATTGTTAAATATTGGTATTATAATAAGTTATAGTCAGTATTTTTTATTTATATACAATTAATAATAATATATAATATTATTTGTATATTTATTTTTTACTTGTATTTTTATACATTACGTTTTTATTTTAAGCTTTTTATGTACTGTAAATTTTTTCAGTAATTGTAATACAACATACATTTATTTCAGTTAGTTGCCAAGGCAGCATTTGTAATTTAAAAAAAAAAATTTTAATTTTTATCTAATATTCATATTTTATTTCATCTTTCTTTCAATTACCATAAAAAATATTTAATAGTTTTACTTAAAGCTGCAGTCTGTAAGTTTTGCCTCTTTGTTGTCATCTCTGTTTAAAACCTGCAATTGCAGTTATTTACGGAATTATCATCTTTATGTGGGTTGTGCATTGGCATAGTGTAAATTATATCATAATTTTAATAAAACACAAAATAAGGCAGAACCTATATAGGCCCATAGGCAGAATGGTGCATGGCATCCACTGTAGTGGACAGATATATTTTCTGTCACAGAAAAAAATGTACAAGAAAAATATTGTTAAAATTTGGATGAATCTATTTCTGACATCCTATTTAACTGAAAAATATTTTTTGTACCTGTCTGGTTTTCTGAGAATAAAAGTATTTAACACTTATTCCCGAGGTACATGCATACCCTTTTCCTGCCACCATTTTGAAAATATTATGCAATATCTCGAAACAAAAAAATAGATAAAAAGACAACGATTAAATGGAGTCGTAGACAACACTTTGGGGGTTCGCCAGTTGGTGGTTGGGACATGATGCTACATCTTAAATGGTTCAAAATGGCTTCCAAATATCTGTCCACTGTAGTGACCACGATGCATCAGAGGGTTAATATTATTGTTATACTTTGTTCTCAAAATGTTAATGTTAACAACATCAGCATTGCGTGACTATGTGTATTTAATGTGTATTAGCGTTACCTGTAAACTACTAGTGTCTATGGGTGAATCTCCAGTTGTCACTGATGATTGTCGTATTGACCTTTCTGGATTACAATCCGCCATCAAAATGATACATTTAATTATTCCAGCTGCTGTGAGAAAAGGCTATTAATAAGCCACCACCTGCAGCATCCGCACATGCGATATTGCCTACTAGCCGGGACTCTTTCTTTATGTTTACAGACGTGACGTAATGATGCAAAGACAAACTGCGGCATGCTTGTATTTCCCGCGAAAACCCACCAGTACCACTCTAATTAAAAAACATTATTACAAGCTTACCATTATGAATTGGGCTGAGGTAAGAAGATAGTTTTGAACATCGGCTGGTTATGTCCTCGCCCAAAATTGATTTTGGATCATTTTGAACAAAAAACGTTACGGACTACAGCTTTTTACAACAACAACATTGGTCATAGTTCATCTAACGCAAAAAATTCTGTCATGATTTATAATTTGTAAAACGATTAAAAAAAACAATATTGTATAATGACTTAAATAACCCCCCCAAGTGAGATGTGCTGTGACCAAATAATTGCACCAATGAATCATATTTATAGTAAATCAGTCAAACTGATTTTGTTAACTGCATCATCTAATTCATTGGAAATATTTGTGTGAATAATGATCTAAGGTTCAGTCTGTTTCTCACACAAATATGTATGGCTTCAAAACACTTGGAATATAGCACACTAGGCATAATGACTACTTTGGTGATTTTGATGATACGTTCATGGTATCATTTTAAATTTGACAGCGCTGTGCATTGTTTTTGAAAAAAGCGGCCAGGACATTCTTCAATTAACCTTTTGTGCTCACCAGAAGAGAAAAAGTCTTATAGGTTTGGAACATGAGTAAATGATGACAAAATTGGCACTTTTGGGTTAAAAGTTTTTAAAAAACTGAAGAGGGCTAATTCTTCTCTTCCTTTGTTCTTTCTCTCTCTCGGTGCAGCCTGGGGCCTTGTGGCCTGGCTTGTCTTGTTAATGGCCCTGAATGACGCAGTAATGGGATGTAAATACCATTGTACTTTTTAACATACCACCAAAGCACACTCATTCAAAAGTAGCCTCTCCCTATCTATTCAGTATTTCTGTCCCCTCCCCATAGGCGACTCAAGGAGGAGAGTGAAAGAGTGAAACTTTTCCATAGGAGATGGTGGCACAGTTGAAGAATGACTTGGAGGTCTGAGGAGGGTCACTGGTTTCTGTGATGTAAGAGGACTAAGATGAGGATCTCTTGTTTAGGAATGCTGGGTTTGGAGGGGTAATGAGGGCTGAATGGTTTTAGGCCAATTGGTGACACCACAGACAGCAGCTATTTCAGACGCAGTTATATACCCGTAAAGCCATTACCCACAACTCCACTGTCATTAGGAGATTAGAGACTCTGCCATAACCCTGACAGGCATTTAACATAAAATTACACACATTAGACGGAAACAGAGAAAACGCTAAGAACACAGTGACACAATTAAGATGCAGCTAAATGGGTCATGTTTATACCAAAATAAGCAGCCATACCAGTCTTGCATGTTCTCTGAGCATCTTTAGCACACATGAGAACACTAGTCTATATTCCAGCCAATTAGTGCAGTTTCTGCTCATCTAATCCTCTGGAAAGCCGCCCATTGACATGCTTTTCAAATCCTCTAAAATTCTAGAAAGTAACAGAGCCAAGACAGCATCAAAATAGAAATGCTTCAAGTAAAATCCACGGACAGACGAGATGTACAGAGGCTATGCACAAATGTTTTTGGAAATTTTAAAACAAAGAGAGACAAGTTAAATGTAATTATGACACAAATATAATTAATATAGTGAAATGTTATTACAAATTTAAATAACTATTTTTCCTTTGAATATATTTAAAATTTAATGTATTCCTGTGATGGCAAAGCTGAAAAAGGCTGCATTTATTTGGTCAAAAATACAGTAAAAAAATTATTATTATATTAGAAATTAAGATAACTGTTTTCTATTGTAATATATTTTAAATATCAGTGTTGATATTATCAGTAAAACAATTTAGCTGCTTAATATATATGTGGAAATATTTTAATTGTGTGCAAAGTAAAAGAGAGACAACCCCAATGCTAAGAAATTAATTCTAATTTTTTGCTACAACTTTTCACTTTTATTGCTATGTTCAATAACATTTCTAATGAACAATAATATAACCATTTAGAAAAGATGACCTCTGCTGTGACTTGTCTTCATCTGACCTTCTGCACTCATTAAAGGACATGAAGGGTTTATGATGGGCATAATTTGCTAGTCTTGGGGACAGGAAGTGTCTGGCCACGCATGTGAGACGGATGCTACACCGACAGTTCTCAGGGTATGAAGGAAGGATGCCATCAACATGGGGCAGAAGAAGAAAATTTGAGGATGGAGTGACATGACGGAGGAAGGACATCCAAGATGGAGTGATAGGGAGGAGTAATAGAGATATGGATGGATATGGGCAATGAAAGGAAGAAAGGAAGAGGGTCAGTCTCCTGCTGGGGGCATCCTAGCTGATGGTCACCACCATGGTTTTATCTGTCCTTTCTTCCTTTGTTTCAGCCTCTTCCTCCCTTAATTCCCTTTATCTCTGCATCTTTCTTTCTCACTGATGACTCCTTCTCCCTCCCCCTTTCTCCTAAAGCAGAGAGCCCTGTTCTATCCAGGAGAGACAGATAAACTCCTGGAGACTTCATCAGATGCTCTTTGAGGTGTTTGCTAAAGCATACACATGTGGCTTTAGCAACGTGAATAATTCTCTTCCATTGATTGAGATGTGATTATATCTTAAAAGGACAGAGAAAAAAAGAGCTCTGTTTCAGACGGTTGCATCAGACAGCTAGTGCACCTACCTAGCGCTGTCAGGGGGAGAAACACACATACAAACTTAGACTTGATGTACTCTCACAAATCAGTTATATACAGACACACAGTAGCTGTAACAGTTTTGATATTCATTAGTTTGAGTGATTTAACAGCTGCAACATTTGAGAAGAGGGTAGGTAAAGAAAAAACATAGATAAAGGCCGAAATTTTTTTTTTATTTTTTTATTGCATTGCTATGCAGTTGCTAGAGTGTTCTAACTTAATAGATGACTGCAAATCAAGAGCACATCCACTATTCTCTATGATATTTAGGTCTGTAATATTCGATAGGATTTTTTCAACCGATTTATCATTTAGTATTTCATCTCTACTGCTTCCAGATGCACCTACTCTGGTGGACACTGAGGAAATCTTTCAAGTAAATTGGAAAGTGAAGACAATGTGAAGTGATGTGCTCATTCAAGCAGCTGCTAAAAACATACGGTCAGCTAATCCTGATAGATTCACCTGAACGGAGCGGTGGACCAAGAACAAAGAGAGAGAGAGAAAAGAGAAAGGACTACAAATGATCTTCCTCACAAATAACATGGTTAAAGACTTCAAAAGTGCATTTAGCAACAAAGATAGGAACAGAAGGAAATCCAGTGAGTTGCGTCTGATCATGTGACCTAACCTTTTCTATACATGTCAGTGATTCTCTAAAGCAATATCTGCTGTTTCCCTTCCTCTCTCTCTGTCTTTAGCCCAAAATCATCTCTCATGCAACAGAGCATTCGGCCTCAGAGCCTGAGATGATAATATATTCCAGCCACAAAGCCATCTGAACAATGCTGCCTAAAGAAAAGACTCTTGCTGCCTTCCTGAGCAGTGCCCAGCCTCAGCCCCGTGTTTTGAGTTTCCCCCCTTCTTTAAATGACAAAGTAAATCCTCCTGGCAACCCCCTCCAAGGGGCCCCCACCCCCCATCCTTACCCCCCGAGCTCCTAAGCAGAACAACAAAAGGGTCCATTTGCACGGTGTGAAGGTATAATGCAGTTATTAGTGTGGAGAACTCTAGAGGGTCAGAGGAGGGGAACCACCCTCCTGCCCCAGGACAATGCATGATAGTGGACAGAGCCAGGGGGCTTGGGTGCTGGTCATCTCCACTTTCTTCTGACTTTCATGGAATCGTTGTCTGAATTACGGCTTTATAATTGTATCAGCTCAAAATGAAAACTCTTTGGCTTTTGGAAAGTACATTCACAAATAGAAACTGTAATAAAACTGATTGTCTCTGGAATTATGAGAATGTTGTCTAGTAAAAAATACATTGAAGCGAGATAAAAAATACATTAAAAATACATTATCTAAAGAGACAGATGTGCTGTAGATTATTTTGAATATTTGCAAAAATATTCCTAAGTAGGTATACAATCAGTTTTGAATATTGACTTTCTTTTAGGATATACGCTACCATTTAAAACTTTTAGATCATTATGATTTTTTAAAAGAAATTATTACTTTTATTTAGCAAGAAAAAAAGTTGATAAAAAAAAGTCTCAGTAAAGAAATTTACAATGTTACAAAAGAATTCTATTTCAAATAATTACTGTTCTTCTGAACTTTCTGTTCATCAAAGAATCCTGAATAATTTGTCACAGCTTCCACAAAAATATTATGCAGCAAAACTGTTTTCAACAATGATACGTTTCTTGAGCAGCAATTCAGCAGATGTGACACTGAAGACTGGAGTAATGATGCTGGAAATTCAGCTTTGCATCACAGAAATAAATTACATTTAAAAAAATATTAAAATAAAAAACAGTTAAATCTTAAATTATAGTACCATTTCACAATATTACACAATATGAAATGCAGCCTCGATGAGCATACAATGAGCATTACATTTTTTAAATCTTACCAAGCCCAAACTATTAAATGGTAGTGTGGCCATGCATGCTAAAATATTGAAATGGTTTATATTTATTTCACTATTTATGAATGCTCAAGATACACTGTAAATGCAATGTTGTTATGTACATTTTGGACTGTGTCTGTATGTGGTTTGAGTAATCTGATCTCAAATGTTCTGGACTCCTTTTACACCTGTATCAGTGTTGTACTCTTATGATTAGTTTGTCCAAGGCAGATGTTAATAGTTGTAAACAGGGCCAACATGACAGCAACTAGCTCTTTTGAGTATACTCAATTTCCCATGGCTCTGGTCAAATTGAAGATACTGTGCATGTCTTGAGACATCATCAGTCTTCATAACTATGGGCTAAAAGACAGGTCAAACCTCCATCCTCTGCCCTGAAGCCCATCCTGTCATTAACCCCTCTTTATCCTTCTTTCTGAGGGCTGAGACATCACTTGTGCTTTGATCCATGTCTCTGATCTATTTCTATTTCACATTCGGTTAAGGTTCTTGTGACCTGAGAGGAGGTGCCAGGCGATAAAGACTAAAGGCAGATCACGCAGCACTTCATCAGTTTGACGCAGGGTCAGGTAACGTGAAAGAAACCTCAGATGCACATGGGGAACTCATCACCCGCTGCTCTCTACTCACAACATGGCAAACAAATGTGCAACTCAAGATCCACCACCTTTTCAATACAACAGTTACTCTGAAAGATAGTCTCGGAACAAAGAAGGGAGTGGGACTTTTTTTGCGGTAGTCTGTAGAATATTGTGAATTCCAGAGAAAAATATAGCTTATATGTCATCTATATAAGGTACGCAAATAACAAAGCGAGCGCTCGTAAAACATTTAGTGTGTGGAATAAATCCACTGCACTCATCTAAACTGAGTAAGGCTTTTCAGCATTTGCAGAAAAAAATTTAATTTCTGTGGTGGTATTGCCTCTCCAATATGGATTTACAGAAAAAGCAATTATAACTCAAAGTATTTTCAAGTATGTTCAAGTAAAGTTATTGAAGAAACAACCTATTTTTTAACCTTGTGACAGAAAATCTTAATATAAATGTAGTTCTTCTGACTGCTTTGCAATAGGAATCTCGCTGCTAGGCTCAAACATGGTGATAGAAAGGCCTCGTGAGCCCTTTATGAGATTCACATATGCCAGACGGAGCGTCTACAGGTCTGAGGCGTTCTACTTGGGCCAGGTCATATGAAGAGAGGCCTGGCTAGTGTCTGTTTACTGCAACAGAGCATATGTATAATCTTCAGTCTCCTATCTATCCTGGAATCCTTGGAATGCACTATGCATCTACAGGCATAGCACTATCAGGCCAGGGGTTAAAACTTGGTTTATTGATAAAACAGACTCTCTCTCTATCGCTTTCCTCCTCCACCATTCTTTTCTCTTTCTGCTTTCATCTAAGATATTCTCAAGAACGGACTTGGATTGTCCACTGGGACTTTTCCTATAGTGGGTCAAATGAGCTGTGGGCTGGTTCTCAATTTAAAGGGATAGTTGATCCCAAAAATTAAAACATTTACTCTCCCTCATGTCATTCCAAATCTGTATGACTATGTTGCTTCTGTGGAACATAAAAGAAGATAGTTTGAGAAATGTTCAATCACGAGACAACTGAGGTGACGAATTTATATGAATTTGTGTGAAGTGATTCTATGACTTTATGGAAAAAATTTAAACATGAAGGTACAGCCCTAAACCCAACCACCAATGGGACATAAGCAGATTGCACAAAATAGTGCAAATGAGATTGTATGCATTAATACGAATATAGTAAAAACGTAAAACAGCTATGAATTGCCTTTTTGTTGTTGTTGTTAAAATGTAATTCATTAGTAACCAAAACTCTTTGGATTATATATACTAGATATACAGTATATATACAGCAAGCAATATTTAGTATTACATGCATATAGTGCTACATATAGTGGAGGATAATCTGCTTTGGGTTGTGATGGGCTGGCATTGCTACTTGGCTGCTTTCATCCCTGAGGTACAGAAGCTGTCAGAAGTGTGGAGTAGAAACAGGGCAAGAGACTGAAGAGCTGAGAGTAAGAATGGATTTTAAAACTTCTAGTCACGGCAGTCAAAGTTTCTCTCCCAAACAGGCCAAACGTGAGGCAAACACCTCCTGCAGCAGCAGCACTAGAGCAGTAATCTTCTAATCTGGTTTGCAGAGTTCATCTCAATTTTAAGTGTCATACGAACACAAAAAGGATGACAAAAATTTTTAAATAATCCCTGATTGCTGTTGGTATTTAGGGGTAGATTAGACGTCATGGATATTTAGTTAGCTGCTCTGTACTTCCAGTATAATCTGGGAGCAGCAGCAAATGAGAGAGGTTAAAACTGGAGCATCAGCAAACTGAAAGAGACAGTGGCAGGCGAGAATCATTCCATTAGAGAACAACAACAAATCTTCAATGGTCGTCATGGAAACTGGAGACCTCTCATAGGTGTTTTGGAGTTCAGAACATGGGAAAACTATAAGGAAACCACATGTGATCACAAACACACACACAAATGCAGATACACGGCAAAAAAATAAATAAAGTTGCACAAGCCACAGGAACCAAACAAAGCAGTGGCATACTGGGTTATGCATGACTTCTAAAAATAAAGGTTCTTTGCAAAGAAAAAAAAAGTTCAGTTAAAGAATTCTCTTGTTATTGGCTGTACAGGGTTTTCTGAGATGACTAAGTTATGGATCTTTGGAGATGGAAAAAGCTGATGTTACATCAGCTATCAAATGCATGCACATGTAAGCTTATCTAATGGACTTCCACCGCAACTTCTGGATGCAGAGCAATATATAGAAATTTTGAGAAAATTAAGCACAAAATTAAACGCTGAGTAAGTATAATACAAAAGGTGAATATTGATCGATCCACCTTTATGTGATTTAAAACTTCTGGAACTCATTACAAAAATATTATGTTTCAATATAATACTACAATGGTATGTTTAATATACAGTAGTTAATAATATATAGAATAAAAGTACTATAATTGGTTGCGATTGACAGATAATAGAAATAAGACAGAAAGAGTTTACTACGACCACAGTTTTCTACGGGAGTCTACACGGAAGCTCGAGTAGCACTGAGATTTCTGCACAGGGGCTATGCAGGCTAGACTTCAAAAATCGGAAAAAAAATTTTTTTCTTTAATCTGTGTTAGGCGTTCTAGAACTTCGAGACTTTAGCCAAAGAACTAGACTCCTCTACAGCCCTGCCGCTTTGGCGCCATCTTACTATTTTACCTGTGGGAATAAGCGGAAGCAAAGCAATTTCGGTACCTGATTTCGCGCACATGAAGCTCTCAGCTTCCTGTAGCGATAAAAAAAAAAACTAGTCTTGCTTCTGTTCTGGTCATTTTATTTCCCTCTGCCTTCCTATTCCGTTAGCTGATGTTTAGCTGTGTCCGCCATTGTTGACATAAAAAATTGCGAATATTCACACGAGTAGTCCAAACTCATGAAAAACACTCATATATCATTCGCCCAGCTTCCAGCTTCCCATATATGGAGTGATTCCTATAAACACAACATTATTGACAGAAAGACAATCTGTCAATGGCTAACAAATAATCTAACAGCAGCCAATTTCATTGTACTCTAATGAAAATAAAAGTATTATTAATTAGTTTTGCAGAGAACAGTTATCTCATGTCAGTGCTTTCGTAGGACAGAAAATCTTAATATAAATGTAGTTCTTCTGACTGCTTTGCAATAGGAATCTCGCTGCTAGGCTCAAACATGGTGATAGAAAGGCCTCGTGAGCCCTTTATGAGATTCACACATGCCAGACGGAGCGTCTACAGGTCTGAGGCGTTCTACTTGGGCCAGGTCATATGAAGAGAGGCCTGGCTAGTGTCTGTTTACTGCAACAGAGCATATGTATAATCTTCAGTCTCCTATCTATCCTGGAATCCTTGGAATGCACTATGCATCTACAGGCATAGCACTATCAGGCCAGGGGTTAAAACTTGGTTTATTGATAAAACAGACTCTCTCTCTATCGCTTTCCTCCTCCACCATTCTTTTCTCTTTCTGCTTTCATCTAAGATATTCTCAAGAACGGACTTGGATTGTCCACTGGGACTTTTCCTATAGTGGCTCAAATGAGCTGTGGGCTGGTTCTCAATTTAAAGGGATAGTTGATCCCAAAAATGCAATCTGTCAATGGCTAACAAATAATCTAACAGCAGCCAATTTCATTGTACTCTAATGAAAATAAAAGTATTATTAATTAGTTTTGCAGAGAACAGTTATCTCATGTCAGTGCTTTCGTAGTGTGTAGTTCTAGGAACTAGCCAGCAGGGTGGTTCCTAGAGAACCAATTTTTCCCTCGAGGTGTTTTCCTGGTTGCATTCGCACCGGAAGCAAGAACTTTGAAGCAGTCGACAGCGGCATCTTTATTCGTGGCATTTACAAACATAAACAACCTGTGAATGGAGAACGCCATGATTGGAGCTGTTTTTGTTGTGTGTTTTGGGTTTCGTGATAATGGAGATGGAATGTAAATGCACAATTTACTCAACTGAAAGAGCAAAAAGTTGGGCTAAGAGATTAAATCTCCTATATGGTAACTTGCAGTGTTACATATCGAGGCTGAGAAAAGAACACAACACTGCAGTAGGTAAATGCCGTTATCAATGTTTTCCATGTTCATGGAGTAAGTATTTTTACATGGCTTTTTAAAAATGCCGGTTATCCGGTGTTTCGCATGCGTTTGGCCAATCAGCGTACACTTACATCACTGGTAGTTCCTATAGAACTGTTTTAGACCCTACTCTGAGGTAGGAGCTAATTTAGTTCCTCCAAACAGAGTTCCTAGAGCTAAAACCGTTCCTAGTTCCTGCGGTGCGAACACGCCAAAAAGCGGGTACTGCCGCCAACAGTTCTAGGAACTATAGGCCCTTTCGCACCGCTTTAGTTCCAGAACTAAATGTACGGTACTAAAGTACTGGGACGATTTTGCGCAAACTATTTCCCAGTACCATTTACAGGGTTGCATTTGCACCGACAGTGTGTACTAGGAAGTGACGCAAGCTGGTCGACAGCGACGTCATTTGTGCGAGGGGTTCAACAACAGAAACAAAGAACTACGTTAACAACAGGAGGATGGAGGACGCTGTGATCGGAGCTGTGTGTTTGTTGTGTCTCGCGGGTTTCACAATAATGGACATGGAATGTCGACGTATACGTAAAGCAATTGAAAGAACGGAAAGGAGGACTAAGAATCTCCAACGACAACTGGCAGTGCTACATTTGCTACAAGTGCCTGCACAGCGTCCGTCCATCTATCGCTGTTCGAAAGGCAGTCCGGTACTAAAATCGCTCCCAGTTCCGACGGTGCGAACACGCCGAAATGTGGGTAGTTCCACAATTAGTTCTGGTACTATGAAAAGGTTCCTGCGGTGCGAAAGGCCCTTATGAAAGGTTCCATCGGTGCGAAAGCCCCTATAATTTCTGTAGGGGTGTGCGGGGCACAAAGTATTAGTTAGTTAGTTGTAACACACATGGTTTGAATATTTCCACACATGCAAGCATAACAAAATTTACAGTATTTATTAGTTACCATATAAACATTAAATGGAATAAAAAGTGTGCCAAAATTCAAAAATCATTTGAAGATATCAATGAACATTTATTTTACCATAGTAAAATTAAAATTCTGGCTTAAGTAAATTTTTCATCTCTGTTTTTACTAATCATTTAAAATGAGACAAATCTGCTATTATTTTAATCTCCAATCTGTTATTTATCAGTTTAGATAGTTTTTTTAAAGGGGCCCTATTATGCTTTTTCACTTTTTCAACTTTAGTTATATCTGCAAAGTTACAAAGCTCAAAGTCCACTTCATAAGGAGATATTTTATTTAACAGAAATCACTTTTCAAAAACTACAACGAATGACTCGTTTGGTCTACAACGCATATTTTCCGGGATTTGTGATATCATAAATACCGACGAATGGGACGAGACCTGGTTGAGCTGCATTAGAGAAGGCAACGAGTGTTATCACTGTGTCGGAGACACGCTAGCTTTCCCAAAGCAGACGAACTTAGAGTGGTTACAAAATGTGGTTTAAATCGATTAGGAATCATTGGGTAAGATTTATTTACAACAGAACAGCACAACCCAGATGTTCGAATTTGTGCAAACATCACAAACATCAAAACAGACAGTTTTTTTAACCTAGAAGAGTACAAAGCTGGCTGTGCACAAAGGCTATTTCTAAAAAAATAATAATAATAAATTCCGACTTTGCTATGACAATCTGGCGCTTCTGAATCAGCGACTGTAAGTATGTTTTGTTATCAGTTTAAATATTTGCTATTGACTGTTCCAATGTGGAGTTTTGTGCAGCGCAGTAACGCGTCGTGTGTGTGTGTGTGTGTGTGGGGGGAACAGGGCCACATCACAGGAGAGTGAACTGTCTGTCAGATATCATAGTACGTCAGCTGTCTTAACCGCGGCTTGTGTACTGCATCATCACTGTGTCTGTCACGCGACTCTGTTGCCCTTTCGGGCTTGAACTGATGGTAAAACTAACGACATTATTAACTGTCTTGATATTTACTTTGAAAGCTGAAGCGATTATGGTAAGGGGCGTTACATTTCCGACGCGTGCTTGTGGTGTTCGGCCAATCACAATGCACTGGGTCAGCTGGCCAATCAGATCAGACTGCGCTTGTCAAAGGAAGGGACTTTGTTGAAAACGACGTGTTTGAGAGAGGCGGAGCAGAAGATATGTCGCTTTAGTTTCATCGCAACTTTAAGGCATTTTCTCTGATACATTATAGTTACACAGTTCATCCTATTTGCAAGTAATGGACAGTAGCCTTACATCTACTTACACTATCCTAAACAAACCCCCATGACAGCCATAGAGAAAAGTGTGGAGTGCTCAGAGATGAGGAGTTAGAACAGAAGAAAGAGTAAAACAGAGAGAATCTGAAAATAAATAAAACATGAACATGAACAGAGAGGGTACCTGTCCAGAATATAGATGTCTTTCCCCTGCCTTTTACCTGTCAGGAGGACTAAAAAGCTTATAAGCCCCCTCGTCCTCTGGGGTCTGGCCCTCCCTGATCCACTATCCTGTGATACAAACCATTCGCTCATCCATCCACATCACTCAGCCTATCTTCTACCTTTCCTATGACATCCCTTATTCTTCAATCATCCGAAAGGTCAGGTGTCTGACCAGTGAACAAAGTGGATGTTTGGAATGAAAGGAATAACAAGGTCATAGCGTGTACCAGGACCAAGAGGCTTTTAAATTACAATCTAATTCCATAAATGGAATTGAGCAGAATGCAGAACTGAACTGCAATGTGAATTTGAATGTAGGAGGTCAAATGAAAATGAGATAGATAGATAGATAGATAGATAGATAGATAGATAGATAGATAGATAGATAGATAAAATAGATAGATAAAATAGATAGATAGATAGATAGATAGATAGATAGATAGATAGATAGATAGATAGATAAAATAGATAGATAAAATAGATAGATAGATAGATAGATAGATAGATAGATAGATAGATAGATAGATAGATTTTGAAAATTTGAAAGTGTGGTACAATTTGACCCCATTTCTGTGCAGCTTGAAGGGTTGTGCACTGGTACTTGGATCTGTCACAATCAGCAAAGAGGACACACACACACACACAGTAGAACACAGCCAGAGGGTCGTAGCAGCACTCCAGCTCTCCTGGGGCTAATTACTATAAGCATGACTTCAGCCTCAGGGGAATATTTAGCTCAAAGAATGCTCTATATAAACACACAAAACTATCTATCGCTCTCACACACACATTTGCATGCAATATTCAAACTCTACAGTTCTTTCAAATCCACATACATGCACAACTCAGCAGCAGCCATCACAACAGCATCGCCCAAGCCGCTTAAGCTGTATGAAACAGCATCCATGTGGACTGTAATGAATGCAGCAGAGAATGAATCAACCCTATGCTCACCAGCTCAGCCCACAGGCCTCATCCCTTTATCCTGCGTGTAGCTGCTGTATTTTGTCTGGAAGTGTTAATATCCCTGACTGTGTAGCGCTAACCTCAGTAGTCCAGCTGTGAGGGGATCAATACCGTACCCCAGTTCTGCTCTAGGTTATGTAAACGCCTCTTGAACTTTAGAGTAAAAACACCAGGCTCCATCCCTGAGCTCCACTAAATGTTTTTCTTTTTTCTTAAAAGCCAACTATCTGACAAGGCGAGGCGGCATCCAAAAGTCTGGGTCGACTCTGCTGTGATCAGTTGGGAACATTGATTTTATGTCAAGCTAAGAGCCAAAGCTGCCAGGCACAGTTGGACTGGCTGCCTCCTTCAAGTTGAACTCTCCTAGCTGCCCGCTTGGCTGTTTGTTTAAAGAGGCTGATCGATAGAGACACCCCTTAGTATCACCGCAACACAAACTGTGCCAGATCAACCACATACCTCTTTCACAAGAGCTCCAAATCTCCTCACAGTAAGTTACAGGGTGATCTCATTAGTATTCACATACTGTAGATATATGTATGTAATGTTTACACATACATTTTTGTATGTTTGGATAGAGAAAATTTCAAGATCAGATAACTTTAAAAATGTCTAAAATACATATTGAAACAACTTTAATTTCACCAACAAATCCTGTCTTGAAGTATGACCAAGTGTTAAGAAGTCAAGTCCAATTGCACTTCTCAATACACATGGTTTCTAAGCAGCTCTACATAAAGTAATAATGTTATGTCTATAATGCCTTATTGCTTTAACACGTTTTAGGGCTTGGCAATATGATTATATATAATAATGATATAAGTATTTATCTACCTAGATTGTATTAATAGTGTTTCCAGCAGATAAAACGTCCACAGGATTTTATTTTATTTTCCTGTTGTTGAAATGTAATGTACATGTAATTTACATGTAAATGTCATGAATCCAATTCTTGGCCAAACGTCACTTCTTTGGTAAGGACCACCGCCATTTTTATTTTACTTTACAGAGTAAAAAAGAAAGAAAGAAAGAAAGAAAGTCAGGAACAATCCAACTGCAGAGCAAACAAATTTTGGAACTCTATAAAATATTGGAATATTGGAAGTCTATAAAATATTTGTATATATTTTGATGGGGCTAATAAAAAAAGTAATCTGCTCTTTTTATTTTTAGATAATTATATTACATTATATAATAATGTATTATATATTTTATGAAATATATTTTCATTTACTCTTTTTATGACTGAATACAGTATTTATAATTATAATGTAATCCATTCTAAAACCAAAAAAGCTTTGTAGTAAATAAATGTGATGACAATAATATATTTATTTTACATAATTTATAGTAAATTATTATCAAAGAAAGCATGCAATGAATTCAAAATGACATAAACCTACTAATTTAAAGATGTTTATACAAAGGATATATGCTTCAGATATTGTAAATACTGTATGGTTTTTGTATGTTTCAGTTTCTATGCAAAGGTTATGTCTAAAAAATGTTTAAAGTTTTATTACATTTAAAAATGTTTAATGTGACATGATGACAGCCTCACTATTATACAAAAAAAAAAATTACAAGTTAGTATAAATCCTTAAAGGGTACACTGGAAAAAAAAAAAACTCTTAAATTTACGGTAAAATACCGGCAGCTGTGGTTGCCAGAACTTTACCGTGAAAAATATGGTACCAACATTTTAGGTTTTACAGAACTGTTTAAATTTACAGTGAAAAAACGTATTTCATTAACTGATACAATGTTAATATGCAAACCTTTGAGTTAACTCATTTTATTTGCAGAAAACAACCGCACTTAAATTGGCCAATTGGCATTTGTTTATAAACTAATATTTATAATTTTTAAGTAATGTGAGCATATTAGTATTGAGAATTATTTTGCTTAAGTCCATGAAGAAAAACCTAATGAGTTATGCAGTCATTAAAAGCATCAACTCAACTCAAATCTCTTGCAGATAACAGCAACACACACTTATGTGTAATTGAAATTATCAAATAGATTCACACTGCATTGGTAACTACACAGTTACTGCCTTTAAATAAAGCAACAAGCAGCATAACATCAATGCTTCTCTGCCCGCCCTTGATTTTAACACAGGCTCTACTCTCCAGCACAATGGTAACCCACAAAACACAACAGGAAGTTGACTGTTATGTTTTACAGTATTTTGCTGGGGTTCTTGATTTTACGGTGAAATACCGGCAGCTGTGATTGCCAGTAATCTACTGTTTTTTACAGTTTGCATGTGTAAATTAAATTACCAGTTAAAAATACATTTCACAGTGTTTTTTTCATCTCACACATTTAACCCCTTTAATCCCACAGCAAAATCCTCCGTTTTAAAGAGCACTTATATGTGTCCACTCTACAGAGTGTTGCAGATACACTGAAGAAGTGATGAAGTTAATGAGATAATTAAATGACTAATTAAATGAGGTTTGAGCATTAGTGATGAACACCTGTTAACAAGCAGAATCACTGAAGGAAAGAGAAACACAACTTACAGCCAAAGCCAAAGATGAAATCAACTGAAAATAAAACACATTAAATTGATCAAGATCTCAGCAGAGGAAGATTAAACAACTCCACTAACAGCATCACCAGCTTCACTTATTACTAACCAGTGTGACTTTATTTCTGTCATGTGTGTACAAAAGCCCTTATTGAGATTTTAGGTGTTGTACTTTCATTTGAAGTCACCATAATGTCGATCGGTGCTTGCTTTAGTTGGGCTCTTGAACCTTGACTTTTTAAAAATAGTTTTTTTTTTTTTTTACTTTAATTAGCTGTGTTTTTTTAACACAGTTTTTACAACAAGAAAATCTATGATCAGATGAAACTTGTGTTCGTGATGTCAAAACCATCATGAACTAGTGTGATACACTGATCCCACCTAATGTTTAATCTCTTATTAAGCGCGTGACATATTACTAATACTCTTAAATCGCATCACTGATACTACCACAATCAATCAAGCATTGTGAAACATTTCTAAGCACAAACAAAAGCTTTGAACTAAGGAAGAACTTAAAACACAAACAGACATCAACAGTCAGCCTATGAATCTCTACATTGGTGACAATCAAAAAAGATGTAATGCTGCAATGCATGCTGGGAGTTTTGTACTGGCACCCAGCATGCATTGTGGCATGATTTTTTTTTTTTATTAATAGTCACCATTGTTGAGATTCATGTGCTGATTCTTGATCTCTGTGCGTGTCTAAACAGTGCTGTAGCTCTAAAGGTTTTATAATTCAAATGTAATTAAATTATTTCGCAATAGTTTATCAACTTATTAACATGAAGGGTCATATTAGTAATAACCGATTAATTGACCCACATAGTTAGACACTAACTGAGAATAGAGAATCAGGTCACGACGATTACATCATCTTAAATAGTTATCAAAACCACTTCATTACAATTTATCTTGGCTTTTCTTGTCATAACAAATGTGCTTTACAAACACAGTTACATCAGCAGAGAAAAACTAACATTAAAGTGTCATTGGTCAAGAGCCCAACTAAAGCAACCACTGATCGCCAAAATGGTGAGGTCAAACAAACATTTTCAATACAATATAAACCTCTGTTGATTCTCAAAGAATTTTTGTAGAGATATGACAGAAATAAAGTCAAACTGGTTAGTAATGAGTGAAGCTGGCAATGCTGTTTGTGAAGTTGTTTAATGCTCCTCTGCTGTTTTATTTCGGTTAATTTCATCTAAGGCTGTGACTGGAAGTCAGTTGTAGTTTTGTTTCTTGTTCTTTCCTTCAGTGATTCTGCTTGTTAACAGCAGCTGTTCATCAGTGTCTGAATTCACTCATTTGTTTTCAATCACTCTGTCTAGTGGACTATAAAGTGAACTAATGTAGGAACTAGTAAATGAGGGTGTAGGGTGTGATTTCAGACACAGTCTCTGTGTGTCGAATCTGAGGCTACTTTCTCGAAAACAAAGGTTAGATCTATTACAGTTATTCACCGAATATTGTAAGGAAACTTACTGTTCATCATTTAACAGGTTTTTACTGTGGCATTTTTACAGTCTTTTACCGTTAAAATCACGATCATTTTTTTACTGTGTACACATCACAACTTTTTACAGAGTATGTAGGAATACGTTTGAATACTAGAGACATTTTCTATCTGCGTAAAAGCATGGAGAAAGACAGCAGCACACACAATGCGATTTAATATATAACTGAGATACGTTCTTCTCTACAACCCCCTCCACACTTGAAAAATATTTGGAGCAGCTGTTTCCTTCAGACCTTTGATTCAACTTGCTTCTGCAGCTGTCAGGGTTCAAGGGATGATATTTACCCTTATAGTAGCACAGGCACTTCATTGTTTCATCACATGTTCTTCTGCAATGCAAAAGAAACCCGATCGAGTGAAATGAATTGAAAAGTCCAGGTGCTTCAATAAGACAGCATCAAGCAGTAACACACAGCACATTTAGGCCACACTTTTCTTCCTGAAGAAGTCATAAACAGAGGAAGGTCCCCTCCTGCTAAAGTGAAGCACATATTGAGAGACTGTGTTCCCAGCCGTCCAATGGGTCGCTCTGTTTATTAATCCTGTGTTAGAATGCCACTTTCAAACAGCACAGAGCTCCCAGAGGTGCCCTGGCCTTGCTTTTTTTCTGACATGTGATAAACACAAGATGGCCGTCCCCACCCCAGTTGGTTTACATAAGACTGTTAAAACATCCCTCCGTCTCTTGCCCTCTACACCGGCAGCACGTACCCTTCCCAGCACAACTCCACCAGCCAGAAACAGCCTGCCCGCTCATTTGCCAGCAGACCGTACGCATTGCGTATTTGTGCTGCATAAATCATCCTTTCATCGCAGTTTCTCCTGGCGGCCATGTTTTTTTCCAGGTTTGTGGAGGTAGCATACCTCTGCCCTGTACTGTAGCAGCTCTGTAAACCATTGATGGATCCAGTCCAGCTGGCTGGGTGAGCAGCCCTCTCCTAGTCCTCTCCAGGCAGACTGACGGGCCCTAGCCTTCCCCTACCACCTCCGCTGACCAAAAACAGCCTATTTTTTATTCATCTCCTTGTTCACTCAGAGTCAGTGAAATTAAAACCTCTATGGAAGAGGAAATCAGGACATGTAGCAAATGAAAGTAGCAACACATGGCTTATGATGAAGACCACCCTTGTGAAAAAAGAAGTGCGCTTAAGTGTATTGAATGTGCACTTGTAGTGTACTTTTTTAATTCTTAAAAGTGTTTTTTAAAACTCCCTTTGCAGATAATATAACATAAATGAAATAAAAGTCTACTGAAGTACTTACGTTGGAAGTATACATTTGACTCATTTGTGTTGACTAACCTAAAGCAAATTATAATTTTAATTGTAGTGGGTTATTTGACGTTTATTTGAAATGTATTTAACTATAAATACATAAAATTAAGTATATTTTAGTTTACCATAAATTATTGGCAGTGCATTTGCAGTACACAATAGAAGCAATTATGAAAAGTTCTACTTGTATTAAAAAATATATTTTTTTGCATTTAATAAGAATTTAAATTTTTTAAATGTTTCACTTAATTGTTAGTAATATGTAAAAAGCATAAACTTACGTTGGAAGTATACATTTGACTCATTTGTGTTGACTAACCTAAAGCAAATTATAATTTTAATTGTAGTGGGTTATTTGACGTTTATTTGAAATGTATTTAACTATAAATACATAAAATTAAGTATATTTTAGTTTACCATAAATTATTGGCAGTGCATTTGCAGTACACAATAGAAGCAATTATGAAAAGTTCTACTTGTATTAAAAAATATATTTTTTTGCATTTAATAAGAATTTAAATTTTTTAAATGTTTCACTTAATTGTTAGTAATATGTAAAAAGCATAAAAAAAATATCCAAAATCATTACATATCCAAAAGCATATACACAATACAGTATATATTTTTTTATTTTTTAACATATAATTTCTGTAAAAAGTACTATATTTAAGCATCAGCATAAATATGTTAGTCATTTTTTGTGTACACTACCATTCACATGCTGAAAATTTAGCTTTGATCGCAGGAATAAATTACATTTTAAAATATATTTAAATATAAAGCAGTTATTTTAAATAGTGAAAAATATTTCACAATATTACTGCTTTTGCTGTATTTTGGATCAAATAAATGCAGGCTTGGTGAGCAGAAGAGACTTCTTTAAAAAACTTTAAAAACCTTACTGTTCAAATACTTCTGACTGGTAGTGTATTTAACTATTATTCGTTAGAAAATTTGTACCCAGAAGTTTTTCCCTTTAAAAAAAAAAACTCTCCACCCAGCTAAAATAGCTAAACACCAACTTAACCACACAAGACCAGGTTAAGCCAGCTAAAACTAGCAAAACTTGTTAGGCTGATTTAGGTAAGTTTTTTTGGCATATAATTTTGACAAAACTTTCCCCAAAAAGCTTCTAATTTGAAAAAAAAAATTATAATAATAATTTCATTATTTGCATCTTTATTTTTTATTTATGAAAACAAAATGCTACACTGAAAAAAATGCTACTAAATTTTTTTAAGGTAAGTGGTCACAAACAATTTATTTTAGCTACATTTAATTTAAAAAATATGTTGGAAGTTAGTCAAATAAATTTGTTTATTTAAATGTAGCTAAAATAAATTGTTTGTGACCACTTACCTTAAAAAAATTTAGCAAATTCAATGAATATTTTTTTTCAGTGTAATAAATAAACAAAATTACATTTAAAAAATATAAAAAAGCTTTCTTTTAAGGGTTGGTGTTTGGGTTAGTCTATAGTTTAATTATCATTAGCTTCACATAATAACACGTCTATAGCAGTCTATGGTATGTCCTCATTCAGATAGCTAAGCAACGTTTGTGTGTTTTCAGCCTGCAAACCGCTCCTTTCTATCTAGCCTTTGATGAGCCTATGATTCTCTAAATTGTTTCCCCTAAAATGTATATTGCCAGACGACTGTGTTTAGATTAACGGTATAGTGTGTTTATACGCCGAGTACATCTTCCACTGTAGAAAAAAGGGAAATCTTGCTCTGAATCAAGGGATTATAGAACAGACGCCTGCACTCTGACAGCTGGCCACTTTGAGTTTTACAAATGACAGACAAACTCCATCAGTGGAAACTTGCAGAAGTATGTCGACCAGAACTGGGGGGGGGGGGGGGGGGACTTTGCATGGGGTCAGAAGGAACACACTAAGAAAAAGCAGAAGGAAAGAGTGAAAGATAAGACGAAACTAACTTGTCAACTCACAAAACATACATAAACATGTCAAAAAGGGAGTTTACGAGTAAATTGTGTTTATACCACTAAACTGTGTGGCAATAAAACATCTTAAGCATCACATTCTGGTGCAGTTAGGGTGTGGATATCTGTCATGAAGTCCTGTGGAGAAAGCCTGGAGCTCTGTTTCCGTAACACAGTGTGATGTTCAGTAAGCTGGATGATCAGAGGGCTAAACCAAAGCTTTCCTCCCTTTTCCTGTCCCTTGTGACAGCAGTACACGGAAAGCTGGAGAGGGACTGAGCTCTTGGCACAAAGATTAAATGAGAAAGATTTAACTGCTAATTAATTGCAGGTCCAGCTCTCACACACACACACACACACACACACACACACACACACAAACACCTTAAAAATTCGATCACATGCAACTACACAAGCTTTTTTCTCTCAAACACACAAATCTCACACACAGAAACAGACATTCAAAAGCTCTTAGTGTAAATGTGACACATTTTAAAAGGAATTACAAATATTCTAAGCTGGTTTTCCTCATATTATGTCCCAGTTATGCCTTATATTTCTGACAACAGAGAGAATGGACATGGTGCTGTTTATTGATTCCTTTCAGCATTTGATCGCATAAAGAGACCTTTTTCCTGTCCAGTTCTTGACCATCCCAGGTTGAAAAAAGTACACTTCCATAATGTACTTAAAGTGCTCTATTTTAGCGCACTAATTTTGTACTTAATATACTAAAAATGATTCTTTAGTACTTCTTAAGATAAACTTAGGATCAACTAAGTGTACTTAACTGCTATCTTGGGACAAAAACATACACTAGTACACTCAAGTGTACTACAAGTGGTGACTAAATAAATGTTTTAATACAGAGATAGTACGTTATGAGGGCATTTTGGTTCATATTCACGGTGTCCCAAAATAGCACAGTTGAGTACACTTAGTTGATCTTAAGAAGTACTAAAACATAATTTTTACTATATTAAGTACAAAATTAGTGCGCGAAAAAATAGAGCACTTAAATAAAATTTTAACCTGGGATTACATTCAATTTGCATAGTATATTCTTTTAAAGTACATTATTTCCATATTAAGTACATTTTAAAAGTATGCTAAAGTGTACTTTTTTTTCACAAGGGTAATTCCACAGCAGGGACACAATAAAACATTTCCTATAAGACTCAACTTGTATACTGAGAAATAACTGGATAAACTGGAAAAATCTAGAACTAAATCTACTAACAGAGGCATTGTTTGAAATAAATTGGGGGTAATCTGCATAAATATGTTTGCGTAGATATTTAACTGTAATTTGTAAAAAACGGTCCCAGAAGTTGTGCCCATTTTGCACCGTGGACGTCATGTTTCTCTGGAGAGGCCGCATTAACCCCTTCCACATTTCACTGGGCCCCATTAGCCGAAATGAATAAGCCTCCTGTCATTTATGATTCAGAGCCTGCAGCCTGTCCCCAGGCAATGCTCAAGAGTCCAGCGTAACCTGCATTTCCTGTGGCTCTCACTCTCTTTCTGCCTGTCTCTGCCTCGCTTTCTCTCTCTTGTGACTATCTTCATTCATTCCTGCGGCAGACACCATCCCTTCATCTGCTGCCTGCACCTCTCCCAGTGCATGAGAACCACTGTCATAGGCAGACTTGCCTGGGGCTTTTTAAATATGTATGTGAATCATGATACTCTCTCTTGCCATTAGCTATGGAAATATAACGCAAACAAAGGACATTTATATGGAGCTGAATGCTGATGAATGCTGTGGCATCCTGCAGGTCCAGACCGACATAATCAGGGTATAAAATAGGGTTGTATTTCCTCTCTAATACAAGCACGCTATTCATTTAGACAAGAGCTAACATTTCTTCAAACATGGAAGTCTTGAGTAGTGGGTTAATATACAGGCACCACCCAGTGCAGATATATGACTATACTCCATCTGTGTATATGACTCTGTAAGCAGGAAAATCTCCACTGAAGACTTCCAGAGAGCCTTACCAACTGACACGGTAGCTAAATGACCACAGTGATATACACTTGGCCCAGGACGATGCGGCTCAAAGCCCTCACTGACCATCCTTAAGTGTTTTATTTGCCTTGCATGTGTATGCAGTGTTGAGTTATGTGCCACAGTCCTCAGTAAGTTAACGTTGGTGCCAGACTACGGGAAACCGAGGGCTTGACCAAATCAAAACAGACTCACCCGCAAATTTACGGACCTGCTACTGAAAGAGCTGAATGGCCGGGAAAGGATTTTCTGCTTGTGCCATTCAATTGTGCTTTTTCTTTTATTTCTCTTGGTTTGGGTCTTTTGATGTAATTAATATTATTTGAGGAAAAAGGGAGGAATACGAAAGACTAAAACTATGGCATAGGTCCAGAAAAGTGATATTATTTAGTACTAATATTTAGAAAAAAGTGCATGAAGAATGTGTACGATAAAAACATCTCTGGGACAGCAAATCCAGCATGGTGTAATGAGATTTCCTCGTGTACAGAACGTCCTAAATCATGAGGCTTTGATGGGATGAGCATCAATAGGTCCATGGAACAAACTGTAAAAGAAACTGCACATAATCTGGAAAACATGTTCTCCAAAATATAAGTGATTAAAACATAGCACCAATGGGAGGAAAAGTTCTTGGAAAACTAACAATGCATTTCCAGAATTTCCTGGAAACTTGCAGTTAGTTCCCAGCAGGGTCATGTCAGAGACGTTTCACTTTTAATCATGTAGTTTGTAGTTTGTGTCTCAAGGGTCGGGTGAATATTGGTGGGTGTGTCTGTCTGAGCGACTCCTTTGGGAAATCAGCCTCTCTGAAACCATCACTGATTATTAGTAAAAACATATCATTTAGTTTGCTTCACTGACCTAGTTGAAAGAAACAACATAATTATTTAGTAAGACGTGATTTCGCAAGGTTTTTGCTTCAAATGTCAAGTCATCATTATTTTTATAGTGCTTCATACAATAGAGATTGTTTCAAAGTAGTAAAAGTAGTACTAAACTGAAAAGTAACAGAATAAAAGATGCAAACTTCAAAACTGATGCAAATCCAAATTCTGCTGTAAAGCCGCTGTAGCAAGACAGTGAATAATCCTTATTCAGCTCAAGTCAGTTCAGTATTGGTTCAATTCCGTTCAATAACTGTGACGTTCATTATGAAACAAATGTGAGTTCAGTTTATCATAATATATTTGTATGTTTAGATATAGGTATGTTTATAAAGCATTTGTGGTTAAGAAGTATATAAATTTGTATTTTTGTTAGAAAATGTCTGATCGTTTCGCTATATAAGACCCTTATTCCTCAGCTGGGATCGTGTAGAGCCCTTTGAAGCTGCACAGAAACTGCAATTTGGACCTTCGACCCATTGGCTCCCATTGAAGTCCACTATATGGAGAAAAATCCTGGAATGTTTTCCTCAAAAAACTTAATTTCTTTTCAACTAAAGGAAGACATGAACCTCTTGGATGACATGGGGGTGAGTAAATTATCAGGATTTTTTTAAATTCTGGAAGTAAACTAATCCTTTAACACACTAAAACAAAAAACACAAGCTTTATTATATACACTGTATTGTTATGCTCACCTCAGACGTCACTCGTCAAAATGTGGAGACATGCAGAGCTCTAACTGGGCCTATAAAACACAGAAAGAACAATAAATATTGACACGCAAAAAGCAGTGGATTGATTTTTTTGTCAGGATGATTAAAGGTCAAATTCAATTAGCCCCCAAAATAAGTATGATCCACAGGTTAATAAAGACACTACTCAAAGCACAGGCAAATAGAATTGGAAAGTTTAGAGTTTCAATAAAGTTCACATCATGTCAAAGTATTTTCAGCAAAATACAACAGATGATGTAGTTTATTCCACCGCATGCCACCCATATTCCCTTCATTACCACCCTCTACTTTCTCTCTTCAATAGATGAAGTGTAAAATGAGGAGCTGAGCAGTGCAAGAGCTAATAAGGTCCAGTGGGAAACCACAAACATTAATGAAGCCTACTAAAAACTCATATGAACTTCTCCAACTGGTCTAATCATCTCTACTAAATCATTTCTTTTTGACATCTCTCAATCCACCCATACCAACATATCATACCATCTCTTAGAATATTTTCCTATTGCTAATATAGACTGTTTCACATAGTCTGCCTTAATGTTGTTCCTACTTTTATTGGTCCTACTAAGGTACGTTAAAAAACCAAAAGTATGTACATAATAAAACACTCTTGCAGAGTAGCATTACATTTTCAACCGTAATCTGTTCTCAAATTCAAACAGGAACAAGAATCGTGAATTATAAAATCATGCTGTATTTTATCACTTAAACAACATCAGAACAACTTACTGGATGAATTTTTCAACCCTAGCAACTATAATCTAATAAACCAGAGAAGTATACTCTTAAGAAACTGTCAGTCAAAGCTTTAAGTTGCATGTCTCTCGAAAGATGAAGTGAGTGTATATGCTCAGCGATCAAACATGGGCTGCTGTAGAGCTACGGTGAGCACCAGAATAAGCGTGCCATAGCGCTCATTTCTGAGGCAGCAGCTTTGGGCTCTGTGTGATTGATGTTGAGGTCCACAGAGCAGATCATCTCCCTCAACCCTCACATTTACATACCGAGTAACCAGACATACAGCTATAAAGCTCAGATCTATTTTTAAAACACACTCCAGCAGAGAGAAGAAGATTTTTTATTTATGATTAAGAATAAGTTATTTAATAAGCCAATCGCTCTGGCTATCGCTGGTCTCTGACAGTTAGTAATTCATTGGTTTATAATTGTAACAAGTTGTGAATATTCCCCATTTTTGGCACCACTGAAACTGTGTTTGGTTTATCAATTATTTATTTTCCTCTTTAAATCTGGACCTTAATAAATTTCAGAGAATTTTCCAGACAGATTGCATGTAGTTTTTTTTCCCTTAATCTCATCCTTAAATGGACACACTCTTCATGTGCATTTAATTCTCTGCATTCTTTGCCCTTAAGTAGCCCAAATTGTTTAGCTGATGCTCCGCACCTGCAATGCGTGAGAATAATTCAAATGAAAATTATCTAAATATTTACCTGCTTTCTAGCAGGGCTGAAAAGTAGGTGTGAGGCCTGTCATTAGGTGTGCGCACTTTTCAGTAGATTAACATTAAAATAGTAAATGTTACCTTTTCAAAACATCTTTAAAATAATACTGCAACAAAAATATGCAGATATTAAGAAAATAGATTTGGAAAATGTTATGTACTCACCGGATTGTTTTTTTTTGTTTAGATTTTCCCACATGGATTTGCCACTTATTTAGTTATGTGACTGCCAAACTTTGAAATATAAATTAATATACACATATTTTAATGTTTAATGGCGACAATATTCATTATCACCATTTGAAAGTTTTTTTTTTTTTGAACACAAGCTGTATTTGAATCGAGAAACCCCAGTATTAGTCACGTGCATGCCCAGTGAATTACTACACTTTCAGAAACCAGCCTATGGATTTTTTTTCTCCGCACTATACAGAAGGAAAGTTTCTGATAGCTGAAACCCTCCGCAATTACATCCAATGACCAATCAAAAGCAAGACGCAAAGGAAAACAAACCCTGTGATTGGTCTAAACCCCTACTGGTTTCAAGGCGCCCCGCATAGAGGGGCAGTGAATCTGAATGAGGGGTGTGTAGAAACCGACGGCACATTATTGTATGTGCGCCTCACTTGCGCTCAAACCTTCAGTCAGTGAGAAGCGCGTCTGCCGAGCGCTCACGAAAGCGACACAAAGCGAGGAAAGCGCACTCTGCTCAAGATATCCGACTCAAGTTTTCCAGCAGCGACACGACTCTCTGAAATGCAGCTCTAAAGTCATTGGATACACAGACTTGATTTGGAGAGCCAGGCGGAAAACTTTAAATAACAGTCGGAAGATTCTCTAACAAACCTCGAAGAAGGGAAAAAAACGATGCGCTCGTGGATTTAGTTTGGATGTATTTTCGGACTTGGTGACTTCTTGTCAGGGTTTTCTTCCCAGATCCACTCATTTGCCTAACATGCTTGCTTTTAGACCACGAGTGTCGTGACAGGAGCTCAAGCGAGGAGTTTTTGATCGTTTAAACGCAAACGAACTGGTCACACAAACTTTTTCTCGGAGCAGCCTCAGCCTCGTTTCTTTCGCACCGAATCACCCAAATAACAGCTCTCCTCAAAATGCAACACTGTTGCGGGATTACTCGATACTTTCTTCTGTTCCTCGCCCTGGCCCTGCAGTCGTCCAGCGGCCAGTATCACGGAGAAAAGGGCATCTCCATTCCCGAGCACGGTTTCTGCCAGCCCATATCGATACCTCTCTGCACGGACATCGCCTACAATCAGACCATCATGCCCAACCTTTTGGGTCACACCAATCAGGAGGACGCCGGGCTGGAGGTGCACCAGTTCTACCCCCTAGTGAAAGTGCAGTGCTCCATGGACCTCAAGTTCTTCCTCTGCTCCATGTACGCGCCGGTTTGCACGGTGCTGGAGCAAGCCATCCCGCCGTGTCGCACCCTGTGCGAGCGCGCGAGACAAGGCTGCGAGGCCCTCATGAACAAGTTCGGCTTCCAGTGGCCCGAGCGCCTGCGCTGCGAGAACTTCCCGGTGCACGGCGCGGGGGAGATCTGCGTGGGTCAGAACACCTCGGACGCGGGAAGCCCGACCTCAAACCCGACGCCCTACGTCCCAGAACTGATCACATTACAGCCGAACGTGGTCAGACCCAGCCAGCAGTTCACATGTCCGCTGCAGCTCAAAGTGCCCACTTATCTCAAGTACCACTTCATGGGCGAAAAAGACTGCGGGGCGCCGTGTGAGCCCACTAGACCCAGCGGGCTGATGTATTTTAGAGAGGAAGAGGTCAAATTTGGCCGGCTCTGGGTTGGAATTTGGTCTATTTTGTGCTGCGTTAGTACACTGTTCACCGTTCTCACGTACTTAGTGGACATGAGGCGGTTTCGTTACCCGGAGAGGCCCATCATCTTCCTCTCTGGGTGTTACTTCATGGTGGCTGTTGCGTACGCAGCTGGCTTTTTCCTTGAAGACAAAGTCGTTTGCATTGACAAGTTCAACGATGATGGTTATAAGACCGTCGCGCAGGGCACGAAAAAAGAGGGCTGCACCATCCTCTTCATGATCCTCTATTTCTTCGGCATGGCAAGTTCAATCTGGTGGGTCATTCTGTCCCTCACGTGGTTCCTCTCTGCGGGAATGAAGTGGGGTCATGAAGCCATTGAGGCCAACTCTCAGTATTTCCACCTGGCCGCTTGGGCTGTCCCAGCGGTTAAGACCATCACCATCCTCGCCATGGGCCAAGTGGATGGTGACATTCTCACCGGGGTGTGCTACGTTGGCATCTACAACGTGGACTCTCTGCGTGGCTTCGTCTTGGCGCCCCTCTTCGTCTACCTCTTCATCGGCACCTCGTTCCTCCTGGCCGGCTTCGTGTCGCTTTTCCGCATCAGAACCATCATGAAGCACGACGGCACCAAGACGGAGAAGCTGGAGAAGCTGATGGTGCGCATCGGCGTGTTCAGCGTGCTCTACACGGTTCCCGCTACCATCGTGATCGCGTGCTACTTCTACGAGCAGGCTTTCCGCGAGCAGTGGGAGAAGACCTGGCACATGCAAACGTGTAAGCGGTTCGCCGTCCCTTGCCCAGTCAACAACTTCGCCCCCATGTCTCCAGACTTCACCGTATTCATGATAAAGTATCTGATGACCATGATCGTGGGAATCACCTCTGGATTTTGGATATGGTCTGGGAAAACGCTGCAGTCTTGGCGCAGGTTTTATAAAAGGCTCAGCAATAGCAACCAAGGCGAGACGACGGTATGAATAAAGAGCGAGTCGAGCTGATAGTTTCGGTCAAGCTTTGATCATGCAACTTTTCTCTGCGCTAAATGTCTCGAGCGGAGAACTGTTACGCGACTTGTTGAGTGAGTTTTGTGGACACTACTAGACGTTTCCACAGTGGAGACGGACCATCATGGACAGTGTTATCAGCCTGAGTCTGTTTAACCATCGGGTTTTCTCATATATTTGTATGTGAAAAAGACTATGTTTCTGTGCAACACGATATCATTTGCAGATGTGATCTCTGTAGACAGTACTGAATGATTTGCGCAACGCTCACGGTTCTGTACCTGACGATATTGGACGTAATTTGCCTTATACACACGTACCATCCCTTGTTTTAACTGGGGACTTGTATGACTTTCGCAGCCCTCCGTCGACAATCACGCATACATTGGCACACATGGACCGTCAAGTACGCATTAGGATTGGGATACTTATATGCATGTGTACAGCTGTGAATTTATGCAAGTTCCCTTTAAACGATGTAACGTGTAAATAATCACCTTTTCTGAAAGAATATATGTATTTATGAAAATAATCTTGCTGGTTTTTACTTGATTTTTTAAATTTGGTAAGAGACCTTTGTATCTGTACAGTTTCGCTGAATAAAATGATTAGATTTTTAACCGACTCATTTTACTTTACAGATGGCATTACACAGTTCTTGTTTGCAACCGATTATTTTTTAATATCTTGAAAACAAAGACATAAAGATGTGTAGGCCTACACCACACGCTGATCTGTTAAACATTTCGTTTTTTTTAAGAAAACCATATCAGAACGTGCTCAATGACTTAACTGAAATAGTCAAAATTATTTGTAATGTTATTATAAACAAGACAAAGTCAGCCTCAGAAAATGAGACCAAATACAATTGTGCGTTCAGGTGTGTGCTGTGGTGATATTTATTGTATTTATAGTGTTTATTAGGGAAACTCCTGCAGGTATGCTGAGATGAAGCGTAAGGCCGGGGCTTTGGCGCCACCTACAGGTGACTGTTATGTTGAGAACACTAGATTACAAGCGGAGTTGACTTGAATGAACTGTAAAACCAAGTTTCAAGATTGAAAGATACGTTTAATTTTATTTTTAAGCAGATGTTTAGTTCATAATCACATGTTGTAGGCTACATAATTTATCTCCTGTACAACTGGAGAGCTTTCATATATTTAAAAGCATTGCTTTGTAACAACCTTAAAAGTACATTATAAATGTGCATGCTGCAAAGCAATCAACAAAATATTATATTGCATTACATTATTATATTATATTGTGAACAGAATGCATATTTTATTTCATGAATCATATTCTGTAACAATAATTATGTCGCAAACTTGAATGTCTACAGAACAAACTGTGAATAAGATGTATAATAAAGAACAACAGCAGATCAGTACAGACGATGATATAAAATGCATGGCATATTGCATTATGCCAAAAGTGACTGAAATAAAGTGTAAACGGGATACTCATTAC
Source organism: Sinocyclocheilus grahami (assembly GCF_001515645.1). Classification (NCBI taxonomy): domain Eukaryota; kingdom Metazoa; phylum Chordata; class Actinopteri; order Cypriniformes; family Cyprinidae; genus Sinocyclocheilus; species Sinocyclocheilus grahami. Next base: position 488,214 of record NW_015505399.1, on the reverse strand, counting down.
TGAGGTAGTATCCTTAAGTTATTTTCATTTTTACAGAAATTGTTATTGCATTAATACTAATAATACTCACTATCATAATACATTTTGAGAGCAGAAAATAAACCATTTTCATTTAATATAATCATGAATTTTTAATTATTTCAATTTGGGCAAAAAATGACTTAAAGGGATAGTTCACCCAAAAATGAAAATTCTGTCATTAATTACTCACCCTCATGTCGTTCGTCCAAACTTGTAAGACCTTCGTTCATCTTCGGAACACAAATTAAGATATTTTTGATGAAATGTGAGAGCTCTCAGACTCTGCATAGACAGCAACGCAGCTGTAATGTTCCCAGGTCCAGAAATGTAGTAAGGACCTCGGTAAAACAGTCCATGTGATATCAGTGGCTCAACTTCAGTTTTGCAAAGCTACGAGAATACTTTTTGAGCACAAAGAAAACAACAATAACAATTTTTTCAACAATTCTTCTCCCCCGAGTTACGTCTTCCGCCGTTTTAGAGAGTATCCCAATGCATACGCATGCTTTCCCCTAAGTGTAAACAACGCTGATTACGCAGATTACGTACATGCACGCGCTTTCTTTGAAGATGAACGAAGGTCTTACGAGTTTGGAACGACATGATGCTGAGTAATTAATGACAGAATTTTCATTTTTGGGTGAACTAACCCTTTAAGGATCACATTGGATGGCGTTTTTTTTTTAAATCATCATTACAATACTCTACACAGGCTAGGTTGAGAAAAAGCAAGAGCTAAGCTCAGGGGGTGTAGGCAGGTTACCGTTAAGTATCCTAACATTTTGTCCTCATCAGCCTATTAAGCCCTGCAGGTGGCCAGACTAGGGTTCTGTTCAACGTCAAAAAGTATGATCTCACAGAGCAATAAACTGATTCACCAGGTAACACAATGCACATGGAGATGTGGTTGAAGAGGCTAGTGTTGTGGTTCAGGCTGAATAAGTCTTCCCTCTACAGTAAACTGTGAAGCTCAGTTTAAACTTCCAACCTCTTGGAGACTGGAGTATAGTAAAGCACAGGAGCTGGTCAAAAGAAACCTACAAATGTACTGTTTTACTAAAACATATTCATTAGCCAGACATAATAACACCTGCTGTCAAACATCACTCCATGTATCTTTCTTTGTATTTTTTTTTCTTGTGGCTAAACTGTCACGGTATCCTCTCACATTATTTAAGGACATCCTGCAGGTCTTTAGTTGTAAGCTTGAACAATTTCTCCTGCCTATTTGATTGATGGAGGGGGTTTTATGTGAAGGAAGGAAAAGTCTATTTCTTGTGGCACAATCAATAACACTAATTAGGGATGTGCTATCCTGGGCATATGACAGGACGTGTCCTGCAGGAGACCCAGTTCTGGTTATTCACAAAAGCTGTGAGCTGTCATCTTCCTTTTGTTTGTATATTAGGACGGGTTTAGCTAAGTTGCTGGCCTGACCAGGAGGGGGTAACTGCTTGGTTGCAACCAAGGCAACAAGAAATCAGTTCTGAGCTGTGGAGAGCCTGGCAACTGCAAAGCTCAGTAAACACAGACATTCGTAACATGGGCCGAAATGATTCAGTAGTATGTAAAAGCAGCGGGCGGGGATGCTGAATGAACACACGAATGCATTCTGAATTAAAGAGAAATGGTCGCTGAGGAGAGGGGAGCTCGGCCACAAACTGAAGTACGAGAACAAAAGCAGAAAAAAAATTGCTGACTGAATTGCACACAGTCAATGGAAAAATGATCTCTTCTTAACTAGGACTACTTCAACTGGAAATCCCAGCCTCCACTGCTGCGTCTTACCAGCAGCAACCGTTTTTTTGGAGGCCAGGAGCCAGTTCCTCCTAAGACCTACAGTACGAGGAGAGGGCCTCTTATTCTGTATTCAGAGGATCTCGCACTGGCATACCAGACTGGCCAGGTTAACAGGAAGAGAAAGCCTCCAACCGGCCCAAAACAGGAAGTTGAGAAGCAGCTGCACACACTGCAAGGCCTGACTGGAGCTATTTTTGGCTTTTGGAAAAAAGAAGGTAAATCTGAGAAGTAGAAGAATAAATAAAGGTTCTATACTAATTCTACACTATTACCCTTGCAAAGGGAAGTACATTTAGCATATTTTTAATATTTATTACGGGCAGAATACACTTAAAAACAACATACTTAGGCCTATGTGTAAACTGAATTGAATGTTTTCATGTTAGCTGCAATTAAATGAAAATGTATTATAGTTTGAAATTTATATTAAATGCAATTAGCTGAACTCTAAAGTGCTTTTATCGACCAACTTAAATAGGATTCAAGTACATCTTTATGTTATAATTATACATTTCGGTTACACTTTATGTACTTACTATATGTTTAGGGTTAGGATTAGGGTTTGGTTTATGGTTACTTGCATGTAACTATGCATAATTAATTGTTATTATAATAGTAATTCCATGTAACATATGTAACAAGGACATCTTAAAATAAAGCTACCTATTGTCTTTGAAATATGGTTAAATAAGCAAACCTGTGTCCTGAATTTAAATATATTTGTAATTACACATTTGTAGTTAAGCTGCAATTCAGTACATTTAAAATAATTTAAATGTAACATTGCATAACACGCTAGAGTTAAAATTATAATCAAGTACTTTACATTTACACATTTTAATCAACGCAGATTAAGTGTATTTATAAAAAGTCATAAATTAAAATGTTCTTTAAATTAAAATGCTCTTAGTAAAATAGGCCATTTTCACTTTTTTAAAGTGTGCTTTAGTGTGCTAAAAACTACAAATGATGAAAAGTTTCTTATATATAATTAAGTGGCCTTTCATTTGATCTGAAAGTACAGTTGTTGTTGTTTTAAAACAAGTATTTAGTGAGTGTTCCACAAAATAATGTTGTTACTGTCGTTGTTTATGCAGAGGTCATGAAATTCTCGAAACATCACTCATAATTTAATTACTTGACTTAATAGTCAAGTTTAAAAAACGCTGTATACTGAAAAGACCGCTGAACAGAACAGTCATCTGATTAATGTATCAGTTAACGTACATGTACATGACCGAGTACTGCATGAAACGATTCCTTATCTGTCAAATTTCTTCAGTTAAGAGGCCCAGATCTACTACAAATGAACCATTGTGCAGATCTGCCTGAAGTTTCCTCCTGATTGCCACAGAGCAGGAGAGGTGGGACGTAAACTTGAGGGACAGGCCAGTCCACAGTAAATCTTCCAGAATTTTACTGCCCAGAAAAGTTGAAACTCAGGTTCAGGTCAGGGTGACAGACTTGGCGGCGGTATTAGTTTACCGGCTCTGATTGCCGTACCTCTGCTCAACTGGCCGGAGTGGTAACCCCATCCTAAAGGCAAGTAGGTGAAATGTGGTATGTTCATTTTACATTTCACTCCGTAACCTTTCACTGAGCACTTCAGCTGCACCTGGGCCTGGCAGATAACGCTGCCGTCAGTACGCAGCATACACACACACACACACATATGCGGTCAGTCCTCAAGATGTCTTCAATTTCCACACATTCCAGGTCAATCAAACTGGTGATTTACCCATAATGTGCCGTTTGACCTCCGTGAGATGTGAGCTACAAATCTTAATAAAGGTGTCCTGAGGGATTTTACATAAGCACACAGTCCATAATCTATCCAATTCCCGTCCACCACAATCTGCTAATGCTCCACAGCCCTTGACTGTTCCCTCATTATATGCACATTAATCCATCCTCTCTCCGCACCCCCGAAAATCCCCTGACTGAAAATCAACAGTCGATGCGGAAAGAGATCAAAAAGATCATCGAATCAGGTGTGCATCTTGAACGAGAAAAGTAAACTCTACGGTGGCTTCGTTTTCACAATGTCCAGCTTCTATCATCCAAACATAAACCCGCATGAACCATCAGAAGAGAAACTGCCCGAATACTCTGTGATCAGCAAGAAAAGAGCAACTTCAATGACACCGAAAAATTACTGCAGTATGTGACCGAAATGGCACCCTTTTACGGGGAATGATCCAGGTGATGAGAGCTGAATGCAGTAATCAGTGTGTTTACCTCATAGACATGAGGGTTTGGACAGGGACTTGGAGGGGTTCCAGAGAGAAGGGTCTTTGGTTGTGGGTGGTCTGTGTGAAGTCTCGATCTGTCACGTTCAACTACGGCAGAGTGTAAACAACACAGGTGTGCTCCGGGGACTCAAAAATGGCTGCCATAGTCATCCTCAACAAGGCCAGCTGAATTCAGACAAATAATGCTTAGACATAATATCAGTATTATTGATAGAAAAACTAAATTGTGATATTTGTTTTTGTTATATAATAATAAAACGTAACTTTGAAAAACCCAAACTAAAATAATTCCAAAACTAACTAAACTAAAATCAAAATGAACAAAAAATGATTTTAGTTTTGCTTAAAACCTTTATAACCCACCTGCTTTCAACATTATTAAAAAGCACCACTTTGGCAGCCTTAAAATGCCATTCAAAACCTAAAATAAAAACTAAATTGAAAAGTCAAACAGAAATTTTTTTTAATACACAATTTTTCCATAACACACAAAAACAATATTAAATTTTAAATTATAATATTTAATCATTTAAACATTTTATAATTTAGAAACAAATACTGATCAAATAAAGACAAATGCTGTTTGTAAGTTAAACGTTTTATGGGAATAAATAATAGCTACACTGTAAGAAAAAATCTCTATAAAAAAGATTATAGGATAATGTCCTGGCAGAAAAGTTTCTTTCAACCCTAAAACACAACACAATGAAGTGCATAATTTAAAATACGGCTAAAAAACTTGGAAAATTCCTTCACATTAACAAAGTAGCCTATACTGTGCTGTATTTTTAAGGATATGTATTGTAGTTTTTCTTTCTTTTACAAACTGATTTCAAAGCATTGATGTCTAGCACCTGGTTTCTCTTTATTATTGTTAAATGCTCAACCCAGGAGATCAAAACATCTCAGTTCTCTTATATTCTTTTGAATCTATTGCAAGGTATTGCATCCAAAAGAATTCCAGTGTGACTTCCAGCTCGGCATTCACGTTTTCGTTTTCCACTGACGTTTACTACAAAGAGAAGGCCACGTGCAGAGAAATCCATCATGCTAATACAGACAAATGACCTTGAAAGTAAGTGAACATTGCATTTGAGTGGTTTCAAAAGAGATAGTTGGAGATAGTGGAACATGTTTGGAGAGGACTGAAAAATCAAACACATGTGCTCTTTATATATATATGATTCTTGGTTTCCTTTAGTCAACGGTTGGATCTCTTGCCGGTGTAACGCACCCCTTATTGCCAGATACTAAACATGCTATACAGAACATCAACACTCATCACAAACCTGGAGAGAAGAACTATAATTCAAGCCAGGTTAAAGGTGAGACTCTCTAAACAATCCAGTCAATGTTTTATATATTTTAAAGGTATCTAGAATAAAGGGCAAAATGCTTTAACATGATCTTTCATGTTAAATTTAAAGTCATTAAGGGAAATAAAAAAACATTAAAAAAAAACTTTCATAATTTACTCACCCTCAAGTTGTTTCTAACCTGTATGACTTTCTTGTTCTGTAGAACATCAAAAAAATAAATAAAGAAGGCCCTGGCTGCTCAGTTCAATATAATAAATGGAAGAAAATAAGTTAATTGGAACAACATTATTTGCAATAATATTTCACAACATTACTGTTTTTACTGTATTTTTGATCAAAGAAATGCAGCCTGGTGAACAGCTTTTCTTTCAAAAACCTTACAGACCCCAAACCATTAAACAATAATGTACATTATATATCTAGCATAAAATGATATATCCCATAGTTTTTCAGGAGAAAAAACTAATCAGATCATATATCAGCTATGTTTCCTCTGTTCCCCTCGGCCCAACCGGGTAGACCTGGGTCCTCTACCACCCATAACGGATGGTTCGGTACATGTACAAATCCAGGAGAAAACTCAAGCGGCACCAGGTAGAGTTCATGAAACACAAATGACACTAACGATCAGATAAACGCTTACTATTCAAAAGCAGTTCTTGATTAGATCAACAACATCCTGTGCAGCACAGCAATGTCAGCGAACGCAATGAACAAACTCAAAATATGTTACTGTGTTTGTGCCAGTGTTTAGTTCAAATCCATTCAGAGGGTGAATGTTTACATCTTTAAGAAACGCATATCAGATACCTGCCTCTGAATGCACTCTATTCATGTCGGGACTGAAAGCATTAAGTTAGGAAAATCCTTCCCTGCATTGCCAAGAGGAAGTAAAAACTGATTCCTAAAATGTAAACCATTACAACCGCAAGCAGCTTCTTCAGCTTCTGCTCGCTCTGAAATATAACTGGACACAGAATAATGCTTGTTCTTTAACTTAATGTCTATAATGATCTTGATTCCAGATGAACAAATGGTCTTTAAGACCAAACAACAGAAAGAGCAACTGAAGGAGAAGCTGAAAGAGAGAAAAAGACCTGTAGACCAAGAGTCTCAGGATAGCAGTTGACACGTACAGAGCTCACATGAGTCCGATCCCTGAGACAGAACCTGCACATCGGACTGAAGATCAAACAGAGGTGAAACAAAAAAAATCACCTCTACAGTATGTTCATCTGGCTCTTTTCCAACACTGACCTGAAATTTCCTCTATTTAATTGGCACTGTGCTTTTGGCATCATAAGACCAGACACTTGGAAAGGTCTGCTCATAAGTAAACATCTAACCTTTAACAGCATCTGATTTCATTTTCTTGGTTAATCTGTGTCGCTGATGAAATATGCTGCTGTTTATGTGAACAATTTGGCTTTTGAACCTTTACAATGAAAATGTAGAGCAGAAATGCTAAGAAGAAGGAGACTATTTAGTCCATGTGTTCTTCCAAACTACGTGACCATAAGTTCAAAACTCAGCTAAAGAGCTTTTCATTATTTTGCTCTGACATATACCAGATACAAGTGATCGACCATCCCAAGGATCTAAACGGCTGTGGAAAGCGCAGCCAGATGGAGAGTGGAGGTGGTGTTGGAGAGATGTGCACGCTGAGGTCAGTGTATGTGGATTCGTCTTTGGAATACAGCCCACTCTCACGGGTCAACTATTACGGTGGACACATGGAGGGATCCCGCCAGAGTAAGACAAGATCTGAATCAGTATTTAGTGACCATTTAAAGTCTATAAAATACAGATACAAGCATGAAGTCATAAATTAGATGTTCTGCAAACTGTGTTTGCTTTGGTGAGACACTGTGGAGGTGAAACTCACATGAGGAGAGTGAATACAGAAACAGATCCCAGCTTCACCGTCTTTCACTTACCGCCCACTTTAACAATGGTAAGAATTCAGTTTGTGGTAATTAAAGTCCAATAAACGTATGAAGACACATTTATCTCAAACATAACCCTAAACCAATGTACTTCTTATAAACAAACCTAAAAAACTTTATGTTGTTTTCCGCTTTTCTACATGTTAACTTCTGTGATGATAATGTCTTGACAAAACTTGTCAAACATTGTCAAAATAATACTGAAATATGTATTGTAAGAACACCTGGAAGAATAATAACACCATTTATCTCAAACATAACCCTAAACCAATGTACTTCTTATAAACAAACCTAAAAAACTTTGTTGTTTTCCGCTTTTCTACATGTTAACTTCTGTGATGATAATGTCTTGACAAAACTTGTCAAACATTGTCAAAATAATACTGAAATATGTATTGTAAGAACACCTGGGGCTCTTATTCATGTGCAAACCTCAAAATGACTCTTTAATATAAATAAATCTACAAAAATGTCTTTTTGTTCTCTCTGTTCTCTACTTTTCTGCATTTTAACATCCGCTCTAGCTTCTGTACTACTCTTCCACAATGTGATTCTGTGGAAATGGTTGACTCTTGCATGATAATCACTTGTCATGTTCCTCATTTGTAAATCAGTAAAGGATTAAATGTTAATATTGTGAAATACTGTTAAAAAAATTATTAGAACTCTTTTTTTATTTTAATATAATTTATTCCTGTGATGCAAAACTGAATTTTCAGCATCATTGCTCCAGACTTCAGTGTCACATGATCCTTCAGAAATCATTTTAATATGCTGATTTGATGCTCAAGAAACATTTCTTATAGAATATAAGTTATAGAACATGAATATAAAGTTAAAAAGAGCAGCATTTATTTTAATCATAAATGTTACTTTTAATCAATTTAATGCATCTTTGCTGAATTAAGGTATTAATAGTTTTAAATAATTAATTATTTAAATATTTAATCATACCCATTAAATCTTATTAACCCTAAAAACATGAAAGATACAGTGTAAATGTTCTGAAACGACAAAAATAACCTTGTCTCTTGTAAATTCACCATATCTTGCACGTAATTCTTTTGGAATTGTCTTGAAGAATCAAACAGAAATAAAAGAGAAAAAAAGCAGCTGTGAGAATTTACCAAAAAGGGAACTACACGTACATCTCCCTGACATCAAAGAGGGAACTGCACATGAAAACCCCTCAGAGAGACGCATGCACAGCAAAGTGCTGCTGCTTTTCCCTGCACAAACAGACACCCATCAGCCAGATGGTGTGTAACATCTCACTGCACACTATTATCAATAAATACAGCATAATGGGTTAGTTCATTATGTCGCATTTTACTAACCATTCATTCTTTACTGTGCCTCAGATGACCTCCACAGGACACCTGTTGAGGAGACGGAGCCACCTGGTGATTTGGAGCATGCAGAGGGGCAAGACCAAAGAAAACAGGACCCTCACTCTGACAGCAAGTGCAGGATTATAGAGATGGCTCTTGGAAATGTCATGTGGTCTGATGATCTAGAAAAAGGAGGTAATGATAGATTTATGTATTATTCAGGTTTAACACAGTACAGCTGCTGATTCACATATGACTCACAACATACTTGCTGAAGGAAATATGACGAGTCATGATGCATGAGCTTTACAAAAACAATCCATCACAGAAAAGATTATTTTTTGTGATATGGTCTTTTTGATTATCCACCTTTATTCCCAGTGCAGTACAACTGAAGCATTAACCAACAAATTCAAAACTGGTGCTAGAATTCAATGCAAACTCAAAAAGTTGTCAAACATTTTCAGAAGACAAAACAGATCTAATATTGTTGAAATACATATTGTAAGAACACCTGGGGCTCTTATTCAAGTGCAGAACTCAAAATGACTCACCCTGAAAGTCAACGGAATTGCGGTATTGAAAACTGGTGAAGTGATGAAAAAATGCAAGAACACTGCCAAAACTCTGACTTGTACATGTAAAAGCATTACCAATGAGTCAGCAATCAAGTGATCCCGCTAGAAATTTATTATAAAATTCAACAATACAATAATTAAAAACAATACAGTTTAAATGTACTTTCAGAGTAACTTCAATTTAAACATTACATTTAAAAACTAACTTCAATATTGAGGAGTTTTGAATATATTTTTCAAATGTAATTTAGTGTCACTTGATCTTTCAGAAATCATTCTAATATGCTGATTTGGTTAAATGTATTTTCCTTGAGTGACTGCTTAATTATTTATTGACCCTTCATTGGCCATCGCACAATCCAACCAAATAATGTTTAAGTAAAATTTATGATTATTTATTTGGGTAACATTTAACAATAAGGTTCAATTGATTAACAATAGTTAATGCACTAGGTATCACGAACCAACAATGAACAATATTTTTAAGTTTATTTAAAGGTTAAGGTTAATTTATGAAAAAATACTATCATACTATTATGTTAAATAATTCATGTTCATTCCTAATTACTAATGTTCATTTATACAACTTAAAAAATGTTAAAAGTGTATTATTATTGTATTTTGAAATGAATGCTGCAAAAGTAATTAGATTAATAAAAAATTCTGTAAAATTATTGTGATACCTAATGCATTGACTAATATTAATATATTAAACCTAAATTTTGTCATGTTTTGTTTGTGTTTTTCAGTTTAGAGACTCTTATTTTGATATTATTCTTATTCCTTCGTGTTTTTAAGTTTGTTTATCAATATGGTTACTGATTATGTTTGTCATCTGTGTCTTATTTAGTTGCTCATTATCTCATCCTTGTGTATTTATAGCCTTTTGTTTCCTGATGATTTGCATTGTTTCTGTGTTTCTCCTTTGCTCCCATTTAATAGTGTGCTTTCTGATTGGCCTAATAAAAATACCTCTTGCAAATAGATCCTCGCTTAAACTCTATTTGCCTGAACCTTACTGTGACAAATTTAAAGTCCTACCAATTTCTCATTTTCATTATTTTTTTCCCCTTATTTTTAACCATCTCATTTTTCATGTTGCTGACCGCCTTTCCTCTTCTCATTAGTTCACACATACTATCCTCAAACAAGGCTTAAATAAGCTGTAGGCTCCAGGGCTGCAGCGGCTCATACAGTGAGGTGGTAGAGCGCAGCCCCCCTCTGAGGGCCGAGCACCTCTTCATGTGTGGCTCGGCTTGTGCTTGGCTGCAGCTAAATGAAGTCTTTAGTCAGGCAGAGCAGTGGGGAGTGAGGACAGTGGTGGTGGGAGATCTCAGGGGCCGATATGGTAAATAACACATAGGCTAAGGTTCAGTTTTTCATTAGTGCTCAGGGACCCAGGCAAAACAAGCCTCTATGAGAAAGCTGCACTGCTGTAGATTCGACTTGAGCATTTCTGAAGTCATTCTTGTTCAGTTTGAGATTGTTTAACTATTGCTACTGAAGAACTGAAGTGAAGAAGTTAATTATTTACCTTTAATTCCCTCAGATCAACATCCCCCTCTTGGTCCATTGCCCCCCCCTGGTGGGCCGGAGGGGTCCAGGTAAACAGAGCTCCATGGCTGTGTACAGACAGAACCTACACGACCCTGCAGGTAAATCAGAAGCACAAACAGGAAACACTAGAGCTTGCATCCCTCTGGAGCTCAGAGGTAACAGCATGCTTCATAAAGATCCACTTAAAGGTGGGGTAAGCGATTTCTGGTAGCCAATGTTGACATTTGAAATCACCAAAACAAACACACCCCTACCCCAAAAGGGTCTCGCCCCTATTTTGATAGCTCTGCCCCACACATGCGTACGCAACCAGGGCAACGATTAGTTCTGTGAAACAAAGCAAAACCAATGTTACACCGTGTCTACACCGGACGCGAGTGGCGGGGCGTGATAAAAAACTATTATAATTAGTGATGCTGTCTACACCATATACATATGGTCTACATATGGTCGTCGTGCCGCGCCGCATCCAGTGTACTAGACAGACTTTAGCTGTTGCGGCGCAGACACGGTGTTACTCACCTATCGAGAAGAAACAAAGCAACCTCGGCGTCCGATCACAGGCCTTCCACTCCTTGAGTTCTCTCCAGCGCTGGAAAGCTGATCCGATATTTACACGGGTGGGCCCGAATCAGTTTTCTACAGCGTTTTTGAAAAATCACTTACCCCACCTTTAAAGGGCACCTATTATCTTTTTTACAAGATGTAATATACTGTAAGTCTCAGGTGTCCCCAGAATGTGTCTGGGAAGTTTCAGCTCAAAATACCTCACAGATCATTTATTATATAATTTTGAAAATGCCTAAAGTGGAAGCAGAAACATGCTGTTTTCATGCATGTCTCTTTAAATGCAAAGGAGCTGCTGCTCCCTACCCCCATTTCCAGAACAGGGTTGTGCCTTTACAGCTTGTACCTCAGATATTCTGCTAAAAAACATCTGTTTGGTTTTCATTATCATGTCTATCGCATTAAAAACATGCGTTTTAAAGCCATATCAGTTTAAACTTCTTATATACGGTTTTCTGAGCGCGCACAGAAAGCAGCTGTCACACAGCATGTGAGTACTAAACTAAGTTCTCTTTCATGTCATGAAATGTGTTGCGTGCACACACTGCCAACAAACATTTATGTTTAAACAATAAGTAAAAGTGATAGCATAATAGGTGCCCTTTAAGATTGATGTCAAGTGTCAACGTTTCTGGGTACAAACATTCAATCAGATGCTAAAAGCAAACAACAAACTGTGCCAATATACACTCACAGTGTGCTGTAATACTACAAAAAAATCATGATCCTAACCTTTATCTCCATAATAAAATCTCAGATGGTCAGACAGTGATTCAGCTTTAAAAATATTGGTGCATGGGGCGCCATGACCCTGGAGACTGTAGTTTAAATTATGAATTTTTAAAAGCTTAGCTTAAATGTGGGATACTGTATGAATGAATAGTGCTCATAAACAGCTACTGAAATATTTTTAATTGAAACAGAATCAGTATTCCTTACGTCACAACTTAAGCGGATTGAAGACATTCCAAAACAAGTATTAAAAAAAGCTCCATGCTAACTGTTAGCTGGAGACAAGCAGGTCATGGGTTAAACCTTGATGTTTGCATGAGTCCTGCAACAGATGGCATGACCCACACACCATCAAGTCACTGAGTCTATCTGGGATTACATGAAGAGACAGAAGCAACTGAGACAGACTAAATGTTTAGAAGCCATTGGACAATTGGATAAATCTCCATGCAAAACTACTGTACTGTAAAAAAAAATAATAATAATGTTTTATTTGTATATAAATAAATATATTGATATTGTAGGTATAGTTGTATAGTTACTTTTTACCATAATATACATCTTTTAAATCTATACAATTTTTGTGTAATGTTAAAATCTAACAATGCAAAATAATTTGTATTTATGTAATTATTTCTATAATTATATAATGTTACAATATATAATATTTAATTAATTACATTAATAGTATAGAAATATTTGTGTAGTTATATTTTACCATTATATATCGATACAACTATTGTCTATACAACTAAAATATAATATAATATCATTGTAAAACTATACAAAAACAGTTCATTAACTGACACTTCATAATATTGACTATAAAAATAATGTTTGACAACACATTTTTGTGAAATGAGTGTGCCTGTGCCATCTATGCAACTTAGGTCAATGTTTCTAATGCAATGACATTCATATGTTTTTACATGTAACTTACGTGTCTAATTACATCTTGAAGCCACTGTAAGTAGAGCACTGTCTTCTTTTTCCTCTTTTAGGTTTGTTAAGTCTCACTGTTTGAATCTCTGTGTTTATCAGAATGGCAGGGAGGCAAAGCAGTGGGCACCCTAATAATGGGTCCTGACGGTGAAATCATACGCTTGTCTCTCTGGGATCCCGCAGTTGACACTGAGGACCACCCAATAATGGGTGATGTCACACAAGGTCACGGTAATCGAGGCTTTACTTGGTTTTATATTGTGCTCAACCAAATAAACACAGAACACAGAAATGTCTATACTGGCTTTTGCTCGCAGGGCTCTTAAGGAAAAGAAGAAAAGAAAACATTCAAACGTTCACAAGACGTTATTCTCAACGACGTGTGTTATTAGAGTTATTATGCTGTAAACGTAACTTGTTGTCAGGGGAGTCTGTATTAGTGTATTTCAAGGACAGATGAGGTGATGGGTGATTCAGGTCAAATAAAGGGAAACACAGCAGACAAAACAAAAATAGAGAGCACAGGAGGTCTGTAAAAGACAGAGAAGATGTTAACATGAAGAATGTACCTCTTTGTTTCCAGTTCTTAAGGTTGTGACTTCTGAGGGAGATTTGAAACAGCCTTGGACGATCCTCATACAGGACAACGAAACAGATGAAGGTTAGCATTTCCTATCCAAAGTACAAGAAGAATTTAATACGGAGTGTGCAGATTTATCATTAAACATGGTTCATATACAAGTCTTATTTAAATGTTTCTGTTCTCATGTCAGATATGTATGCATGTATGTACGTACCAAGAGCTTCTTAAAAAAACACAACAAATTCCTTGTGTGTTTATGCACACTTGGCGAATAAAGCTAATTCTGATATCATATATATATATA